>NC_136325.1:7526140-7671140 GCF_964198595.1 Lampetra fluviatilis | reverse complement strand
TCTCTGCCTCTCTCTGCCTCTCTCTGCCTCTCACTGCCTCTCTCTGCCTCTCTCTGCCTCTCTCTGCCTCTCTCTGCCTCTCACTGCCTCTCTCTGCCTCTCTCTGCCTCTCACTGCCTCTCTCTGCCTCTCTCTGCCTCTCTCTGCCTCTCTCTGCCTCTCTCTGCCTCTCTCTGCCTCTCACTGCCTCTCACTGCCTCTCACTGCCTCTCACTGCCTCTCTCTGCCTCTCTCTGCCTCTCACTGCCTCTCTCTGCCTCTCTCTGCCTCTCTCTGCCTCTCTCTGCCTCTCTCTGCCTCTCTCTGCCTCTCTCTGCCTCTCTCTGCCTCTCTCTGCCTCTCACTGCCTCTCTCTGCCTCTCTCTGCCTCTCTCTGCCTCTCTCTGCCTCTCACTGCCTCTCACTGCCTCTCTCTGCCTCTCTCTGCCTCTCTCTGCCTCTCTCTGCCTCTCTCTGCCTCTCACTGCCTCTCTCCCTCCTCCCTCTCTTTCTCTCTCTCTCTGTTTACTGCTGCGTCTCTCGCATTTCCTCCCCGGAAAGACAGGCGAATGAGCCCCATAAACGGTGCTACTACACCTCCTCACCCTCGCCTGACTGCGGTGAGCTGCACTCAGTGGTGTGTGCGTCTGTGTGTGTGTGTCTGAGTGTGCCTGAGTGTGTGTGTCTGAGTGTGTGTGTGTCTGAGTGTGTGTGTGTCTGAGTGTGTCTGAGTGTGTGTGTGTGTGTGTCTGAGTGTGTGTGTGTCTGAGTGTGTGTCTGTGTGTGTGTGTCTGTGTATGTCTGTGTGTGTGTGTCTGAGTGTGTGTGTGTCTGAGTGTGTGTGTGTCTGAGTGTGTCTGAGTGTGTGTGTGTGTCTGAGTGTGTGTGTGTCTGAGTGTGTGTCTGTGTGTGTGTGTCTATGTATGTCTGTGTGTGTGTGTCTGAGTGTGTGTGTGTCTGAGTGTGTGTGTGTGGAGCGGTGGTGTAGTGATTAGCGCGCTGCGCTACGAACCCAGCCACCCGAATTCGATTCCCGCTCACGGCCAACACCGGTGACGATTATCTGAACCGGTCCTGGGCCTCCCCTAGGTCGACTCAGCTACAAATGAGTACGTGATGCAACGTGTAAATATCGCCACTTGGGAGACAAAGGCGGCCGGGGGTGGTGTTGGCCACCCACCCCCTCGTGTGCCGTGCCGGCCTTCATAGGTGCTCGCTTTGTTGAGCTCTCATTCATGGCCATGTCGCTTTGGTTTTGCCTGGTAAGTAAAAAAAAATGATGTTTATTTTTTAAACTTTTTAAAGCGATTTGTATAACTTTCCCATACTTTGCACTCTCGTCGTGTGTCCGTCGTTGTCACGTTCTGACCTGCGTCAGCTGGACTTCTGTGAAGAAAAGCTTCATAGCTCATCGAATTCCACTGATTCTGATTGTGGTTCGTTGCGCAGCGCGCTAACCGCTCCGCCACCGCTCCCCCGCATAGACAACAACTGACACCCACCCCCCACCCACCCCCCCGCCGTGTCCCTCACCACCACCACCACCACCACCACCCTCCCCTACTCCCTGCCCCTCCCCTCCCCACACTCATAGCAGACAGCTTTGTTGGGGAATGCCTTTGAAGTTAGGCGCGAGCGAGAATGGCGAGTGACGCGGGTAACGCTTTATTGGTTTGCAGGCCGATGGGTATCAATAGCACGCGCGTGTTGCGTGTGTGTGTGTTTACAGAGTGATTGTATTTATAGGAGGAGATGCATCGACGAGGAGACGCGGTGGGGGTGGTGGGGGGGGGTGGGCAAAGCGCGGGGCCCGGGGCAGTCTACCCCGATTCGCCCCTTACCGATTCTGATTCCGATCCCGAATTACTAAGCGCTCCTACAGTATCGTGGGCAGAGGTCGCAAAAGGGTTTTGATTCCTTACCCGTACCCGTACCCGGCCGCACCAGGGTCGCAAACGGGTACCCGTACCCGGCCGTACCCGTACCCTACCCGTACCCTGCCGGGTACGGGTAGGGTACGGGTATCGGGTACCTGATTGCGACCTCTGGGATGAAGCCATGTTGCAGGCGCGGGTGGGTTGATTCTAGGAACTTGAATTGTGAGAAGAGACAAGACGTTGGGGAATGAGTGACAAACGGTTACTCACCAGTGACTCACGGTCTACCCGTACCCGTACCCGGCCGCACCAGGGTCGCAAACGGGTACCCGTACCCGGCCGGTTACGGGTAGCCGGGTATCGGGTACCCGGTTGCGACCTCTGATCGTGGGTTTGTGTCCTTTTTAAACTTAATTTGGAGCTCTCGTGACTGCAGGAATTACTCTTTGGTTCTTTCGGTAAAGTCACGTATAAAGAGAAAGTAATACATTAAATACTAGCGTACGACGTTTCGATTGCAACACAAGCAATCATCATCAGGTATGAATAAAATAGAAACACAAATCTAGTATACTTAGAAATGTAATGTAATACAACAGAGAGTCGGATAACATAACAGTCAACACCCTACCTGGTTGATTACGTTCTTCCTGAGAATGCTAAATTTGAGAGAGAGATCAAACACAGAACCAGAGACATATAGACAGACATATAAGCAGAGACAGACATCACAGAGATACAGAGACACGTACATAGGCACACAGAGAAACCACGCCTCTGTGTCGAGGCCATCAAAATAGAGTGAGGGGGGGGGTATTACATTCCATTTCTAAGTATACTAGATTTGTGTTTCTATTTCATTTATACCTGATGATGATTGCTTGTGTTGCAATGAAACGTCGTATGCTAGTATTTAATTTATTATTTTATCTTTATACGTGACTTTACCGAAAGAACAAAAGAGTAGCTTGTGTGCTTTGTTGTTGGTGTGACGTTCTGACACCCGTTCTCCCCCTGACTGGCCATCTGGTGGAAGAAAAATAAACAAAAGTGCTTTATAGCTTTTCGGATTGCACCGGTATATAAAACGTTGATGCTGGAGTCTGCGCCTAATGCGGTGGTTCTTAACATTAACTTGCAGCCTTGCATCCCCTTTGATTCGCAATCGGCGATTTCTTTTTAAACATAATGTTAATTAATAACATTATGTTTAACGATCACACGCGGCTTAATTTGTGTGTCGATGATTTGCCTTCAAAATTAGTAATATTTGAAAAAAACTGTTTTTTTAAACACGCCTTAATGAAATGTACTAGTAATGGCAGAACTCCACGACTCCAGGAAGTGGCCCGAAGCTTGCCACAACGTAAGGGGCAGTGGCCAATTACAGTCAACGTCAGTTGAGCGTGGACAATTAGACCCAAGCCGAAACGTAACATGTAAAAAAATATTGTTTAAAAATATGTATATTTTATTTTTTTATGATAGAATATAGTATTGTCATCAGTTTGACATGAGTATACCAAGTTTGCAGTCGATACCACATTGGGAAGTGGGTTCAAATTAAGTTACAAGATTTGAGGATATGACAACGACAACAACAACAACAACAGACAGAGTGAGTTAAATAAAATTGTGTAAAAATAAAATAATAAAGTTGTCGCGTCTCGCACCCCTCTCCCCCCAGAAAGCGCATTTTACACCCCGAAGGGGGTAAGCGTACCCCAGGTCAAGAACCACTGCCCTAAAGGGGACGTTCTCTATTGTCCAGTGACGTGAGAACTATTTTATTTTGTTGTGTGTCGCTAACCCCACCACCATCCCGACACAGCCAAACAAATATTTGTCGCGCAGACAAATATCGCCGATGGGTTTGCTCGTTCAGCAGCGCGGTACGAGTCCGTGTGCACGTGTGATGCATGAGAGTTAAACCCCCACGACGTTTCGCTCGCTATGCCAATTCCAACAACAGCGATGATGATGGTGATGGCGATGATGATGGTGATGATGATGGCGATGATGATGGTGATGATGATGATGATGATGGCGATGATGGTGGTGATGATGATAGTGATGATGATGGCGATGATGATGGTGATGATGATGGTGATGATGATGGCGATGATGATGATGATGATGGCGATGATGATGATGGTGATGATGATGGCGATGATGATGGTGATGATGATGGCGATGATGATGATGGTGATGATGATGGCGATGATGATGGTGATCATGATGATGGCGATGATGATGGTGATGATGATAGCGATGATGATGATGGTGATGATGATAGCGATGATGATGATGGTGATGATGATAGCGATGATGATGGTGATGATGATGATGGCGATGATGACGGATTACCAAAGCGTCGACGCAACGAGATGGGGCCTGTACCCCCCCACCACCACCACCACCCCCCCACTACCCCCCCACCAACCCCCCACCACCCCCCACCACCCCCCCCCCGGGATCCGTCATCGCGAGGTGGAGCGAGCGCGTTGCCCCGTGACCCGGAGCGCCAGAGACAAACAGCCCCGAAGGGCCTCAGTAGACCTTCTTCACTCGCGCGCGCGTTCAGCGAAGAACAACTTGCACACACATTCACACACACACATTCACACACACATTCACACTCACACATTCACACACACTCACACATTCACACACACATTCACACTCACACATTCACACACACACATTCACACACACACATTCACACACATTCACACACACACATTCACACACACACACACTCACACATTCACACACACTCACACATTCACACTCACACATTCACACACACACATTCACACACACACATTCACACACACACATTCACACACACATTCACACACACATTCACACACACACGCAGACTCACAAACACACTCACACACTCACACACACAGACTCAGACACACTCACACAACAACAACAACAACAACAACAACCGCCATTCGCCACTAAGTGGCGGTGACGTCACCACGACGCTTGTGCCAGGCCATGTGCACCTTGAGGCCACGTGAAGTGTCGAACGCCCGCTGGCAGGAGGTCACGGGGCAGACCCAGGTGCCACGGGTCGACTGACCGAGATGACCGAGATGACTGGCTGATGCACCACCTGTGCCCCCTACTGTGCCAACTTGCTGTGCTTTAGCCACCCGGCGCTCCGCTCGTTGTTGTGAGCGTCGCTCCTCCGCCCTCCGTTGTTGTTGGAGGGCGACTGCCTCCAACTGCCCAGTAGCGTCCTTCACGAGCCTCCTCCACTGAGGCCGATCTTGACACCGCACACTCACACACTCACACACACACATTCACACACTCACATATTCACACACTCACAGGCACGTTCACTCACTCACACACTCACACACACTCACACATTCACACACTCACGCACTCACACACTTACACACACATTTACACATACACACTAACACAAACTTACACACATTCACACACATATTCACACTCACACACACATTCATACATACACACACTCACACACTCATTCACACACTCACACACTCATTCACACACTCACTCACAACAACAATCGCCATTCGCCACTAAGTGGCAGTGACGTCACCATGACGCTTGTGCCAGGCTAGGTGCACGTTGAGACCACGTGAAGTGACGAACGCCCGCTGGCAGGAGGTCACGGGGCGGACCCAGGTGCCACGGCTCGACTGACCGAGATGACCGAGATGACTGGCTGATGCACCACCTGTGCCCCCTACCGTGCCAACTTGCTGTGCTTTAGCCACCCGGCGCTCCGTTCGTTGTTGTGAGCGTCGCTCCTCTGCCCTCCGTTGTTGCTGGAGGGCGACTGCCTCCAACTGCCCAGTAGCAGCAGCAGCGTCCTTCACGAGCCTCCTCCACAAGGGCCGATCTTGACACCGCTGGTACCAGTCATTGGCAAGTCCACTCAGCTCCACGTCCTCCTGTACCACATCAGTTCATCTCTTCTCTAGCCTGTGCTGCGCCCGTTTAGCCCCCTCTATCCGGCCGAACAAAAGCTGTTTAGGCATGCGGTGGCTGGGCATGCGGGCTACATGACCCAGCCAACGCAGCCTTGCCTGCCGGAGGAGCTTACCGATGGGACTTTGTCCAGATCTTTCAAGGATTTGTGAGCTCTTCACACAATCCAGTTTGGTTAAACCCAGGATGGATTGTAGACAGGCCAGTTTGAATGTTTCTAACCGGCGAAGATGTTCCATTAGGGGGGTCCACGTTTCGCAAGCGTAGAGAAGGGAGGGCATTACTGTGGCCAAGAGCACCTGAAGCTTCGTGTGGAGCGATAAACCAGGTAGCTTCCACACAGCGTTACGCAACCGATGAAAAGATAATGCCGCTCGACTAATTCGGAGTGAGACCTCTGCTGTCAAACCGGAGCCGGTCATGAGCACACTGCCCAGGTATGGGAAACTCTCCACTCTCTCCACGAATAAGGAGTTGTAGGGGTGGAGTGTCCGATGGTACAAGCTTTGTCTTTGTGTGGTGTACTTGTGCGTGTGTGTTGGCGAAGTGGGTCAATCCACTGCTGGATGAATGCCTCCCCCCCTCCCTCCCCTCCCCCTCCCTCTCCCTCCCTCCCTCCCGTGTCTCCGTCTCCCTGGTGGTGATTCACGTCCTCCCCCTCCCCCGCGTCCCTCCCTCGACTGCCGCTCCGTGCTGAGTCTCGACCATCGGCCACCGCCGTCCCCCTCTGGGCGTGACGCCTCCTGCCCAAGCCCCACCACTCACTCCGCTTCGCAGTCTGCACGACGCCTCCTCCTCCTCTACCCCCCAGCGTGTGATCATCACCACCATGGTCTATCCACTGCTGGGTGGAGATCGATGTGGTGATGATGGTGGTGATGTCTCTACCCCGCGTGTGATCATCACCACCATGGTCTATCTACTGCTGGGCGGAGATCGATGTGGTGATGATGGTGGTGATGTCTCTACCCCGCGTGTGATCATCACCACCATGGTCTATCCACTGCTGGATAGAGATCGATGTGGTGATGATGGTGGTGATGTCTCTACCCCGCGAGTGTGCTCGCTAGTCCACGTGCTCCGCTCCCTCCCTCTGCACGCTCTCTGTCCGCACTCTCCAAATGTAACACCGCATCGGTCGGAACCACTCTGTTAACGCCGGCGTGACCTCCGACCTTGAACGTATGACCCCGAGACGGATTTCCACGAAGCCCAGCAAAGGAGTGCAGACTGCATCCTCAGCCTATCCGCGGCTACGTGGTGAAGTATGGTCAACATGACCCCCCATGACCCCCCATGACCCATAGACCCCCCCGTCCGCCTCGTTGTGCACTCTCGCTCCCACTCACGCTTTTCTCGCCCCCGTGAACCTCACGCGATGGACCCACCATCTCATCCGCCACGCTGCGGTCAACCACCACACAGCACTCACTCACCTAACCACTCACTTACGATACACTCATCCACCCATTCACCCACTCACCCACTCACACACCCACTCACACACCCACCTACTCACCCACACACTGACCCAACCACCCACTCATCCAACCACCCACTAACCCACCCACTAACCCACCCACACACTCACCCACCCACCATTCACCCAATCACTCACTCACCCACTTACACACCCACTCCCCTCACCCACCCACCCACTCACCCACTCACCTACTCACCCAACCACCCACTCATCCACCCACTCATCCAACCACTCACCCACCCACTCACCCAACCACCCACTCATCCACTCACTCACTCACCCAACCACCCACTCATCCACCCACTCACCCACCCACTCACTCACCCACCCACCACTCACCTATCCACTCACCCACCCACTCACCCACTCACCCACCCACCCACTTACTCGCCACACTCGCCACACTCACTCACTCACCCACCCACTCACTCACCCACTCACTCACCCACCCACTCATCTACCCGCTCATCCACCCACTCACCCACTCACCCACTCACCCACCCACTCACCCACTCACTCACCCACCCACCCACCCACCCATCCACCCACTCACCCACCCACCCACTCACCCACCCACCCACTCACCCACCCACTCATCCACCCACTCGCCACACTGCACGGTC
Organism: Lampetra fluviatilis; assembly: GCF_964198595.1. Taxonomy (NCBI): domain Eukaryota; kingdom Metazoa; phylum Chordata; class Hyperoartia; order Petromyzontiformes; family Petromyzontidae; genus Lampetra; species Lampetra fluviatilis. Next base: position 7,663,191 of record NC_136325.1, on the reverse strand, counting down.
ACCTCACTGCGTCTCCCATCGCACTGCTCCACTGTGGAATTCCCTCCTCCTATCATCATCGCCATCATCGCAATCATCGCCATCATCGCCATCATCATCATCGCCATCATCATCACCATCATCATCGCCATCATCGCCATCATCATCACCATAATCATCGCCATCATCATCACCATCATCATCGCCATCATCATCACCATCATCGCCATCATCATCGCCATCATCATCGCCATCATCATCGCCATCATCATCACCATCGTCTCACCCGCCAGCTCCAATCACAATAACCGTCCACCTCAATTCGTGCTGTTTGTTGCTGACCGCATCGCGTGTTAGACCCTTGGGCCTGTGCTTAGCAAAAACACATTATCGCAAACAACAAGGACAAAGACAAAGATCCCCCGTGTAGCCTTCACTGCCTGTTGGGGCAAGTGCCGTTAGCGAGCAGAGCCTACGAAGGCCCGCACGGCACACGAGGGGGTGGGTGGCCAGCACCACACGCCGCACCGTGCACTCGTTTGAGGCCGAGTCGACCTAGGGGAGGCCCACTCCCAGCCCTCCCTAGAGTCATGGGAGCAGCGGATCTGAGGATGCAGTTTGCTGGTGGTGGGGGGGGGGGGGGCGATAGGAGCCCCCCCCCCTTCCCCCTCTCCCCCCGCCCCCCACACTCCCAGCACCCTCCCACTTGTCGGTAAGTTTCTGAACTCTTCTCCCAAGAGCTCCGGGGGTTAGAGGTTCGAGCCCGGGCGGGTGTCCGGGTCAAGAGGTCACGGGGAGACGGCTACCTGGCGCACACAAAGACAAAGATCCCCCCACCACCCCGTGGGCTTCAATAGACTGCTGGGGCAAGTGCAAACCTACCACCACGCCCGGCCACCTTTGTCTCCCCAGTGCTGATGGCTTACACGCCGCGACGGGGAGTTATTCGAGACTGAGCCGACCTTGAGGAGGGGCAGGATCATGGGGCCGTCCATAAATGACGTCACGCGATTTTTGAGGATTTTTTACCCCCCCCCCCCTCATCGTCACACGGCGTCACGAAAAGTCAGACCCCCCCCCCTCAAATATGACGTCACAAAGCTCTGCCCCCCCCCCCCAAAAAAAACATATTAAACATGCTTCAAATCGCTTTAAACTATTATCATTGTAGTGCGTATTTAATGTGGCGCTGCACTCTGATGTTGTAGGAGAAAAGAGAAAACATTTATTACAAAGTCTATTTAATTAAGTAGAACGTCTTGTCTATATTTATTTAAAGTTGCGCATTTTGATGTGACGTCACATTTCTCAACCCCCCCCTCCCACCTCATCACACATCGTCACAAATGTCTGACCCCCCCCCCCCCCCAGGTGCGTGACGTCATTTATGGACGTCCCCAAATGCATATATCCGTCACTGGCGGGGTTCATAGCGCAGTGCCCTAACCACTGCGCCACCGCTCCTCACAAGGACTTAGGGCTAGCACAAGGGGAGGGCTGGCTTGGGGGTAAGAATTATCGGCGTAAGGCACTACCACTAGAGTGCAATATAAGCCTAGCCAGGTGGCTCAGCCGTAAGAACTATCCTCACAGTGATAAAATTTCAATGAGATGTAATCGGATTATTATTCATATGATCGAATTCCTTAGTTTGGTTTGTGAACGGGTGGGTGAGTTAGTGAGTGGGTGAGTGAGTGGATGAATTGAGTAGGTGAGTGAGTGGTTGGGTGAGTGGGTGAATGAGTGAGTGGGTGAGTGAGTGGGTGAGTGGATGATTTAATAGATGGGTGAGTGAGTGGGTGAACGGATGAATGAGTAGATGGGTGAGTGAGTGCGTCAGTCAGTGGGTGAGTAGATGGGTGAGTGCATGGACGAGTGGGTTAATGAGTGAATGGGTGAGAGAGTGGGTGAGTGGGTTAATGAGTGGATGGGTGCGTGAGTGGGTGAGTGGATGAATGAGTGGATGGGTGAGTGCATGGTTGAGAGGTTGAATGAGTAGATGGGTGAGTGAGTGGGTGAGTGAGTGGATGGGTGAATGAGTGAGTGAGTGCGTGAGTGAGTGGATGGGTGAAGGAATGAGTGAGTGAGTGGGTGAGTGCGTGAGTGAGTGGATGATTGAATGAGTGAGTGAGGGGTGAGTCCGTGAGTGAGTGGACGCGTGAGTGAGTGAGTGGGTGAGTGAGTGAGTGAGTGAATGAGTCGGTGAGTGCGTGAGTAAGTGGACGAGTGAATGAGTGAGTGAGTGGGTGAGTGAGTGAGTGAATTAGTGAATGAGTCGGTGAGTGCGTAAGTGAGTGAGTGGGTGAGTGGGTGAGTGAGTGAATGAGTGAATGAGTCGGTGAGTGCGTGAGTGAGTGGACGAGTGAATGAGTGAGTGAGTGAGTGGGTGAGTGAATGAGTGAGTGGGTGAGTGCGTGGGTGAGTGAGTGTGCTTGGGATTGTGCAGGGGGGGGGGTGTTGGTGGTGGGGGCCACTGTTTGTCTGTCCCTGACACGTGACCTTCCCGGGGTCCCCTTGTGTCGCACGTTCAGTTCATTGTTAGTGGACGGACATGGGGGAGCTTGTGTGTGTGTGAGTGTGTGTCAGTGTATGTGTGTGTGTGTGTCAGTGTGTGTGTGTCAGTGTGTGTGTGTCAGTGTGTGTGTGTGTCAGTGTGTGTGTGTCAGTGTGTGTGTGTGTCAGTGTGTGTCAGTGTGTGTGTGTCAGTGTGTGTCAGTGTGTGTGTGTCAGTGTGTGTGTGTGTCAGTGTGAGTGTGTGTGTCAGTGTGTGTGTCAGTGTGTGTGTGTGTGTCAGTGTGTGTGTGTGTGTCAGTGTGTGAGTGTGTGTGTCAGTGTGTGTCAGTGTGTGTGTGTCAGTGTGTGCGTGTGTCAGTGTGTGTGTGTCAGTGTGTGTGTGTGTCAGTGTGTGTGTGTGTGTGTCAGTGTGTGTGTGTGACCCTCCCCGTGTGTTGTGTGTGAATGTGACCCTCCCTGTGTGAGTGTGTGTCAGTGTGTGTGTGAGTGTGTGTTAGTGTGTGTGTGTGTCAGTGTGTGTGTGTGTCAGTGTGTGTGTGTGTCAGTGTGTCTGTGTGTGTGTTTCAGTGTGTGTGTGTGTGTCAGTGTGTGTGTGTGACCCTCCCCGTGTGTTGTGTGTGAATGTGACCCTCCCTGTGTGAGTGTGTGTCAGAGTGTGTGTGAGTGTGTGTCAGTGTTTATGTGTGTGGAACATCATCGCCGGTTAGAAACATTTAGGCTGGCCTGCCTACGATCCATCCTGGATTTAACCAAACTGGATTGTGTGAGGAGCTCACAAATCCTTGAAGGATCTGGACAAAGTCCCATCGGTGAGCTCCTCCGCATGCCCAGCCACCGCATGTTCGCACCGCTTTTGTTCTGCCAGAAAGAGGGGGCTAAACGGATGCGGCACGGGCTAGAGAAGAGATGGAGTGATGTGGTACAGGAGGGTTTGGACTTGAGTGGACTTGCCGATGACTGGTAACAGCGGTGTCAAAATAAATTAAGGAGGCTCGTGAAGGACGCTGCTGCTGGACAGTTGGAGGCAGCCGCCCTCCAGCGACAACGGAGGGTGGAGGATCGACGCTCACAACAACGAGCGGGGCGCCGGGCGGATAAAATGCTGCAAGTTGGTGCAGTAGGGGGTACAGTTGGTGCATCGGCCAGTCATCTCATTCATAGGTGCTCGCTAACAGCACTTGCCCTAATAGTATGTTAAGGCTATACGGGGGATCTTGTCTTTGTTTTGTTTGTAACCCTCCGTGTTTGAGAGTATGTCAACATGTGTCCACCCATGAAGGCCGTCACGACACACGAGGGGGTGGGTGGCCAGCTTCACGCCCGACCGCCTTTGTCTCCCCAGTGGCGATGTTTACTACACACCGCACCAGATACTCATTTGAGGCTGAGTCGACCCAGGGAAGGCCCAGGACCGGTTCAGATAATCGTCACCGGTGTTGTCCGTGAGCCGGGAATCTAACTCGTGTCGCCGGGTTCACACTCGTACACACACAGACACACACACAGACACATACACAGACGCGCACAGACACACAGACACACACAGACACGCACAGACACACACACAGACAGACACACACACAGACACGCACAGACACACACACACACAGACAGACACAGACACACACACAGACACACACACACAGTCACACACACAGACACACACAGACAGACACAGACACACACACAGACACACACACACAGTCACACACACAGACACACACAGACAGACACACACAGACACACACACAGACAGACACACACAGACACGCACTGACACGCACAGACACATATACACAGACACACACAGACACACAGACACACAGACAAACAAACAAACACAGACACACACAGACACGCACAGACAGACACACACAGACACACACACAGACATACACACACACACACCCGCCGCCGTTTTTCAACAAGCCGGATCAATGATGGGGCTTGAAGATCATAACTGGGGCACGATCAGTGCCGGACCGGGTCTCCTCTTTGCCCCCCCCCCCTCATCTCCCCCCCCTCATCCCCCTACACCCCCCCCCCATCCCCCTATCCCCCCCCCCAACCCCCCAATCTCCACCATCGCCAACGCATTCGCCAGAGGCGCTCACGATCGCGGGGCAGAGACTCCGAGTTCCATGTCCCGCACACGGCCACCACCAACGCCAGCGACGATTCATCTGGGCCTCCCCTAGGTCGACTCAGCCTCAAATGATTCGGAAATATTAACAAACAAACAAAAACATCGCCGCGGCGGGGAGACAAAGGCGGCCGGGCGTGGTGCCGGCCACCCACCCACCCCCACGCGCGCCGTGCCGGCCTTCATAGGTGCCACTCGCTAACAGCGCTTGCACCCAACAGTCTGTTAAGGCTGCACGGGGGATCTTCGTGTGAGTGAGAGATGGCTTCGTACAGCAGTGGAACGATCATGGCTGATGACGGTGATGATGATGATGAGAAGATACATTGACCCAGTTATCCTCATCAGCAGCGGCTTATCCCTCAAGAAAACGGCTCGTCCAATTGAACACAGGGACGCGAATGATTTTCGTGATGCGTGGCCTCATGGGAAAATGCTTCCTAAATACCTGGCAGTCCTTTAATTACGGCTTAGGGGTTTGGGGGGGAGGAGGGTGGGGGGATGCGGGGGAGGGGGTGTGGGGGATCACATAGGTGTGAAAATTATACCTCTTGTCTGGAGACTGAGCTCACGTCTCTACCTTCGGGGGTTGCCACCTGTACCGGTGCGACACGGTACAACGCGGGTATTGGCGTCTCTGATTTGCTGAAAAGGTGGGAACCCCGCCTGAGACTCGCTCGCTCGCTCTAACACTGGCTCACCCACTCGGTCACCCACTCACTCACTCACTCGCCCATCCACTCACTCACCCACCCACTCACTCATCCACTCACTCACTCACCTACTCACTGACCCCACTCACTCACTCACTCACCCATCCAATCACCCATCCACTCACTCACGCACTCAACCATCCACTCACTCACTCACTCGCCCACCCACTCACCCACCCACTCACTTACACACCCACGCACTCGCCCACTCAATCACTCACCCGCCCACTCACCCACTCGCTCACCCATCCACTCACTCGCTCACCCACTCGGTCACCCATCCACTCACTCACGCACTCAACCATCCACTCATTAACCCACTCACTCACCCACTCACTCACCCGCCCACTCACTCGCCCACTCACCCACTCACCCATCCACTCACTCACCCATCCACTGACTCACTCACCCACTCACTCACCCGCCCACCCACTCACTCACCCCCTCACTCAGCCGCCCACTCACCCACTTACACACTCACCCACTCACTCACTCACCCACTCACTCACTCACTCACTCACTCTCTCACCCACTCACTCACATACTCACTCACTCACTCACCCACTCACTCACTCACCCACTCACTCACCCGCCCACCCACCCATCCACTCACTCACCCACCCACTCACTCACTCACTCACCCACTCACTCACCCGCCCACCCACCCACCCACCCACTCACTCATCCACCCACTCACTCACTCACCCACTCACTCACTCACCCACTCACTCACCCGCCCACCCACCCACCCACCCACTCACTCACCCACTCACCCACTCACTCACTCACCCACCCACCCACTCACTCACTCACCCATGCACGCACTCTGCTCGCGTTACAATGACCTTAAAATCCTGCACAGCGTGCTGATGAGACGCTGAACATCGAACCCGGGTCCTGAGTTGAATTTGTCTGCGTCAAGCCAACGCTGCCGAAACGGTTCATTCGCAGGCGTCCGCGTGAACCGACGACAAGCGTGAACACTTAATTCTAGATTTGAAGCTTTCGTGACGGCAAGGATTCACACTCTTAGGTTTTTTTCGGTAAAGTCACGTGGGTAAAAACTAAAATTAAAATTGATAAAAGTAAAATAAAAAATCACGACGTTTCGGAGGCAACACAAGCTTCCGTCTTCAGGTGGAACCGTCACAGCACGATTGCTGTATCAAGTAAAGCTTTACAAAGCTGTATGTAAATCTGTGGTAATTGCTGTATTTTACTTGATACAGCAATCGTGCTTTGACGGTTCCACCTGAAGACGGAAGCTTGTGTTGCCTCCGAAACGTCGTGATTTTTTTTTTTACTTTTATTAATTTAGATTTTATTTTTTACCTACGTGACTTTACCAAAAAAACCCAAGACTGTGAACACTTTCTTAACAAGCTGGACTTAGAGATCTGCGCAGTTACGGCCAATTGTCCGTTCGTCCGTCACTGTTACACTCGCCACGACTGCGTAAAAGTTTTTTTTTTTCATTTTAAATATTTTCTTACGTGTTCTCAAAAACGATGACCAAAACCCTGCCCCAGCGTCTCTACTTCCCCTCACCCCTCCACCCCCTCTCACCCCCCATCGATTCTCCCCGACCCACCACCACCACCACCACCACCCCCCCGTATGCTGCGTCGTTTGAAGTCAGCTTAAGATTCCTTTTTTTTCCTGGTCTTTCAGAATCATTATGGCTGCGACGTGACCTCGGTATTGAACTGTGACCCTTCCGACCTCGCGGCATGGGTTATGGTCCCGCGCAAGGTGCTCGTAATCATCATCATTCCTCGCCCTGGTCACTCCACTGCTCGATGAATGCCCCTTCCACCCACCCTCCCTCCCCTCCTCCCTCGCTCCCGTGGCTCCGTCTCCCTGGTGGTGGTGGACGATCTCCCGGGACGCCGCGGCTCCCTCCTTCGACTGCCGCTCCGTGCTGAGTCTCGACCATCGGCCACCGCCGTCCCCCTCTGGGCGTGACGCCTCCTGCCCAAGCCCCACCACTCACTCCGCTTCGCAGTCTGCACGACGCCTCCTCCTCCTCTACTCCCCAGCGTGTGATCATCACCACCATGGTCTATCCACTGCTGGATGGAGATCGATGTGGTGATGATGGTGATGTCTCTACCCCGCGTGTGATCATCACCACCATGGTCTATCTACTGCTGGATGGAGATCGATGCGGTGATGATGGTGGTGGTGTCTCTACCCCGCGTGTGATCATCACCACCATGGTCTATCCACTGCTGGGTGGAGATCGATGCGGTGATGATGGTGGTGGTGTCTCTACCCCGCGTGTGATCATCACCACCATGGTCTGTCCACTGCTGGATGAAGGTCATCGCGGTTCAAAGTTCAAAGTTCATTTATTAGGTATAGCCCTGTGAGCCATTCGGCTCTTGAATCGGGTGCAACCGCAACAAACAAAAAACTAAAACACGAACAAGAAAACATCTTAAAGTGAATATGTGACTGAGTGCAAACAGAAAATCCAAGAAAAGACAGAAAAATATTGCAGAAAAATCACCGTACACCAACGCTGTGCAAATATCCCAGTGGGATGCAAGTCAAACAACAACTCACGTTACCGCCCTCTAAACCCTATCCACAAGTTCCAGGGTTGATGTAAAGATGGAGAGGATTGGGGGGCTAATGTGGTAGACACCATCAAAGACCCCATAACATTAACGATATAAATGATAATAAGACGACATTATGAAGGTATTGACGTGGTTCTTGTTACTAAAGTGTCGCTTAGCGCACTCCTCAAGCAGCTTCGATAAGGTGGGGTAAGATGTGGTTATTTTACACCCACACTTTAACGTAAGTGATATCCGAACAGGTCCTGGGCTTCCCCTAGGTCATCTCAGCCTTAACTTAGTTGCTGGTGCCCTTTGTAAACATCGATAGTGGGGAGACAAAGGCGGTCGGGCGTGGTCTCGATCACTCCACCCGCGTCACGAGGTGCACTGTTTCTGGCCTTCATAGGTGTTCGCTCAGAGCACTTGCCCCAAAAGTCTGGTAAAGGCTACACGGGTGATCTGTGTCTTTGTATGCACAGGTGTTTAGCTACGCGTGTACATGTGTACAGGTAGTCCTCGAGTTACGATGTCCCGACTTACAATATTTCGATCTTACGATGGCGATACGGCAAAATTGCCATCAACAACCTTAACATCGTTCAAGTATGCAGACGACGGACAGAATGTTGGTGAGTGCAGCACTATGATACGTTACGATACGTTCAATGCATGTATGATACGTAGCCTTAGCAATTTCATTTTAAGGTTACCACGATACGTTCAATGATGTTAAAAGTTTTTTTTTATATATAGCAGATAGGATTGTTTCCTGAAAAAACCTTCCATTAAATTGCAGTTCATATAGGTAGGCTAAGAATTAACCTTGTTATTTTTTTACTTTACATTTTGCTGCGCAATACAGTATTGTAAATAATAAATTCATACAGTATATTGTTTATACAGCATGGTACTGTAAATTGCTCTGTTTTGCAAAACTATCACCATTCTTTAAGACTCCTGTGTAGGCTATAGGCCATCTTCGACTTGCGATATTTTCGACTTACGATGGGGTCGTCGTAACGCATCTCCATCGTAAATAGAGGACTGCCTGTACGTAAAACTGTGTGTGTGCATGAGGAGCGGTGGTGGAGCGGTTAACGCGCTGCGCTACGAACCCGGCGACCCGAGCTCGATTCCCGCTCACGGCCACAAACACCGCTGACGATAATCCGAACCGGTCCTGGGCCTCCCCTAGGTCGACTCAGCCTCAAGTGAGTTACCTGGCATGGTATTGGCCACCCACCCCCTTGTGTGCTGTTAGATTGCTCGCTAACAGCACTTGCCCCAGCAGTCTGCTAAAGCTATATAGGTGGTGGGGGGATCTTTGTCTTTGTGCGTTCACAAATATTTTAATCACGACCCCCCCCACTCCCCCACCCCCCCCCCCCCCCCCCCCCCCCCCCCCACTGATTTACGCCGAGCTCCATAAGAGACCCGAACCCTAAACCTTGGAGCGAGGGGGGGGGGGGGCATCGCCCCCGCAGAGAGACAGGCGCCAACACACGGCGTGTAACACGCCCCCCCCTCCACCCCCCAACCCCCCTTCAACCCCCCCCCCCCATCCATACAAAACCTCCATCTCCTCACAGCCCCCCGGCTACAATCCCCCCCTCCCCCCCTCCCTCCCTCCCCACACCGCCCCCAGCAGCTCTTCGTGACCCCCATCGCAGTCACCCCCCATCGGAACCCCCCCTCCCCCCAGCAACCCCCTACCCATATCCCCCCCGCCCCCCCTCACCCCCCCCCTTTCCACCCCCAGACATCAGCAACACTTACAGGCGTGAAAACACTTACGGCTTCTCTCTCTTTCTCTTCTCTCTCTTCTCTCTCTCTCTCTTCTCCTCCGTTTCTCTTCTTCCCTCTGTTTTTTTTGTACGATCAGAGGCAACAAGAAGATGCTCGGTGTAGTCGGCACTTTGATTCGTTCATCATTTCGTTTTTTTTTTAATGCTTTGCTTTACGTAACCCCCCCCCCCTCCCCCCCCCCCCCCTTTATAAATGAAATATTTAACAAAATATTTTTCGCTCTGATATCCTTACCTCTTCCTTCTCTCTCTGCCCCCCCCCCCTATCTGCCCCCCCTCTCTCTGCCCCCCTCTCTCTGCCCCCCTCTTTTTGCCCCCCCTCTCTCTGTACCCACTCTCTTCCTACTCCCTGTCGCTCTCTCTCTCTTATCCCCCCCCTCTCTCAATCCATATCTCCCCCTTATCTCTCTTTTGTTTGTGGGCTCAAGTTTATTTTATTCCACAGACATATTTATATATATACAGCTATATAATGATGAAACCTAATTTTCTCGGGTATGAAAAACAAACTGTTGATGATGCATGTTATACGATTCGGGTGTTTGGAAAAATATGGAACGGTGAGCAGAGGCACTTAGGAAGAGCCAGGTCTGGTGAGTGTATGGCTGCTTAGATTTCTCTGTTTTTATTCTCTGCAAATGTCTCTGGATTTTTCAACATGTGCATCCTTACTCTGTCGGTAGAGTCACGTATGTAAAAATAAAAATAAATAATACAAATAATATAAATAATTATCGTAGAAATCAAATAATAAATCACGACGTTTCGGAGGCAACACGAGCTTGCTTAATTATTGATTTTTTTTTTATCTACGTGACTTTACCGAAAAAACTAAGAGTATGAATCGTTGCAGTCACGAAAGCTTCAAATCTAGAATGTGCATCCATGTTTCAGTATTTTCTGGAAAATCAACAGTTGATCCACCACTCGGAAAGACAATGTACTCGACCCTAAACAATAAAACACTTTCAACTGAACCTTCGTCATTCTTAGCACAACTCCTATGCCAGGTCATGCACGGACTTTTTTGTTATCAATCCAGTTACACTCAGAGGACACCGGGGCAGGGTAAGATTGGTCCAAATCCGTTCTTATCCACTCTCTCTATCGTCCTCTCTCTCTCTCCCCTGATCTCTGTCTCACACTAACTCGCTCACTCCCCTCTCTCTCGCTGTCGATGAGTTTTCAGTGACCGTGTTTCACCATCGATATATCGCAGAAGAAAAAAATCGCAGAGAAGCAGCCACTTTATATTTCCTGTAGCCCACGCGGATTCCCAAACTGAACGTGTTGTTATTGTACCAGCCGCTCTTAGCTGCAATGTAGCTCTCTTTTTATTCTTATTTTTACACGTTTTATATTAACTCTGTCTGTCTGTTGTTGTATCCTCAAATCTTGTAACTCAATTTTACCCCACTTCCCGATTTGGTATCGACTGCAAACTTTGTATACTTATGTCTTATTGATGACAATAATATATTTTATCATAAAACATAAAAATAAATATATTTTTAAATCATCTTTTGACACGCTTTCTATTAACTCACTCTGTCTGTTGTTGTTGTTGGCGTATCCTCAAATATTTTAACTAAATTTTAACCCACTTCCCAATGTGGTATCGACTGCAAACTTGGTATACTTATGTCTTATTGATGACAATACTATATTCTATCATACAAATTGAACAAAATATTTTTAAACCATCTTTTTTTACATGTTATGTTTCGGCTTGGCTCTAATTGTCCACGCCAAACTGACGTTGGCTGTAAATCACCACGGTCCCGTACGTTGTGGAAAGCTTCGGGGCCACTTCCTGAAGTCGTGGAGTTCTTCCATTACCAGTACGGTACATTTCATTAAAGCGTGTTTTAAAAAAAAGTTTTTTTTTACATATTATTTCTTATTTCGGAAGCGACCCTGGGCTATCACAAATGATAGCATCTAAGCAAAGCGCAGCCCAAATCCTCTAAACGCGTGTTGCTGATTCTCCGGAAGGACCCGGAGAAAAAATCCGGCGCGACCACGGGGAGAGAACCATGCAAACTCCAGATACACAGGCGTCATTCCGGGTCGGTGTCGAACCAACGACATCCTGCATAGCAGGCGAGGGAGTTGACATCCCGTCACCGCAACGCTCATCCTGCCAACGAATGCCAAGCAACGATTGCCGTCCAATCATCGACCAACACCTCAGCTACCTCTGAGACCCCTTCTTCTTCACGTGACCTCTGCTCCACACAGAACGGTCCGTGGAAGTGGATATTAAAGAGCTACATCAGAGACCCCTCCTTCTTCACGTGACCTCTGCTCCACACAGAACGGTCCGTGGAAGTGGATATTAAAGAGCTACATCAGAGACCCCTCCTTCTTCACGTGACCTTTGTTTCACGCGGAACGGTCCGTGGAAGTTGATATCACAGAGTTACCTCTGAGATCCCTCCTTCTTCACGTGACGTCTGTTCCACGCAGAACGGTGTTGGAAGTTGATATCACAGAGTTACCTCTGAGACCCCTCCTTCTTCACGTGACCTCTGCTCCACACAGAACGGTCCGTGGAAGTGGATATCACAGAGTTACCTCTGAGACCCCTCCTTCTTCACGTGACCTCTGCTCCACACAGAACGGTCCGTGGAAGTGGATATTAAAGAGCTACATCAGAGACCCCTCCTTCTTCACGTGACCTCTGTTTCACGCGGAACGGTCCGTGGAAGTTGATATCACAGAGTTACCTCTGAGATCCCTCCTTCTTCACGTGACGTCTGTTCCACGCAGAACGGTGCGTGGAAGTTGATATCACAGAGTTACCTCTGAGATCCCTCCTTCTTCACGTGACGTCTGTTCCACGCAGAACGGTGCGTGGAAGTTGATATCACAGAGTTACCTCTGAGATCCCTCCTTCTTCACGTGACGTCTGTTCCACGCAGAACGGTGCGTGGAAGTTGATATCACAGAGTTACCTCTGAGATCCCTCCTTCTTCACGTGACCTCTGTTCCACACAACACGGTGCGTGGAAGTTGATATCACAGAGTTACCTCCGTGATATCCACGGGCCTCGAGTTCCAAACATATCCATCCTGTCTGGGATTGCTCCTCTTGCTGCTGATGTCACCCATCCCAGAGTCTCAACACCCAGTCCAGGGGGATCTTTGCTGCTGCTGCTGCTGCTGCTGATGTCACCCATCCCAGAGTCTCAACACCCAGTCCAGGGGGATCTTTGCTGCTGCTGCTGCTGCTGCTGATGTCACTCATCTTAGAGTCTCTTTGTGGAGAACGGCATTGCGCTGCGCTACGAACCCGGCGAACCGTGACGATTATCTGAATCGGTCCTGGATGTCCCGTAGGTCGACTCAGCCTCGAATGAGTACCCGGTGCCTCGAATGAGTGCCTAACGGCACTTGCACCAACAGTCGGGGGGGGAGCTTTGTCTTTGTGCGGGTGGCACAGTGGTTAGTACAGGTGCGCTGAGAGCCCGGGGCGACCCAAGTTCGACATCAAGACAGGTTCAAGCGCTCAACGGCAACACACCCACCACACACTCCTTCATGAACCAGCAGTGGACCAGCGTGGAGAAGTATGATTCATCTTCCTGGTTCTTTCGGTAAAGTCACGTAGAAGGGAAATAATAAAATAATAAAAATAAAACATAATAAAATAATTCTCACGACGTTTCGGCCACAACGCAAGCAGCCGTCCTCAGGTGGACAACAGGTCTGTCTTCTCGTCCTCAAGTGGAGAACAGGTCTATCTTCTCGACAGACCTGTTCTCCACCTGTGGACGGCTGCTTGCGTTGTGGCCGAAACGTCGTGATAATTATTTTATTATGTTTTATTATTTCCATTCTACGTGATTTTACCGAAAGAACCGAGAAGATGAATCCCTGCAGTCACCAAAGCTTCAAATCGAAATTTAAGTATGGTCCAAACAAAACAAAACAAAAAACTCCACCCGTGTGACCGACGCGGCGTGGAGAGGCCCTCATTCAGCAGTTGAATGATGAGTCCCTGTGAATCATTATCATCATGGACACTTTCTATTGGACACGGGGCCGCAAAAACAACGAGCGTCCAGCAACAAACGGCGTTGTCGAAGTTGTGAGCGATACGAGTTGGTACAATTTCGTTTTCAAGCTACGTGACTTCACCGAAAGAAGCAAGAATACGAGTGAGAGTTGGTACGTGCATTGAAAAAGTCAGCACAGTGCTGATATTCACACACACAGCACTACCAGGTACTGATTTATGGCTGAGTCGATCTTAGGGAACAATCCTAGGACCGAGTCAGACGTTAACCCTTCGGCGGATGATACTCACACCACGAACTGCCCCTCCTTTTGACTCGCCGCTGGTATTTGGCCTACTCTTCCTACCTGCACGTCACCCCAATCGTCGTGGTGATGCCACTGATGGCTGGGCAGAAGCGGTGTTGGAAGATGTTGAAAGAGAGAGAGGGGCGGGCGGGGAGGGGGTGATGGGGAGAGAGGAGGATGGGGGGCGGGGTTCAACGTAAACCCCCGAAGGGGTAGGAAAGGGGGACCCCCCATGGACCCCTAGAACAGGGGGCGGGCCGCGGGGGGTTGGGAGGGAGGTAGCCGAGTGGACCCTTCGATGGGGATTACCCCGTGGCTGGACACGGCACCACCATTGTTGATTTAGACGCAGTGTCTTCGACCGAGTGGTTCTTCCTCCGTAGGGTTAAGAGACGGGAGAGGGGGGGGGGGCGGAAGTGGGGGGGTGTAGATGGGTGGGCACGTTAGAGAGATGTTAACTACCTCGCCTGGTATGCAGGAGGTCGTGGGTTCGATCCCGACCCTGACGCCTGCTGCTGTATATTTGGAGTGTGTGTGTGTCTCTCTCTCATCATCATCACGGTGGCAAGGATATGTTAACTACCTTGCCTGGTGTACAGGAGGTCGTGGGTTCGATCCCGACCCTGACGCCTGCTGCTGTATATTTGGAGTGTGCGTGTCTTTCTCTCTCCCCGTGGTCGCGTGGATTTATCTCCGCGTCCTCCGGGTTTTCCCCTCCGCCTTTTAGAAACATCACGCGTTTAGATTTTTCGGCTGCAATAAATGGTCACGTGATAATAAGCCCACTTTGTTGAGTTATAATTTGCGGACAAGTGGTTTCTGTAAAAGAGCTACATGGCTCAGTGGGCCTCACCAAGTAAAATATATACACAAAGTTTATTTTAGTTTTTAGAATTCGCAAAATTTCGCAAGACGCGCATTGGGACGCACAAAGCCACATTCTTGAGCGCCTCTCGCCTTGAAGGGATAAATGTGTAAGGGGTCGACGTTTCGGGCAACGGCCCTTCCTCTGCATAGCCCGGATAGATGATGATCGCACGCACAAGATGTGCTCTGAAGAAGGGCCATGGCGCGAAACGTCAAGTGACGAACATTACTCTCATATGGCAGAGCGGGTGAGACAGTGCAACGCCCTAATGTGTGCGGGTGGAACAGAGGTCACGTGAAGAAGGGGGGTCTCTGATGTAGCTCTGTGAAATCCACTTCCACGGACCGTTCTGCGTGGAACAGAGGTCACGTGAAGAAGGAGGGGTCTCTGATGTAGCTCTGTGAAATCCACTTCCACGGACCGTTCAGTGTGGAACAGAGGTCACGTGAAGAAGGGGGGTCTCTGATGTAGCTCTGTGAAAACCACTTCCACGGATCGTTTTGTGTGGAACAGAGTTCACGTGAAGAAGGGGGGTCTCTGATGTAGATTTGCGATATCCATTTCCACGGACCGTTTTGGCACAGTCGACCCCTAATACCTAGATCTGACCTTGTGCTGGTCTCAGGGTGCACCTAGCCTGGCACACCCTCCGTGATGATGTCACGACCACTTCGTGGCGAACGGCGGCGGCTGTTGTTGCTGTTGTTGTTGTTGTTGCGTGAGACGCGGCGTCAAACAGAGCCGTGCTTCGTTTTGCTTCTCGCCGCTGGAACGGCCCCATCCGTGCGGGGATCTCAGATGCAGCTCTATGAAGTCTACTTCCACGGACCGTTCACGGCAGTTCTACTCGATGCCGGCAGTCGCTTCAGCCACCGAGGCGCCAGCTGCCTGGGCCTCTCACTCGGACAGAGAGGAGTGCGTTGTGCGTTGTTTGTCGTTCGTGTGCCAGTAGAAAAGCACGGTTAAAGAAGAATTAATTGTGCCCCTTTCTGGCAATAAAACAGGCGTTGTGTTCAGATGTTCAAACCACCGAATAGAAACATTTGGCACAGAATCTAGTCCGTATTGACCACACACATTACTTTTGGTGAAGATGCAAACAAAAAACCACGTGTTCTGATAATATGATTTGCAATGCCTTTGAAACTGATTTGTCTACACCAGAGTTCAAAGTTCAAAGTTCATTTATTAGGTATAGCCCTGTGAGCCATTCCGCTTTTGAATCGGGTGCAACCGCAACAAACAAAAAACAAAAATATAAAAACATCTTAAAGTGACTATGTGACTATGTGCAAACAGACAATCCAAGAAAAGACAGCAAAATATTGCAGAAAAATCACCGTTCACCAACCCTGTGCAAATATCCCAGTGGGATGCAAGTCAAACAACCTTCTTGAGGGCCTCGTCCAGAGGTCGCAAACGGGTTTTGATTCCTTACCCGTACCCGGCCGCACCAGGGTCGCAAATGGGTACCCGTGTCCGTACCCGGCCGGGTACGGGTAGCCGTTCCCTACCCGTACCCTACCCTACCAGAAATGAGTGACAAACGGTGACTCACCAGTGACTCACGGCCTACCCGTACCCGTACCCGGCCGCACCAGGGTCGCAAACGGGTACCCGTACCTGGCCGGGTACGGGTAGCCGGGTATCGGGTAGGGTACGGGTATCGGGTATCCAGTTGCGACCTCTGGCCTCGTCTCACGAGTGTCACGCCAGAGAACGCCAAAAGGCGACCAGCACAAAGACAATGCACCCTTCTGAGAGCTGTGTTCGTATGTTTGCATGTGCGTGCTTAATGCAGCAACTTGATTCATTAAGGGAATTAACCCGTAAAAACAAAGTTTTTCACTATAAATCCTTTATATGCGTGGCATCGGTTTTATTTTATTATTCATTTCTGTTTTTCTTGAGTAAGAGTTTCATTTTTATCACATTGGTATTTTAAATGAAATATGAAATAAAAAAAATTCAAAAAAGTGGAAATTTAGGAATTTTTTTCACGAAAATAAATTGTCACGCACAACGAGTCTGTGTGCAAAATGTCAGCTCGATTGGATCACGGGAAGTGGGTTAAAAAACGATCGAAAGATTTGCACGGTCGTAAGCGCGCAAGCAAGCAAGCAAGTGAACTTAATATAAAGCATTTAAAAAGGTTTCGATTTTGTTCCAGATTTGAAGTTTTCGTGAATGCAAGGATTCATACTCTTTAGTTGTTTCGGTAAAGCCACGGACTTGGTACAGTAATTTAGCTGTGACGGTTCCAACCTGAAGACGGAAGCTTGTGTTGCCTCCGAAACGTCGTGATTTAATTCAGTTGTTTATTTATTTATTTTTACTTTTTAACTACGTGACTTTACCGAAAAGGAGCATTTCGATTTGGTGTTTGAACATCTTAACACAACGCCTGTTTGATGGCCGGCAAGGGTCAAACCCATTCTTATTTTGTTTTCATACGTCGCGTTTCGTGTCTGCGTATGCGCAACCGGTTAACCGGTATGCATGCTGCGTTGAACTTCTTCCACACCGTACCTGGCCAACCGCGCTAATCGGCGGTGCGGTAACCGGTAACCTCCCCCTTCCCCCACTCCACACCTAACAAAAGCGAACAATGCGGAACTAATCGTATTTGATTGCGAGTTTGAGGAATCGCGAACCGTAGCTTGGCTAAGAATCCACATGGAATGACGAGTCGATTCGATGAGTGGACCAACACCAACAACAACAACACCAACAACAACACCCCAGCCAATCACCGCCTGTGCCAGGCTAGGTGCACTTTGAGGCCACGTGAAGTGTCGAAGGGCTCGCTGCTGGCAGGAGGAGGTCACTGGACAGACCCTGCAGGTGCCATGTGTTGTGCTGACCGAGATGAGTGGCCGATGCACACAGCTGAACCAACTTGCTGCGTTTTAGCCGCCCGGCGCTCGGCTCGTTGTTGTGAGCGTCGCTCCTCCGCCCTCCATTGTTGCTGGAGGGCGACTGCCTCCAACTGCCCAGTAGCAGCAGCGGCGTCCTTCACGAGCCTACACAACCACCACAACCACCACCATCGCCACCACAACCATCACCAGCATGACCATCACCAAACAGACAATTTTTTTCGTGGCAAGTGCTGTTAGCGAGCAGCACCTATGAAGGCCGGCACGGCACACGAGGGGGTGGGTGGCCAGCACCACGCCCGGCCGCCTTTGTATCCCCAGTGGCGACGTTTACCCACCGCACCAGGTACTCATTTGAGGCTGAGCCCACCTAGGGGAGGCCCAGAACCAGGACCGGTTCAGATAATCGCCACCGGTCGCGAGCGGGAATCGAACTCGGGTGTCCGGGTTTTTGCAGCGCAGCGCGCTAACCGCTGCGCCACCGCTCCCCATGGACACGCGTCAACGTAAAGTCACACGCGCAGCCACTAAAGACAAAGATTCATTCACCCCCCCCCGCCACCGGGGATAGCCTACGTGGTCTATTTGGGCAAGTGGTGTTTGCGAGCACCCATTAAGGCCGGCACGGCAGACGACAGAGATGGGTCGGTGTGGTGGTCGTGAGTTGACCCACTGCGCCACCACTCCCCACCACCACCAACAACACAACCACCACAACCACCACCACAACCACCACTGCTTCAGTGGTGCTCAGTGGGGGGCCACCCTCGGCTCAGAAGTTTTGTTTAAATTCTTTTTTTTTGGGGTCATGCACCCCGCCCCTCCCCCCCCCAACCCCATAGCCCCCCCAGCCCCCCCGCTGGCAATTCCTCTCCTCCTCCCCCCCTCCTCCGCCTCAACCCCCACCGCGCATTCTATTCGGCTGAGGAGTGGGGTGTGTGTGTGTGAGTGCGTGCGTGTGTGTGAAAGTGCGTGTCTGAGTGTGCGCGTGTGAGTGTCTGCGTGTGAGTGTGTGTCTGAGTGTGTGCGTGTAAGTGTCTGCGTCTGAGTGTGTGTCTGAGTGTGTGTGATAGTGTGTGTCTGAGTGTGTCGGAGAAAGTGTGTGCGTGCGAGTGTGTTTGAGGGTGAGTGTGCGTGTGTGTGTGTCTGAGTGTGCGCGTGTAAGTGTCTGCGTCTGAGTGTGTGTGAGAGTGTGTGTGCGCGTGTGTGTGTCTGAGTGTGTCGGAGTGTGCGCGTGTGTGTGTCTGAGTGTGTCGGAGTGTGCGCGTGTGAGTGTCTGCGTGTGAGTGTGTGTTTGAGTGTGTGTGAGAGTGTGTGTGAGTGTCTGCGTGTGAGTGTGTGTCTGAGTGTGCGCGTGTAAGTGTCTGCGTCTGAGTGTGCGTGAGAGTGTGTGTGAGTGTGCGCGTGTGTGTGTGAGGAGCGGTGGGTGTAATGGTTTGCGCTACGCTGCGCTACGAACCTGGCGACCCGGGTTCGATTCCCGCTCACGGCCAACATCAGTGACGATTATCTTAACCGGTTTTGGGCCTCCCCTAGGTCAACTCAGCCTCAAATGAGTACCTGGTGCGGTGTGTAAACATCGCCACTGGGGAGACAAAGGCGGCCGGGCGTGATGCTGTCCACCCACTCCCTCGCGTACCGTTGCGGCCTTCATAGCTACCCGCTAACAGCACTTGCCCCAACAGTCTGTTAAGGCTACACGGGGGATCTTTGTGTGTGAGCGGGGAGCGGTGGCGTTCCGGTTAACGCACTGCGCTAGGAACACGCGGGGCGAGCCGAGTTCGATCATCCTGGGACCCCTCTACATCGACTCAGCCCTAAACGAGTGCCTGTTGTGATGTGTCGTGAACATCAGCCACTCTTGGGGAACACAAAGGTGTCCGGGCGTAGCTCTGGTTACCGGCACTCTTTTGTGCGCCGTGCCGCCTATAATAGGCGCTCGCTAACAGCGCTTCTTCAACAGCCTCTATAGGCAACACGGGGGGATTCCTTTGTTTATTTGTGTGCGTGACAGGGTATGGGTGTGTAAGGGGCGTTTAACTACGGCGCGCGCGTGTGTGTGTGTGTCAGGGCGTGTGGTGTCAGTGTGGGTGAGTGGGCGAGTGAATGGGTGGGTGAGTTGGTGAGTGAGCGAGTGAGCGAGTGAGTGAGTGAGTGGGTGAGCGATTGAGTGAGCGGATGAGTGAGTGAGTGAGTGGTGAGTGAGTGGGTGAGCGGGTGAGTGAGTGAGCGAGTGAGCTAGTGAGTGGTGAGTTAGTGGGTTAGTGAGTGAGTGAGCGAGTGAGCGAGTGAGTGAGTGGGTGAGCGATTGAGTGAGCGAGTGAGTGGTGAGTTAGTGGGTGAGTGATGAGTGAGTGAGTGGGTGAGTGAGTGAGTGATTGAGTGAGTGGTGAGTGAGTGGGTGAGTGAGAGAGCGAGTGAGTGGGTGAGCGAGTAAGTGAGTGGTGAGTGAGTGAGTGGGTGAGTGGGTGAGTGAGTGAGCGAGCGAGTGACTGTGTTTGTTAAGGACGCTGCTACTGGGCAATTGGAGGCAGTCGCCCTCCAACAACAACGGAGGGCGGACGAGCGACACTCACAACAACGAGCGGAGTGCCGGGCGGATAAAGCACAGCAAATCGGCACAGTTGGGGGGGCACAGGTGGTGCATCGGCCAGTCAACTCAATCAGTCGACCCGTGGCACCTGCTGGGTCTGTCCCGTGGACCTCCTGCCAGCGGGCGTTCGACACTTCACGTGGCCTCTACGTGCACCTAGCCTGGCACGAGTCCCGTGGTGACGTCACCACCACTTAGTGCTGAAGGGCGGTTGTTGTTGTTGTTGTTGTGTCTTAGTCAGTCAGTGTGTAAGTGGGCAGTGGTGGCGTAGTGGTTAGCGCTGCGCTACGAAACCCGCTACGACCCGACTTCGATTTTAGTTCCCGGCCACCACCACCAACAACATCACCAGGGGCGAAATATCGGAACCGGTACTGGGCCTCCCGGAGGTCGACTCAAACACAAATGAGTGCGTGGTGTTCTTCTTAGGTTTTTTCGGTAAAGTCACGTAGAAAGTAAAATAAAATAAAAACAAAAATCACGACGTTTCGGAGGCAACACAAGTCTCCGTCATCAGGTGGGACCGTCACAGCCAGATTAGCTGTATATTTTACTTTCTACGTGACTTTACCGAAAAAACCTAAGAAGATGATTCCTTGCAGTCACGAAAGCTTCAAATCTAGAATGAGTGCGTGGTGTGGTGTTTAAACATCGCCCCTGTAGAAAGACAAAGCGAGTGAGTGAGTGGGTGAGTGAGTGGGTGAGTCATTGAGTGAGCGAGTGAGCGAGTCAGTGATTGAGTGAGTCAGTGAGTCAGTCAGTGAGTTAGTGAGTTAGTGATTGTGTGAGTGAGTGAGTGAGTCAGTGTGTGAGTGAGTCAGTGATTGTGTGAGTGAGAGAGTGAGTGACTCAGTGAGTTAGTGAGTGAGTCAGTGAGTGAGTGAGTCAGTGATTGTGTGAGAGAGTGAGTGAGTCAGTGTGTGAGTGAGTCAGTGATTGTGTGAGTGAGAGAGTGAGTGACTCAGTGAGTTAGTGAGTGAGTCAGTGAGTGAGTGAGTCAGTGATTGTGTGAGTGAGTGAGTGAGTGAGTCAGTGTGTGAGTGAGTCAGTGATTGTGTGAGTGAGAGAGTGAGTGACTCAGTGAGTTAGTGAGTGAGTCAGTGAGTGAGTGAGTCAGTGATTGTGTGAGTGAGTGAGTGAGTCAGTGTGTGAGTGAGTCAGTGATTGTGTGAGTGAGAGAGTGAGTGAGTCAGTGAGTTAGTGAGTGAGTCAGTGAGTGATTGTGTGAGTGAGTGATTGTGTGAGTGAGTGATTGTGTGAGTGAGTCAGTGAATGTGTGAATGAGTGAGTCAGTGATTGTGTGAGTGAGTGAGTGATTGTGTGAGTGAGTGATTGTGTGAGTGATTGTGTGATTGTGTGAGTGAGTGATTGTGTGAGTGAGTGAGTCAGTGAGTGAGTGAGTCAGTGATTGTGTGAGTAAGTGAGTGAGTCAGTGGTTGTGTGAGTGAGTGAGTCAGTGATTGTGTGAGTGAGTGAGTCATTGATTGTGTGAGTGAGTGATTGAGTGATTGTGTGAGTGAGTGAGTGATTGTGTGGGTGAGTGAATGAGTGAGTGATTGTGTGAGTGAGTAAGTGATTGTGTGAGTGAGTGATTGTGTGAGTGAGTGATTGTGTGAGTGAGTCAGTGAATGTGTGAATGAGTGAGTCAGTGATTGTGTGAGTGAGTGATTGTGTGAGTGAGTGATTGTGTGAGTGATTGTGTGATTGTGTGAGTGAGTGATTGTGTGAGTGAGTGAGTCAGTGAGTGAGTGAGTCAGTGATTGTGTGAGTAAGTGAGTGAGTCAGTGGTTGTGTGAGTGAGTGAGTCAGTGATTGTGTGAGTGAGTGAGTCATTGATTGTGTGAGTGAGTGATTGAGTGATTGTGTGAGTGAGTGAGTGATTGTGTGGGTGAGTGAATGAGTGAGTGATTGTGTGAGTGAGTAAGTGATTGTGTGAGTGAGTCAGTGATTGTGTGAGTGAGTGATTGTGTGAGTGACTGAGTGTATCAGCCAGCGACTGTGTGAGTGAGTGTGTCAGCCTCCGTCTTGCCGAGTGAGTTGTGCTCTCTGCTGCGCGGTGCAAGTCAGTCAGCCACGCTTCACTTGACGTCACCACCTCATCTCACTCTCTACCCCATCCTCCTCCACCTTCCCCCTAGCCGCCCCCACCTTCACCACCACCACCCCCCCCACCTCGCCCTTCTCGCCTAACGATCTCTCCTCCCGACATCACCACCACCACCACCGCTCCCACGCCGACAGGGGCAACCATGCTGCTTCCCGAAACCCTCTCGCGCTCACAACTCCGACTCTTCGATTTCACGGGGACCGCTGTTCCCCGTCTCCCCCCGGTCCTCCCCCCCGCCCCCGAGCGCTCCCACCCCTACCCCCTCCACCACCACCACCACCACCACGAGCAGCAGCAGCAGCTACAGCAGCAGCCCCTGCTGTCCGATCTCCCGGGGTGCGCCTCGCCCCCATCGCTCGCCGCGGGAGGGCTCCGCGCGGCTGTCGAGCGCGACTACATCCCCGGGTTGGGTCGCTACGAAGCGCAGATTTTGAAACTGGGGGCGGGCTCGGCACTCTACCACCACCACCACCACCATCAGCACCAGCAACAGCAGCAGCAGCAGCAGCAGCAGCCTCAGCACCACCTGCAACAACAACAACAACATCAACAACATCAACAACAACAACATCATCATCTCGTCCACGTGGAACGCGTAACGGCGGCTCCAGTCGTCTCCTGCGTCAGCGGCGGCGGTTGCCCTGGAGGTGGTGGGCCGGGAACGGGAGAAGACGGAACGCGCAGAGGAGGAGGAGGAGGAGGTGGAGGAGGCGACGTTGTTGCGTTCAACTTGGTTCAACCTTGCAACGCCACTGAGCTCAACACGGAGTTGCTGATTCCGCGAGCGACGATGCCGAGCGGATTGCCGGATCACCACCACCACCACCTGCACCACCACCCTCACCATCATCATCCTCACCACCACCACCACCATCCTCACCATCACCTCCCTCACCACCACCACCACCACCACACCGCCGGCATGTTCATACCACAGTCAACCGCATCGCCCGCATCCCCATCCCTCTACCACGCTGGCGGAAGCTTCATGGACTCGAACCACGGGGCTCAAACGCACTCTCTCTACCCGGGCCTCCACGCGCTTCCCGACGCTTTCTGCCAGGTGATTCGGCCCGATCCGTACGGCGTCGGTGGTGGTGGCGGTGGTGGTGGTGGCGGCGGTGGCGGAGCCGTGAGTCTAGGAGCCGGCGCGTTCCTGCGCTACCTGCGCCACCAACCCATCAAGCAGGAGCTCGTGTGCCGATGGCTCGAGGCCGATCGCTACGGAGCTCCGGGTCTCGGTCTCGTCGGAGTCGTTGTCGTCGGCACGCCGTGCGCCAAGACGTTCGGCACCATGCACGAGCTGGTGGCGCACGTGAGCATGGAGCACGTGGGTGGGCCCGAGGCGGCTCACCACGTGTGCCGCTGGGACGAGTGTCCCCGCGAGGGGAAGCCCTTCAAGGCCAAGTACAAGCTGGTGAACCACATCAGGGTGCACACGGGCGAGAAGCCATTCCCGTGCCCCTTCCCCGCGTGCGGCAAAGTGTTCGCTCGCTCCGAGAACCTCAAGATCCACAAGAGGACGCATACAGGTGAGGGACGGGTGGGTGGGTGGGTGAACAAGTGGGTGGGTAAGTGAGTGGGTGGGTGGGTGAACGAGTAGGTGAACGGGTGAGTGAGTGAACGAGTGAGTGGGTGAGTGAACGAGTGGGTGGGTGAGTGAACGAGTGGGTGGGTGAGTGAAAGAATGGGTGGGTGGGTGAACGAGTGGGTTGGAGAGTGAACGAGTGGGTGGGTGAGTGAAAGAGTGGGTGGGTGAACGAGTAGGTGAACGAATGAGTGAGTGAACGAGTGGGTGGGTAAGTGAGTGGGTGGGTGGGTGAACTAGTGGGTGGGTGAACTAGTGGGTGAGTTTGCGCGGAACGAGAAGGTGGGTTAGTGGGTGAGTGTGCGAACGAGTGGGTGGCTGAGTTGGTGAGCGGGCGGGTGGGTGAGTGAGTGGGTGAGTGAGTGAGTGAGTGCGTGAGTGAGTGAGTAGGTGAGTGAGTGGGTGGGGGAGGAGTGGGTGGGTGAGTGGGTGAGTGTGTGAGGAGTGGCTGAGTGAGTAAGTGGGTGCGTGAGTGAGTGAGTGAGTGGGTGAGTGAGTGGGTGAGTGAGTGAGTGGGTGGGTGAGTGGGTGAGTGTGTGAGTGTGTGAGTGAGTGGGTGAGGAGTGGGCGGTCTTCGCTCGCTCCGAGAACCACCACATTCACCAGCGGACTCGCACAGGTGAAGGAGCGAGGGGCGGGGCTGGGGGTGCGAGTGGGGGGTTGGGTTGGTCGTGAGGTTTGTTGTGGGTGGTGGTGGTGATGGTGGTGCTGCGGGTCACGGAATTGGTTTTGTATTGGTTCGGTGAATCGGAGAGGAGCGGTCGATGGTGCAGCAGTGGATGGATCATGGTCGATGATGACGCTGATGAGAGGCGAGGTGGGACGTCATGAGATCAGGGAGTTCGCGCGACTCTTCTATGAAGGAGGGTCAGTGCCCGAAATGTCGCACGAATATATATTAAATCTGTCCCGTGACTGCTCTAAACGAACGCGTTGAGTTGTTCGGGGTAGGGTCGATGGTGGTGAAGCAATGGATAGACCACGGTCGATATTATTGATGATGCTGATGATGATGATGTTGTTGTTAATGATGTTGTTGTTGATGATGATGTTGATGATGATGTTGTTGATGATGATGATGTTGTTGATAATGATGATGTTGTTGTTGATGATGATGTTGATGTTTATGATGATGTTGTTGATGATGATGTTGTTAATGATGATGATGTTGTTGATGATGATGTTGTTGATAATGATGATGTTGTTGTTGATGATGATGATGTTGATGTTTATGATGATGTTGTTGATGATGATGTTGTTAATGATGATGATGTTGTTGATGATGATGTTGATGTTGATAATGTTGTTGTTGTTGTTGATGATGTTGTTGATGATGTTGTTGTTGATGATGTTGTTGATGATGTTGATGATGATGATGTTGATGATGATGATGATGTTGATGATGATGATGATGTTGTTGATGATGTTGTTGTTGATGATGTTGAGAGGCGATGGGGTCCCGAGGAATGATTTGCTAGAGGGATGACGACGCCAAGTCCCGTTGTTATTGGGGGTGTAACAATCTTTACTCTACAGCGACGTAGGCCCCTTGTCCGAAACGTCGCCTGGTGTACACACCATTGGTTGAGGAATGTGTTCAGGTATTGTCTTGGGGTGAGCGATGGTAGAGCAGTGGATAGAACATGGTTTATCGTGGTGGTGGTGGTGGTGGTGGTGGTGGTGGTGGTGGTGGTGGTGGTGGTGGTGATGTTACTTATACCCAACCCTTTGAAGACGGACAATCATTATCCGTACAGTATATTATAATATACTGCATTAACATCATTATCATCATCACCACCAATGACATCATCATCACAACATCATCATCACTCACAACATTTTCATCAACATCATCACTCGTATCATCACTTACATCATCCCTAACATCATCATCATCACCACCACTGACATCACCATCACAACATCATCATCACTCACAACATTTTCATCAACATCATCACTCACACCATCACTTACATCATCCCTAACATCATCATCATCACCACCACTGACATCACCATCACAACATCATCATCACTCACAACATTTTCATCAACATCATCACTCACACCATCACTTACATCATCCCTAACATCATCACCATCACTGACATCAACATTCACTCACACCGTCACTCGCCCCTTCATCATCATCATCATTGACACAATCGCCAACACCGTTATTAGCACTATTGCGGGCACAATCGCTACGCAACATCGCCAATATCATCACTGACATCACATCGCTGTGAACCCACACGGCTTAGCCCGTATTCCTCTACAGGGAAATTGAGTTTCCAAGTCCACACGGCGTAGATACGTTTCAATGCTGCGCAAAATCCGTTTTTTGTCTATGTGTTTGTGTTTCTCTCTTGTGATGGGACTTTGTCGGATGAACGTTGAGATTTTGAAGGGGGCACTGGGGGGTGACCAACACGTGTCTGAATTGGTGTGTAACAAGGTAGGGGTAACATTTCGATTTAAAGCTTTCGTGACTGCAGGGATTCATCTTCTTGGTTCTTTCGGTAAAGTCACGTAGAAGGGAAATAATAAAATAATAAAAATAAAACATAAAGACGCTGAATGAACACCACAAGACAGGCCTGGTGGTGTTCATTCAGACGCTGTCTTTCCGACAGACCTGTTCTTCACCTGAGGACGGCTGCTTGCGTTGTGGCCGAAACGTCGTGAGAAATATTTTATTATGTTTATTTTTTTTATTTTATTATTTCCCTTCTACGTGACTTTACCGAAAGAACCAAGAATAAGGTAGGGGTCACCGATAAGGGGCTGGCAGGTATGACTTCATCACCGCAATCACTTTGCAGCATCGCACGCAACATCAACAACATCAACAACATCAACATCATCATCATCATCGCCATCACTGACACAGCAGTTGTGATTGGGGCACGATGGCTTCGATCTGAAGAACGTGTCTCACCGCGCCAGATACGCGTGCGACTTTGACGATGAATACACACAGATCCGGAACAAAATGCGGTGATTCATAATAACGTGTTTTTGTTTGTCTGTGTGGGATCGCGTGAACGTAAATGTGTCGCTAACCCACCACCACCACCGCCACCACCACCACCACCGCCATCACCACCACCGCCACCACCGCCACCACCGCCACCACCACCACCACCACCGCCACCGCCACCACCACCGCCACCACCACCGCCGCAGCCAATTAGTAAGTGGTTGTCACGTACACACGATGACGTGTCAATTCGTTAGTGTAGCAGCAGCAGCAGCGCTGTTGCGTGTTGGAGAGTAAACCCACTACGACGTTTACGAGTAGCGTGACGTTTCGCTGACGATTACAACAACCACAACCAACACAACAACAACCACAACGACAACCACAACTAACACAACAACAACATCTGCAACGAAAACAACAACCACAACAAACACAACAACAACCACAACACCCACAACAACAGCAACAACAACCACACCGACAACAACAGCAACAACAACCACAACAAACACAACAACAACAACAACCACAACAAACACAACAACAACAACAACCACAACAAACACAACAACAACCACAACGACAACAACAAACACAACAACCACAGCGACAACAACAGCAACAACAACAACCAGCTTCATCGGGTGATTTGCCAATGCTGGTAAAACTCGATGGATTAAGTTGTTGGGTTTTACTCTCCAGCACATAACCGGTTTAGCGCTGAACTCGTCACTAATTTGCACGTTTTGTTCACGTTGACAAATCTCACTAATTGGCCGCGTCGGGTGGTGGCGGGCTAACGACACAGTTACAATTACGCGATCTAACCTTAGCTACGGATAATGTCGGTCGCAAACAGCCTGCGTGTTAAACAAACTGCGGGGAGAATTGCTTCGTACTGAGATGGAGACACGGGAGGAACGGGAGTCGGGGGAGGAGAGAGGTGGGCATTCATCCAGCAGTGGAGTGACCCACTATGCCAACACAGCACGCACAGAGACGACCTCCCGGTACTGCCTGTAACAGACTGTTGGGGCAAGTGCTGATGACGTTGTAAATGAGACGTTTTACGCGAACTTGCCACTGCTGCTGCTGCTCATGCCTCAATAGTGTCAGATGTTGCGTCGATTAGACTGGTCAACGAAAAAAACATGTTTTTCTGGCCTGGACTTTTGCAGCTGTTTTAAACGAATTTCAGGGTGCTGATTCAAAATCTGATCTCAGATTTGCTCTATCACATCTCATGTTTATGCTATCGGCATACCACATTTTCATTGATTTTTACCCGAAAATAACTCTGTCACTCATGATTGCAAGTTGTTGCGAGTCAGTGACTGCTTTAGTGTTAAAATATGGTGCTGTAGTTTTAGGATAGTGTGTTTATAATATAATTTTATGTAGGTATCCACATTTATTTAATATTTTTCTTTTGCAGTTTTTATTGAAAATGCAATATTTGACATCTCAAAAACCTGATGTGATAGACAAAAACTGATGCCAGATTTGGAATCAGCACCCCAAAATTACATTAGAACCGTTGGAATACCTTATGCCAGAAAAAGTGTGTTGACCAGTGTTATTTAGCATATTATAACGCGTTACATTATAGACACAACTAAATACATTTCGATGTAAAGCTTTCGTGACCGCAGGGATTCATATGCTTGGATCTTTCGGTAAAATCACGTAGAAGGGAAATAATCAAGTAATACAAATAAAGCAATAAAATACATTCAAATATACAAATTCGCCCCCTACCCCAATTTTGTTTTATCTCCGCGTAAAACTGATACAAACTAAAGTAAATTAATATTAATATACATATTAATATTATTTTACACATCTTGTCGGCCGCACGGCAATGCTGATGAGTCTGTGTTGTGCGTCATAGCGTTGTGTGTACAACACCCATGCCTATGAACATCTACCAATTCATCAGCAATTGATTAATTCACGCGAGCCTGACACTGCTGATGAGACAACTCAATGCCGAAACCGCTCCTTATCGATAAGCATCTACCAGTTCATCAGCGATTGATTGATTCATGCGAGCCTGATACTGCCGATGATGAAACATCGAAGCGATGCTTGCATTTGGAGCAATGCGATTCCACCCCCCCCCCCGAAATCAGTGGAACTGACGGGATGTGTGAAAATAATACTTATATAAATATATATTTGTTGTACGTGGTCATCGTATGCGAAGCAGATTTCGCGTTCTTACGTATCTCGTGACGATGTTTTTAAAAAAAATTCTATTTACGTGTTATTTATTTTATATATATATGTGTGCGTGTGTATATATATAGTTTATGTATGTATACATGTACATATGTAATGTATGCACTTGCCCCAACAGTCTGTGACGGCTACAGGGGGGATCTTTGTCTTTTGTTTGTATGCGAGTGTGGGGAGTGGTAGTGTAACAGTCAGCGCCGAGTTCGATTCCCGCTCACGGCAACCAACACCCAGTGACGGCTATCTGAACCGGTCCTGGGCCTCCCCTAGGTCGACTCAGCCTCAAATGAGTACCTGGTGCGGTGTGTAGTAAACATCGCCACTGGGGGAGACAAAGGCGGCCGGGCGTGGTGCTGGTCACCCACCCCCTCGTTCGCGTACCGTTCCGGCCTTCATAGGTGCTCGCTAACAGCACTTGCCCCTACAGTCTGTTAAGGCTATGCGGGGGATCTTTGTGTGTGTGTGTGTGAGAGCGAGTGTTCATTTGTTGATCGCTGTGTAACATCGAGTGCCCTTTCGAGAGTCGTGAGGAACTGTTCCAGGCAACTGTTTCAGATCCCCGGAGTTACAGATCCAGCAGATCGAGTCCCACTCACAGGGCCGAGCAGTGTTTGATGCGGTGGTTGTTGTGGTTGTGGTGGTTGTGGTTATTGATGTAGCTGAAGGTTGTTGCTGTTGATGTGGTTGTTGATGACAACTGTGGTTATTGATGTTGTTGTTGTGGTTATTGATGTTGCTGAGGTTGTTGATGTGTTTGTTGAAGCCAACTGTGGTTATTGTTGTTGATGTGGTTGTTGTTGTTATGGTTATATATATAGCTGAGGTTGTTGTTGTTGATGTGGTTGTTGATGCCAACTGTGTTTATTGATGTTGTTGTGGTTGTTGTGGTTATTGATGTACCTGAAGGTTGTTGTTGATGTGGTTGTTGATGCACCTGTGGTTGTTGATGTTGTTGTGGTTGTTGTTGTGGTTATTGATGTAGCTGAAGGTTGTTGTTGATGTGGTTGTTGATGCAACTGTGGTTATTGATGTTGTTGTGGTTGTTGTTGTTGTTGTGGTTATTGATGTAGCTGAAGGTTGTTGTTGATGTGGTTGTTGATGCAACTGTGGTCATTGATGTTGTTGTGGTTGTTGTGGTTATTGATGTAGCTGAGGTTGTTGTTGTTGATGTGGTTGTTGATGCAACTGTGGTTATTGATGTAGCTGAGGTTGTTGATGTGGTTGTTGATGCAACTGTGGTTGTTCATGTTGTTGTGGTTGTTGTTGTTGTTGTGGTTATTGATGTAGCTGAGGTTGTTGTTGTTGATGTGGTTGTTGATGCAACTGTGGTTATTGATGTAGCTGAGGTTGTTGTTGTTGATGTGGTTGTTGATGCAACTGTGGTTATTGATGTTGTTGTGGCTGCTGATGTGGTTGTTGTGATTTTGGTTACGGTGGTTGATGTTGTGGTTGTTATTGATGTGATTGTGGTTGCTGATGAAATTGTGGTTGCTATGGTGGTTGTTGAAGTTGCGGTTGTTGTTGTGGTTGTCGAAGTTGCGGTTGTTGTTGTGGTTGTTGAAGTTGCCGTTGTTGTTGTTAGTGTTGATGAAATTGTGATTGTTGTGGTTGCTACTGTTGTGGTTGTTATTGGTTGTTGATGTTTATGCACAGGCACAATCCACAATAACCACATCATTCAGCCAATCACCATGCCGGAAACCACATCACTCAGTCAATCAGGACGCAGCAATCTACATCACTTAGCCAATCAGCCAATCAGCCCGAGGCAAACCACATGAACTAACCCAATCAGCCCGCAGCAACCACATCACTAAGCCAATCAGCTCGCAGCAAATTACGTCACTCAGCGAATCAGCTCACAGCAAACCGCATCACTCAGCCAATCAGCACGCAGCAAACCACATCACTCAGCCAATCAGCACGCAGCAAACCACATCACTCAGCCAATCAGCTCGCAGCAAACCACATCACTAAGCCAATCAGCTCGCAGCAACCACATCACTAAGCCAATCAGCTCGCAGCAACCACATCACTCAGCCAATCAGCACGCAGCAAACCGCATCACTCAGCGAATCAGCACGCAGCAAGCCACATCACTCAGCCAATCAGCACGCAGCAAACCACATCACTCAGCCAATCAGCTCGCAACAACCACATCACTAAGCCAATCAGCTCGCAGCAACCACATCACTCAGCCAATCAGCTCACAGCAAACCGCATCACTCAGCCAATCAGCACGCAGCAAACCACATCACTCAGCCAATCAGCACGCAGCAAACCACATCACTCAGCCAATCAGCATGCAGCAAACCACATCACTCAGCCAATCAGCTCGCAGCAAACCGCATCACTCAGCCAATCAGCACGCAGCAAACTACATCACTCAGCCAATCAGCACGCAGCAAACTACATCACTCAGCCAATCAGCTCGCAGCAAACACATCACTCAGCCAATCAGCACGCAGCAAACCACATCACTCAGCCAATCAGCTCGCAGCAAACCACATCACTCAGCCAATCAGCTGGTCTACCAGACACCATAGTGCGTTCAACCACCATCACACCACAGATCAAAACAACTCACACACCCATTAACTCACCTAACCACCCACTCACTCAACCATCCATCCACTCACTCACACACTCACCCATCCACTCACTCACACACTCACCCATCCACTCACTCACTGACTCACTTTACCACCGACTCACCCATCCATCCACTCACTCACCCATCCATTCACTCACTCACACACTCACCCATCCACTCACACAGTGACTTACCGAACCATCCACTCACTCACCCATCCATCCATCCACTCACTCACACACTCACCCATCCACTCACACACTGACTCACCTAACCACCTACTCACTCACTCACCCATCCACTCACTCACTCACCCATCCACTCACTCACACACTCACCCATCCACTCACACAGTGACTTACCGAACCATCCACTCACTCACCCATCTACTCACTCACACACTCACCCATCCACTCACACACTGACTCACCAAACCACCCACTGACTCACTCACCCATCCATCCACTCACTCACACACTCACCCATCCACTCACACACTGACTCACCTAACCACCTACTCACTCACTCACCCATCCATCCACTCACTCACACACTCACCCATCCACTCACACACTGACTCACTTTACCACCTACTCACCCATCCATCCACTCACTCACTCCCCCATCCACTCACTCACACACTCACCCATCCACTCACACAGTGACTTACCGAACCATCCACTCACTCACTCACCCATCCATCCACTCACTCACACACTCACCCATCCACTCACACACTGACTCACCTAACCACCTACTCACTCACTCACTCACCCATCCACTCACTCACTCACACACTCACCCATCCACTGACTCACTTTACCACCTACTCACCCATCCACTCAACTAACCACTCGCCCATCCACACACTCACTCAGCTAACTACCCACCCAGCCACTCATTCACAAGTAAAAACAACAACAGAAACACTCAACACAATCCGCACATACTTGTGTGTGCGTGTGTGTGGGGAGCGGTGGTGTAGTGGTTAGCGAGCCACGCTACGAACCGGCAACCCGGGTTTGATTCCCGCTCACGGCAAACACCAGTGACGATTGTCTGAACGGGTTCTGGGCCTCCACTAGGTCGGCTCAGCCTCAAATGATTACCCGGTGCGATGTGTAAACATCACCACTAGGGAGACAAAGGCGGCCGGGCGTGGTGTTGGCCACCCACCCCCTCGTGTGCCATGCCGGCCTTTATAGATGCTCGCTAATAACACTTGCCCCTACAGTCTCTTAAGGCTATACGGGGGATCTTTGTATTTTTGGGACATTTTTGCCAATATCCAATATGATGAAAAATAACAATAGTTTTTACGCTTTCTGGCAATAAAACAGTAGGTGTTAAAATGTTCAAACACCGAATTGAAAGCTTTAGCAAGGGATCAAGGCTGCATCAGCCACACACGTGTACAACCCCGACATTGCCTTTATACCGCTCGTGTTTTGGAGTTCTCTGGCCCAAAACTGGTACAGGGACAAGGCAGTGAAGAAGGCTGTCTCTGATGGGGGGGCAATCAGTTTTCAAAAACGATGCATGTTTTTTTAATTATCGGATCATATCTGTTTGCATGTTTCGCCACAATTGCGAGTGCTTCATGCAGACTTGAGTCATTGCAAAAGTCTTCTTGGTTTTTTCGGTAAAGTCACGTAGAAGGGAAGTAATAAAATAATAAAAATAAAACATAATTAAATAATTAACTTTCCATTTAAAGCTTTCGTGACTGCAGGGATTCATCTTCTTGGTTCTTTCGGTAAAGTCACGTAGAAGGGAAGTAATAAAATAATAAAAATAAAACATAATTAAATAATTAACTTTCCATTTAAAGCTTTCGTGACTGCAGGGATTCATCTTCTTGGTTCTTTCGGTAAAGTCACGTAGAAGGGAAGTAATAAAATAATAAAAATAAAACCTAATAAAATAATTCTCACGACGTTTCGGCTACAGCGCAAGCAGCCGTCTTCAGGTGAAGAATGAGACACTGCCAAGCTAGGAGCGTATATATCACAACGTAAATCTTATTTTTCATCAGCACGCGTGCGTGTGTGTGTGTAAGACCAACGTTTCGCTCAACAGACCTTGTGCGTGCCCTTTGCTAATCAAGAATGACCTGTTGCCAGCAACGTTGGCTACCTCTCTGCTATGAAGAAGGGCCGTTACCCGAAACGTCTCCCATCATATGTGTGTCCTTCCCGACGGTGCATTGTGAGCGTTAGCGGTGAGTTGTGTGTTGCGTGACGATTATCTGAACTGGTCTTGGGCCTCAAATGACTTACCTGGTGCGGTGTGTAACCATCGCCACTTGGGAGACAAAGGCGGCCGGGCGTGGTGTTGGCCACCCACCCCTTCGTGTGCCGTGCCGGCCTTCATAGGTGCTGCTCCCTAACAGCACTTGACCCAACAGTCGTTTAAGTCTATACGGGGTATATTTATCTTTGTTGCTCTCGAATACAGTTCAGTATTCGCATTCGTACCTGCTATGAATAAGGTTCATTGCCTGAAACGTCGCCTACTGATATACATTCAGGGCAGTGCCATTGACCCGTGTGGTACACAACCTTATTGAGTCCGGTGCTGTGAATAAGGTTAGTTGCCTGAAACGTCGCCTACTAATATACATTCAGGGCAGTGCCATTGACCCGTGTGGTACACAACTTTATTGAGTCCGGTGCTGTGAATAAGGTTAGTTGCCTGAAACGTCGCCTACTGATATACATTCAGGGCAGTGCCATTGACCCGTGTGGTACACAACTTTATTGAGTCCGGTGCTGTGAATAAGGTTAGTTGCCTGAAACGTCGCCTACTATTATACATTCAGGGCAGTGCCGACTGCCTGAATACGAGGGAAGTGAGTCTCAACCGATGTCATCATCATGAGCCGTGGTCTCATCTACTGCTGGATGGAGATCAATGTGGTGATGATGGTCATGTCTCTACCCCTTGCATGTGTGTCCTTTCATCCGCGTGTTCCTCTCTCTATGTGTAACCATCATCACCATTATCCATCCACTGCTGGATAAAATGATTCTAAACTCGTATAAACTAAACTATTATTTTTACTTTTTAGTTCTTTCGGTAAAGTCACCGTGATGATGATGATGAGAGAGAGAGAGACACGTGACTTTACCGAAAGCACCAAAGGGTAATTCCTGCAGTCCCGAAAGCTTAAAATCAACTATTATTTTTAAATCCTTTATATTAAGTTCACTTGCTTGCTTGCTTGCGCGCTTACGACCGTGCAAATATTTCGGTCGTTTTTTAACCCACTTTCCGTGATCCAATCGAGCTGACATTTTCCACACAGACTCGTTGTGCGTGACAATTAATTTTTGTGAAATTTTTTTTCAAAATGTTTATACTTTTTAGGAAAAAAAAGTTATATTTAATTACCAATTGCTTAATGGTGGCAGGCAATCATCTGACCCATAGGTGGCAGCCATCTCAAGCCAGAGGACGAGAGGACTCTAGCCGCCACGCATATAAAGGATTTATAGTGAAAAACTTTGTTTTTACGGGTTAATTTTTTATTTTACCAGGTAAGGCCCCACTGACCCGGTCACAAATGATATCGCGTGTAAATTTACAGCAGCCAAAAAAACACTTTAAACGCACGTCCATTCTAAATGTGGAGTGGATAACTGGCGGATGCGGATACAAAAAAATCCATGCGACCACAGAGAGAGACACGCAAACTCCAAATATACAGCAGGCGTCAGCGTCGGGATCTAACCCACGACCTCCGGCATACCAGGCGAGGTAGTTAACATCTCCTAGCCACCGTGATGATGATGAGAGAAAGAGAGACACGCAAACTCCAAATATACAGCAGGCGTCAGCGTCGGGATCTAACCCACGACCTCCTGTAGACCAGGCGAGGTAGTTAACATCTCCTAGCCACCGTGATGATGATGAGAGAAAGAGAGACACGCAAACTCCAAATATACAGCAGGCGTCAGCGTCGGGATCTAACCCACGACCTCCTGTAGACCAGGCGAGGTAGTTAACATCTCCTAGCCACCGTGATGATGATGAGAGAGAGAGACACGCACACTCAAAATATGCAGCAGCAGGCATTGTCAGGATCGGGATCAAACCCACGAACTCCGACATACCAGGCGAGGTAGTTAACATCTCCTAGCCACCGTGGCCTGTCTCTAGCCCGCGCGTGTGTCCTCTTATCCACGTGCACCTCCCACAGTGTAATTTTAAAATAAATGCCACGAACAATTATCGTTGTTGTTGTTGTCAGACCCTCCACCACCCGACCTGGCCAAGTAAACTCCTATTGTTGTACTCTTAGGTTTTAACGGTAAAGTCACGTAGGTAATAAAAATTAACCCGTAAAAACAAAGTTTTTCACTATAAATCCTTTATATGCGTGTTCAATGGGCCACAACCTAGCCCACATTGGTCTTTGGAACGGGCGGCTAGAGTCCTCTCGTCCTTTGGCTTGAGATGGCTGCCACCTATGGGTCAGATGATTGCCTGCCACCATTAAGCAATTGGTAATTACATATAAAAAAAAATACCTAAAAAGTGTACAATTTTGGAAAAAAAATTTCACGAAAATAAATTGTCACGCAACAACGAGTCTGTGTGCAAAAATGTCAGCTCGATTGGATCACGGGAAGTGGGTTAAAAAAACGACCGAACGATTTGCACGGTCGTAATATAAAGGATTAAAAAATAAATTGTCGTGTGGTACCTAACCTCTGATAGACACCCATTCCTCGATTGTAAGACTGGATTTGTACGAAATTGATCTTTGTGATTAACTATAATTGTGAGGAATTTATAGTAAGGGATGAATTTCTACTTTGTGATCAATTCACGGTTTGTGATCAATTTCTACTTTGTGATCAATTCACGGTTTGTGATCAATTTCTACTTTGTGATCAATTCACGGTTTGTGATCAATTTCTACTTTGTGATCAATTCACGGTTTGTGATCAATTTCTACTTTGTGATCAATTCACGGTTTGTGATCAATTTCTACTTTGTGATCAATTCACGATTTGTGATC
Organism: Lampetra fluviatilis; assembly: GCF_964198595.1. Taxonomy (NCBI): domain Eukaryota; kingdom Metazoa; phylum Chordata; class Hyperoartia; order Petromyzontiformes; family Petromyzontidae; genus Lampetra; species Lampetra fluviatilis. The sequence goes on along the minus strand of NC_136325.1, from coordinate 7,626,279 downwards.
AATTTCTACTTTGTGATCAATTCACGATTTGTGATCAATTTCTACTTTGTGATCAATTCACGATTTGTGATTAATTTCTACTTTGTGATCAATTCACGGTTTGTGATCAATTTCTACTTTGTGATCAATTCACGATTTGTGATGAATTTCTACTTTGTGATCAATTCACGGTTTGTGATCAATTTCTACTTTGTGATCAATTCACGATTTGTGATCAATTTCTACTTTGTGATCAATTCACGATTTGTGATCAATTTCTACTTTGTGATCAATTCACGGTTTGTGATCAATTTCTACTTTGTGATCAATTCACGATTTGTGATCAATTTCTACTTTGTGATCAATTCACGGTTTGTGATCAATGTCTACTTGGTGAGCACTATCTAGTTATGATAAATTCATAGATTTATAAAAAAAAAAAAATTAATTTGTGATACATTTTTAGAAGTAAATTTCGTTGTTTTTTCTGGTTGTGATCAATGTTCGAGATCAACGTCTATTATTGATCAATATTCTCATCGTGATCAACGTCTTACCCACGTAAGACGTTGGGGGGGGGGGTGGTTGTGTAAATGGAGGGGGGGGGGGGTGACATTGATTGTGCCAAGTCGTTAGTGTGCCAAGCCGTGTAACGGAATGTCCACAGAGCTCCACTAAAAGACTCGGTGTTACCGAGGCCTGTGCTTGCACGCGCGTGTCCTCGGGGTGTAAACATTGTGCGTGTGTGTGTTAAAAGTGTGCGTGTTTGTGTTAAAAGTGTGTTTGTTAAAAGTGTGCGTGTTTGTGGTAAAAGTGTGTGTTAAAAGTGTGCGTGTTTGTGTTAAAAGTGTGTGTGTTATAAGTGTGCGTGTTTGTGTTAAAAGTGTGTGTGTTATAAGTGTGCGTGTTTGTGTTAAAAGTGTGTGTGTTATAAGTGTGCGTGTTTGTGGTAAAAGTGTGTGTGTTATAAGTGTGCGTGTTTGTGGTAAAAGTGTTTGTGTTTCATCGGTGTGTGTGTTCAAAGTGCGAGTTAAAAGTGTGTGTTTGTGTTAAAGTGAGTGTGTGTTAAAAGTATGTCTGTGTTAAAACTTTGTGTTACAATTGTGTTTGTTGCAATTGCGTGTGTCCAAAGGTGTGTGTGTGTGTTTGTGTTAAAAGTGTGTGTGTTAGAAGTGAGTGTTAAAGTGTGTGTGTGTTAAAAGTGGGTGTGTTCCATCGGTGTGTGTGTTAAAAGTGCGAGTTAAAAGTGTGTTTTTGGTAAAACTGTGTTGGTTACAATTCTGTGTGTGTGTTAAAAGCATATGTGTGTGTGTTAAAACTGTTTGTGTTAAGAGTGTGTGTGTTAAAAGTGCGAGTTAAAAGTGTGTGTTTGGTAAAAGTGTGTGTTTGTTAAAACTGTTTTGGTTACGATTTTGTGTGTGTTAAAAGTATGTGTGTTAACAGTGTGCGTGTTAAAGTGTGCGTGCTAAAAATATGTACGTGTTAAAATTTTGTGTTACAATTGTGTTTGTTATAATTGTGTGTGTGTGTGTTAAAAGTGTGTGTTTGTTAAAAGTATGAATGTGTTAAAACTGTGTGCGTTACAATTGTGTTTGTGCGTGTAAAAAGGTGTGTGTGTGTTAAAAGCGTCGGCGTGTGTGTGTGTGTGTTAAAAGTGTGCGTGTTAAAAATTCTCGTGTGTCAACGTATGTGCATTCAAATCGTGTGTGTGTGTATTACAATCGTCTGTATGTTTTATCATTGCACGGGTGTGTGTGTGTGTGTGTCACAGTGTGTGTGTGTGTGTCTGTGTGTGTGTCTGTGTGTGTATCTGAGTGTGTGTGTTAGTGCGTGTGCGTGCGTGCGTGGGGAGCGGTGGTGTAGCGGTTAGCGCGCTGCCCTATGAACCCGGCGATACGGGTTCGATTCCCGCTCCCGGCCAACACCAGTGACGATTATCTGAACCGGTCCCGGGCCTCCCCTAGGTCGACTTACCTGGTGCGGTGTGTAAACATCGCCACTAGGGAGACAAAGGCGGTCGGGCGTGGTGCTGGCCACCCACCCCCTCGTGTACCGTTCCGGCCTTCATAGGTGCTCGCTAACAGCACTTGCCCCTACAGTCTGTTAAGGCTATGCGGGGGTTCTTTGTCTTTGTTAACCGCGTACGCAAACGCATTGCAGCTGCGTGTACGTGGTCGCGTGTTGCAATAGCATGTGTGTAGTCTAATAAAATGGGGCAATGCCTATTCCAACTGTGCGTGTATTCGCGTTAAAATTGTTTAACGCCAGTGTAAAACGTGCGTGTGTGTGTGGGGGGGGGGGGGGCAGGGAGACAAAGGCGGTCGGGCGTGGTACTGGCCACCCACTCCCTCGTGTGCCGTGCTGGCCTTCATAGGTGCTCGCTAACAGCACTTGCCCCAAAAGCCTGTTAAGGCTACACGGGGGATCTTTGTATGCGTTACGTAGTGTATTAGAAATGGATCGCGCGCGTGCTTAGAATGTGTGTGCGTGTGTTAAATATTACGATTTTATATTTGCGTCTGTAGATTTACACGAACACTGTGTACTTTTGTTTCGTTACAATAATGCCCATGTGTCTAGGCATTGCTATTGTGCGCGCGTGTTCAGACGGAGTGCGTGAGAAATCATCGTGTCGGCGTGAGAACGCTGCGTTAACATTATCTCGTCGGCGTCAAAGTTGCGTCTCACGTGCGAATTGTTCGCGTTGACATCGTGCGCGTGTTGGAATTATTGTGCAAGCGTTGCCCGTCGTCTGTGTGTGCGCGTTTTAAAAATTATTGCGTGGAGTGTTGAAGTTGAGTCTGTGTGCTCGTGTTAGAATTATTGCTGTGTTGACAACGCGTAAACGTGCATTCAAATTGCACTCGTGCACCGCGTGTTGAATTTGTGCACATTATTCAAAGTGTATTCAATATCATGAATTGCCCCTTGTGTGTGTATATATACGCAGAGGAGAGCGGTGGTGCAGCGGTTAGCGCTCTGCGCAACGAACCCAGCGACCCGAGTTCGATTATTTAAACCGGTCCAGGGCCTCCGCAGTAGGTAGACTCGGCCTCAAATGAGTACCTGGTGGATGGTGTGCAAACACCAGCGTTGGGGAGACAAAGGCGGCCGGGCGAGGTGCTGGTCACCCACCTCCCCGTGATGTACCGTGCGGGCCTTCAGAGGTGCCAACGTTGCAGGTGACAATGCACGTGTGTGCGTGTGTGTGTACGCGTGTCTGTGGGGAGCGGTGGCGCAGCGGTTAGCGCGCCGGTTGACGCGAGTTCGATTACCGCTAACCGCTAATATTGGTGCCGATTGTTTGAACGCGGTTCTGGGCCTCCCCTAGGTCGACTCCGCCTCAAATCAGCACCTGGGTGTAGGTGTGTAAACACCAGCGTTCATAGGTGCTCGCTAACATCGCTTGCTGCAAGAGGCTTTTAAAGGCTATACGGGGGACATTTGCCTTTGTGTGTCGTAAAACCCTCGACCACCCGACCTCGGCAAAGTAATTTATTTGTCACGTGGTGAAGGAGCGTTGTGACGACGCGCCCATTGTTATGATGCGCGTTTCAGCATCTCACTCACTCAACCACTCTCTCAACCACTCACTGAACCACGTTCTCAACCATCCGCTCACTCAACCACTCACTCTCTCTCTCCGAATCACACACTCATTTTGTTAATCACTCACTCAATCACTCACTTCCTCAACCACTCACTCAACCACTTACTCAACCACTCTATGAGTGTGTATCTCTTTGAGTATCTATGTATCTCTATGTGTGTATGTCTCTATGAGTGTGTATCTCTTTGAGTATCTATGCATCTCTATATATTCACGTAGATCTCTCTGTGGGTCTCGATGGGTTTACTCTGCTGTCCATGGCGTGGGTCGCATGGCCACATTATCACATCAAAAGGAGCGCCTCGGCCTGGTGTTGATGAAAGTCTCAATACGCAAGTGGATGGTTCCACCGGTGCCTCTGTGGAGGAGGATGTTGATAAGGACCAATGTCACAGCGAGGAGGAGATGTCCGATGATGTTTGGCCGTCGAACGAAGTGTTGATTTTTTTTAAATTCTGGACTTTCGCGTTGCTCAACGTTGTTCGAAAACCATCATCATCAGCATCAGCAGCAGCGACAACAGAGATCTTTCGGGTCTGGGTGGTGAGATTCTAGGATGGGTGGCAGCAGCAGCAGCTGGATGGAGATCATTGGTGGCGAGGAGGTGGTGGTATTGATGAGGTCTTGGGTCAATGATGGGTGGGCAAGTTGGTTGGCAGGAGACCGCGTGGGTCGATGGTGCAGTGAGCCTGGACAAAGACAAAGATCCCCCGTTTAGCCTTAGCATACTGTTGGGGCAAGTGCTGTTAGCAAGTAGCACCTATGAAGGCCGGCACGGCACACGAGGGGGGTGGGTGGCCAACACCACGCCCGGCCGCCTTTGTCTCCCCAGTGGCGATGTTTACACACCGCACAAGGTACTCATTTGAGGCTGAGTCGACCTAGGGGGAGGCCCAGGACGGGCTGAGATAATCGTCAGGTTCGTAGCGCAAAACCGCTGCACTACCACTCCACAATAAACACACGTACGCACACGTACACACGCACACACGTACACACACACGCACACGTACACACGCACACGTGCACACGCACACGTACACACGCACACGTACACACGTACACACGCACACACGTACACACACACACGCACACGTACACACGCACACACGCACACACGTACACACACACACGCACACGTACACACGTACACACGTACACACGTACACACGCACACGCACACACGTACACACACACGCACACACGTACACACGCACACGCGGGCACGTATTGATATCACTAACCGTAATATGCATAATTACGCGGCCTAACGCAGTCGTCAGTTTTGAATCGCGTAACCCTTGGCTGTGAAAACACACGCCCCTGGGGTCAACAGACCGTAGCGGTGGCCTATGGCCAACTCAACCCGGAGCGCGCTCGCCCCCCCCCCCCATCCAATGCCTGGGCTCGCAAAGCTCAGCAAGTGTTGAGCCTGGGCCATCACCACAAGCACCACCACCACCCTCACTGTGCATAACAGGTGCTATAGGCTGCTCCGGGGCCACGTGGCGGGCAGCAGCGCATGGGGGCGTCGTGACGCGCAACGCTCCTGACGACGCAGACGCGGCTACAGTGGTGGGGTGGCACCCTCCTAGAGGGCGAGGAGAGATGGAGGGAGGGATGGGGGCGGGTGGGAGGGGGAGGGAGGGGGGATGGGAGGGAGGGATGGAGGCGATGGGAGGGAGGAGGGATGGGAGGGATGGGAGGGATGGGAGGGAGAAATGGATGGAGGGGATGGGAGGGAAGGATGGGAGGGAAGGGGGATGTGAGGGAGGGAAGCGGGGGGTGGGAGGGAGAGGGGAGGAAGAGAGGGGGGATAGGAGGGAGGGAAGGAAAGGATGAGAGGGAGGGAAGGGGGGGATGGGAGGCACGCTGGAGGTGGAGAGAGGGGATGAGAGGGATGGGGGGGGGGTGCTGGAGGAGGAGGATGAGTTGAAAGCGCCGATCATGGACCGCGCGCTCCGCTCACGCGTCTCAAGGCGGCCCCCGACACACGAGTGAACACGCCACACGCGCCAGATGATTGTTAAACCGCCTGCGTCTCTCACCTCGTCACCGTCACCGCGCTTGGCAAATCTCTGACGCTCGCGGCCCGGCGGGATAGGCCGGGGGGCGACCTACTCCCGATGCTGGTTGCAAGCCGCGCGCGCTGCACGCACCGGATGATTGGTCAACCCGCGGCTTGGCAGCGCCGTCGTGGAGAGGGGGGGGGGGTGAGAAGGGGTGGGGGAAGGGGTGGGGGTGATGGGGGGGTCTAGAGAGCCCAAGTTCTTCCGAATCGAGTCGAGTTTACGCGATGGGGCTGCGTGTTTATTTACGAGTCCCTGGCTGCTCGTTGTTGCGAAAGTGGCTTTTTTGGGGGGGGCGGTGGGGGGGGTGGTGTGCGGGGAGAGGATTGGGGGGGGGGTGGAGGATGGGGGTGGGGGGGAAGCGACCCCTCGTGTGTCGGCGCATTACACTTAATGACCGCGGTGGTCGTCCCGAGGGATCGCGTGATATCGTGTCGCCTTGTAGCCGTCAATGGAGCGTGGTGGTGGTGGTGGTGGTGCCGGAGGAAGGGAGGGAGGAGGGGGGTGGATGTATGGATGGGAGTGAGAGGGGATAGAGAGGGGGAGGGGAGATGGATGGAGAGATGGGATGGATGTATGGATGGGAGTGAGAGGGGATAGAGAGGGGGAGGGGAGATGGATGGAGAGATGGGATGGATGTATGGATGGGAGTGAGAGAGGATAGAGAGGGGGAGGGGAGATGGATGGAGAGATGGGATGGATGTATGGATGGGAGTGAGAGAGGATAGAGAGGGGGAGGGGAGATGGATGGAGAGATGGGATGGATGTATGGATGGGAGTGAGAGAGGATAGAGAGAGGGAGGGGAGATGGATGGAGAGATGGGATGGATGTATGGATGGGAGTGAGAGGGGATAGAGAGGGGGAGGGGAGATGGATGGAGAGATGGGATGGATGTATGGATGGGAGTGAGAGAGGATAGAGAGGGGGAGGGGAGATGGATGGAGAGATGGGGTGGATGTATGGATGGGAGTGAGAAAGGATAGAGAGGGGGAGGGGAGATGGATGGAGACATGGGATGGATGTATGGATGGGAGTGAGAGGGGATAGAGAGGGGGAGGGGAGATGGATGGAGAGATGGGATGGATGTATGGATGGGAGTGAGAGGGGATAGAGAGGGGGAGGGGAGATGGATGGAGAGATGGGATGGATGTATGGATGGGAGTGAGAGAGGATAGAGAGGGGGAGGGGAGATGGATGGAGAGATGGGATGGATGTATGGATGGGAGTGAGAGAGGATAGAGAGGGGGAGGGGAGATGGATGGAGAGATGGGATGGATGTATGGATGGGAGTGAGAGGGGATAGAGAGGGGGAGGGGAGATGGATGGAGAGATGGGATGGATGTATGGATGGGAGTGAGAGAGGATAGAGAGGGGGAGGGGAGATGGATGGAGAGATGGGATGGATGTATGGATGGGAGTGAGAGAGGATAGAGAGGGGGAGGGGAGATGGATGGAGAGATGGGATGGATGTATGGATGGGAGTGAGAAAGGATAGAGAGGGGGAGGGGAGATGGATGGAGAGATGGGATGGATGTATGGATGGGAGTGAGAGGGGATAGAGAGGGGGAGGGGAGATGGATGGAGAGATGGGATGGATGTATGGATGGGAGTGAGAGGGGATAGAGAGGGGGAGGGGAGATGGATGGAGAGATGGGATGGATGTATGGATGGGAGTGAGAGGGGATAGAGAGGGGGAGGGGAGATGGATGGAGAGATGGGATGGATGTATGGATGGGAGTGAGAGGGGATAGAGCGGGGGAGGGGAGATGGATGGAGAGATGGGATGGATGTATGGATGGGAGTGAGAGTGGATAGAGATGGGGAGGGGAGATGGATGGAGAGATGGGATGGATGTATGGATGGGAGTGAGAGTGGATAGAGATGGGGAGGGGAGATGGATGGAGAGATGGGATGGATGTATGGATGGGAATGAGAGGGGATCGAGAGGGGGAGGAGAGATGGATCGAGAGATGGGGTGGATGTATGGATGGGAGTGAGAGAGGATAGAGAGGGGGAGGGGAGATGGATGGAGAGATGGGATAGATGGTTGGGAGATGGCGAGGGAGTGTAAGAGACGCGAGGGAGGGAGGAGGATGAGGAGCATCTTCATCTTCTTGGTTCTTTCGGTAAAGTCACGTAAAATGGAAATAATAAAATAATAAAAATAAAACATAATAAAATAATTCTCACGATGTTTCGGCCACAACGCAAGCAGCCGTCCTCAGGTGAAGACCAGGTCTGTCGGGGAGACAGCGTCTGAATAATTTTATTATGTTTTATTTTTCTAATTTTATTACTTCCCTTCTACGTGACTTTACCGAAAGAACCAAAGAAGATGAATCCCTGCAGTCACGGAAGCTTTAAATCGAGCATCTTCTTGTTTCATCTAATCGTAAAAAAAGAAAAAAAGAGAGAGGATGCCAAAGAAGTAGGGGATGGGAGGGAGGGAAGGGAGGGATGGGAGGGTGGGAAGGGAGGATGGGAGGGAAGGGGGAGGTGGAGGGAGGGAAGGAGAGGGAGGGGGGGATGCTGAGGAGGAGTTGAAAGCGCCTAGCATGGACCGTGTCAGATCGTGGCTGTCACGAGCAGAGGGGACGAGGAGAGAGCTCGCCTCCATAATAGAAGCGCGCTCACACAAACATACACACATACATACACACATACACACATACACATACATACACACACACACATACACACACATACACACATACATACATACACACATACACACACACATTTACACATACATACACTCATAGATACACACACATACACACACATACACACACACACATATACACACATACACATATACACATACACACATACATACACACATACACACACATACACTGATAGATACACACACATACTCACACACATACATATACATACACACATACATACACATACACACGTACATACACACACATACACACATACACACATACACTTATACACATACACACATACACACATATATACATATACACATACACACATACAAAGATCCAAAGATCCCCCGTATAGCCTTAACAGACTGTAGGGGCAAGTGCTGTTAGCGAGCACCTATGAAGGCCAGCTACACACATACACACACACATACATACACATATATATGTATATATATACACATCCACACATACGAACACACATACACACATACATATACACACACACATACACCCATATATACACACACACATACACATACATACACACACACATATACACACACACACATACACACATACTCACACACATACACCATACATACACACACACATACATACACACACACATATACACACACACACACATATACACACACACACATACACACATACTCACACACACACATATACATACACACACAGACACACATACTCATACACATACACACATACATACATATACACACATACACACATATACACACATATAAACACATACTCACACACATATACACATATACACACACAGACACACATACTCATATACATACACACACATACATACACACATACACACACATACACACACACATACTCTCATACACACACATACTCACACATACACATATACATACACACACATACACATACATACTCACATACACACACACATACACACACACATACACACACACATACATACACATACACACACATACACACACATACACATATACATACACACACATACACACACATACACACACATACACACATATACACACACATACTCTCATACACACACATACACACACATACACATATACATACACACACATACACACACACATACACACACATACTCACATACACACACATACACACACACATACACACACATACTCTCATACACACATACACAATACACATACTCTCACATACACACATACATACACACATACACACACATACTTACACCTAGGACAGTCAGAGGATAGATTCACCACCACCACCGCCACACGTGACCTTGCTGATCATGGACGTATCTGCGTTTAAACCGGTTCGTGTCATCGTTGATGGGTGGGACAGAGGTTAGCAGCGTCGGGAGTTGATCCCTGTGTAGCGTTGGCCGAATTATCGTGACCATCATCATCAGCATCAACCGATTAATCCGTGTAAAACATTCACGTTCAAATCGCAGCCCGGATTCGACCAGTGTGAAACATTTCACTGATGTCTAAAAGCTATGGAATAGTGCTACGTGTGTGTGTGTATATATATATGTAGTTTATGCTAATGCGTATTCTGACGACATGCATGCGTTTTCTAACGCGCAGCTCATTCTCTATCTACTGCTGGATGGAGACGGCCCGACCCAGGCCCACATTCGGGCAATCGCAAAGGCAAAGGTGTCCCGTGTAGCCTCGCGCGGACGGTTGTGGGGCAAGTGCACGTTTTATTTACGAATGTAACCGTTCTAAACACGGTTCCTCTTTAATGCCATCAATACCAGCACACGTAAATATATACATGGACAGCAAATATACGCAAATGCACCAATTTACACGATAAATGCACACACCATGCACGCGTGTTACACAACAAATACTCGCGCATAAGCATACCATGCGCTCACACACGTATCAATAACAAACATACACGCATGCAAAACACACACAAATTCAAACGCTACGTACACACACACGCGTACGCATAGCAAATATGCACGTATATATATACACGCAACGAAATACACGCGCGCGCACGTACGCAATGTGTACAAAAATATGCATACCAACTATACGCCAACGCGCAAACGTAACGAATATGCACACACGTTGACATAAACGTGCACACACGTGGACAATTGAAATTCACACGCACACACACACACACACAAAATATACACACATGCGCGTATACACACACATGCGTACACACACACAATATATATCCGCACATATACGCACCAAATATACACACACACACGTATACAAAGACATGCTAGATACTCAAAAATGCACGCGAATGTGTGTTGTATACACAACACAGACACGCGTACACAACACAAATTCACGTATACACACAGACGTGCACATTGCAAATGCACACACACACACGCGCACGTTTGCATCACAACAACAACAACCGCCATTCGCCACTAAGTGGCGGTGACGTCACCACGACGCTTGTGCCAGGCCATGTGCACCTTGAGGCCACGTGATGTGTCGAACGCCCGCTGGCAGGAGGTCACGGGGCAGACCCAGCAGGTGCCACGGGTCGACTGACTGAGATGACCGAGATGACTGGCTGATGCACCACCTGTGCCCCCTACTGTGCCAACTTGCTGTGCTTTAGCCACCCGGCGCTCCGCTCGTTGTTGTGAGCGTCGCTCCTCCGCCCTCCGTTGTTGTTGGAGGGCGACTGCCTCCAACTGCATCACGGACACACACACACACAACGCGTGTGCCACACAAGTTGACACAAAGCATGCACACACAAACACGTGCGCACACCTGACACCACCGCTACCAACACAACAGCAGCAGCAGATATTTTCCATTAACATATGCACAACGGATATGCGACCACGGTGAATGTATACACATCGGAAGTAACTGGTTCGCGTATATATACTCGACGGATATAAAGATACGCTTTTGTATATCCGTGGAATTTTTATTTATTTATTCCGTGAACGTGTGTGTGTGTGTGTGCATACGTGGCCTGTGCACAAATAAAGGTCACCCGTGTAGCCTCAACGGACTGTTGGGGCAAGTGCCGTTAGCGAGCAGCACCTATGAAGGCCGGCACGGCGTACGAGGGGAAGGGTGGCCATCACCACGCCCGGCCGCCTTTGTCTCCCCAGTTGGCCGATGTTTACGCACCGCACCGGGTGAGCCATTTGAGGCTGAGTCGACCTAGTGGGGGAAATCCCAGGACCGGTTCGGATATAATTCTTCACCTCGTGTTGGTGGTAGGCCGTGAGCGGGAATCGATGTCGCGTCACCGGGTTCGTGAGCGCTGCTGCAGCGCGCTAACCGCTGCGCCACCGCTCCCCCACGCACACGGGCACACCACAGAGCCAAAGATCCCCCGTATAGCCTGCAGAAAACCGTTGAGGGCAAGTGCTGTTAGCGAGCACCTATGAAGACCGGAACGCCACGCGAGAGGGGGGTGGGGGGGGCAGCACCACGCCCGGCCGCCTTTGTCTCCCCAGCTGGCGATGTTTGCACACCACACCGGGTTCTCGACACAGCCCCACACGCTCGCGTTCACACACACACACGCACACACACACGCACGCACACACACGCACAAAGATCCCCCGTATAGCCTTAACAGACTGTAGGGGCAAGTGCTGTTAGCGAGCACCTATGAAGGCCGGAACGGTACGCGAACGAGGGGGTGGGTGGCCAGCACCACGCCCGACCGCCTTTGTCTCCTCAGTGGCGATATTTACACACCGCACCAGGTACTCGTTTCAGGCTGAGTCGACCTAGGGGAGGCCCAAGACCGGTTCAGATAATCGTCACTGGTGTTAGCCGTGAGCGGGAATCGAACTCGGGTCGCTAGGTTCATAGCGCAGCGCGCTAACCGCTACACTACCGCTCCCCACACACACACACACGCACACACACACGCACACGCACGCTCACGTGTAGGAGGGGTTCTTAGCATGGTTGTGTTAGTTTTCTAAGAGTAACTTGGATATATTTACACATTGGGGGGCTGGGGAGGGACTGGGGGGGGGGCGGTGACTCATCCTTCGCCGCTTCAGCTTCACGGTTCTAACCGAGCGGCGGCCCAGGTCAATACCTCTACCACTGCGTGTGTACCACGAATGGTTAAACAACATATATACACACACACACAGAGTATATAATAATAATACCGCTGCTGCTGCTTCTTCCGTCGCTACGCTTGACCGCGTCGCACTCGCGTTGTGGACGCGAATGAGTCTTCCACGTGACGTTCCTTGGGGGGCGAGGTAGGCAAATCTGTGCCTGGGTCAGCGCTAACGATGTTGTTGGGATTTCACACTCAGCCTGGCCCCGCCTCCCCACCTCGTTCCCGCTTGGTTGAGCCGTCAGCTGTGGTCAACGCGCTTTACAAACAGAGTTGTATAGATCAGTGGGCCTTACCTGGTTAAAAATGAAGAGAAAATGTAGTTTTAGACAAGATCAAAGCGTTCCACGATTACTCACACACACACTGACTCACTCACACACTCACTCTCACCCGCTCATTCATTCATCCATCCACTTAAACAAACACACACTCACTGGCCCTCTCACACACTCACTCACTCACCCTCTCACACACTCACTCACACACTCACTCACACACTGACTCACTCACTCACTCACATACTCACTCACACAATCACACACTCACTCACTCACACACCCTCTCACACACTCACGCACTCACACACACTCACTCACACACTCACTCACTCACACACTCACTCACACACTCACACTCACTCACCCGCTCACACAATCACCCTCTCACAAACTCACTCACTCACACACTCACTCACACACTCACTCACACACTCACACACTCACTCACTCACCCTCTCACACACTCACGCACTCACACACTCACCCACCCTCTCACACACTCACAACTACTACCACTATACTACCACGACCACCACTACCACCATCGCCACTATCGCCACCACTACTACCACTATCACTAGCACCACCACCACTATCACCACAACCACCGCTATACTACCACGATCACCACTATCACCACTACCACCATCACCACTATCGCCACAACTCCCACTACTACCATTATCACCACCAGTACCACCACCACCACGACCTGCCGATTATAATTGTAGTCTTCAGTCAATCACCGCTGGAATATGATCGTCATTTAAATAGATATAAATAAGCAGATGTACGATATAAAGTACTCTATATATACAAACATAGCGCGTGATATTTTCTTTTTTTAAATTATCGTTTAAATAACCATTTCAAATTTGAGACGAAATAGATCGCTAATTTGAGCACATATTCTTACATATATGTTTGCATAATTATTTACATATATATGAAGATATTGTTTACATTGCTTCCTGCACACAAGCACGCACACGCAGGATATTCACACAGTACAAAGACAAAGATCCCCGTATAGCCTTAAACAGCACGCGCGTGGGGGCAAGTGCTGTTTGCGAGCGCCTATTTAGTAAGACCAGCACGGCACCGCGCCCGGACCCGCCTTTGTCTCCCCAGAGATGATGTTTCACACACACCACGTAAGACACTCGTTTTTTGTTGTTAAGGCCGAGTCCACCTAGGCGGGAACGGCACACGAAGGGTGTGGATGGCCAGCACCACGCCCTACCGCCTTTGTCTCCCCAGTGGCGATATTTACACACCGCACCAGGTACGCTCATTCGAGGCTGAGTCGACCTAGGGGGAGGCCCAGGACCGGTTCAGATAATCGCCGTCACTGATGTTGATGGCCGTGAGCGGGAGTCGAACTTGGGTCACCGCCTGGGTTTGTAGCGCTGTGCGCTAACCACTGCGCCACCGCTCCCCGTAAACTCTACACCACAATCACTGAGGCAGACAGATATGTCCGTAGGTCTGTGCGCGCGTGTAAATGTATAAAACGGCGAATAGGAAGACAAAGGCGGCCGGGTGAGGTTCTAAACACCCACTCTCGTGGGCCTTAATAGGTGCTCGCTAACAGCACTTGCCCCGACAGCATCGTAAGGCTACACAGGGCCTCTTTGTGCGCGTGTGTTTGTATATACGTGTGTGTGCATCTGAGTGTGTGTATCTGAGTGTGTGTACGTGTGTGTGTGTGTCTGTGTGTGTCTGTGTGTGTGTGGGGAGCGGTAGTGTAGCGGTTAGCGCGCTGCGCTACGAACCCGGCGACCCGGGTTCGATTCCCGCTCACGGCCAACACCGGTGACGATTATCTGAACCGGTCCTGGGCGTCCCCTAGGTCGACTCAGCCGCAAACGAGTAACCTGGCTCGGTGTGTAGTAAACATCGCCACTGGGGGAGACAAAGGCGGCCGGGCGTGGTGCTGGCCACCCCACCCCCTCGTGTGCCGTGCCGGCCTTTAATAGGTGCTCGCAAACAGCACTTGATAAGGCTGCGCGACCGACGCGTTGTGGGAGTGGTGGGGCAACGGTTAGCGAGCGCTGCGCTACGAACCCGGCGACCCGAATTCGACTCCCTCTCGCGGACAACAACAAACACCGGTGACGATTATCTGAATGGGTCCCGGGCCTCCCCTAGGTCGACTCAGCCTCAACTGGGTACCCTGGTGCGGTGGGTGTAGAACATCGGCACTGGGGGAGACAAAGGCGGCCGGGCGTGGTCACACAACCCCCTCGTGTGCCGTGACGGCCTTCGTAAGTTGTTCGCGAACAGCAACTTCCACGAGCAGTCTATTTAAAAAATTAAAATTAATAAAAGTAAAATAAAATAAAAATCACGACGTTTCGGAGGCAAGACGGAAGCTTGTGTTGCCTCCGAAACGTCGTGATTTTTATTTTATTTTACTTTTATTAATTTTAATTTTTCACCTCCGTGACTTTACCGAAAAAACCTAAGAATGTGACCTTTGATCTTTCATACGGATTGGAGGAGGCGTTCATCTAGCAGGGGACGAGCAAAGCTCTCAATTTTTTTCCACGATTGACGATGTTTCTTCTGCCGCATGTACAGCCAACAACAACAACAACGAGAACACTCAACAACAACAACAACTACACAACACTGGCCGTTCTTCATAGCACGAAAAATATATAAATATAACATACCGGATTTATTCAGCATTCCACCGTGTTTGAATGTTCTAACTCACGAAGTTATAACAACATCGGATCACGTGTCCAGTCATCATCGTCATCACCAGCCATGGTTTATCAACTGCTGGATGAAGACCCCACCCACCCCCCCCTCCACCAACTCCCGTGTCCGTCTGTCGCTGTGCATTGTTGCATGCACATACTTCACCACTCTGGGTCTCTGCGCGTTGGGTGTGAATGATGCATGGCGAGGGGTTTCGGGTCCGTCTCTGGGACCCCGAGCAGCCCACTTTGACCTTGGACACGAACATCAGGTCACGCCGATGCGCATGGGTTCGTCAAGAGTCAACGGTTTTTAATGAGAAAAAAAAGTTAGAAGCGCGGCCCCTGCAACTGCTTGCGGGGGACACGTCACAACTGTTGGCAGGTGCCCCTCCGCTCAACGAGGAGCTCCACAACCTCCATACCGGAGCCTAGCGTCTTGGGAAGAGGTGGGAGCGAACCCACACTTTGACCCACCGCCGAAGAAAAACATCAGCCCGTATAGATGTTTTTTTTATGGCAAGCGTCGATCTATGATGGCCGGCACGGCACACGAACGGTAGAGGGTATGAGTGGCGAGCACTACGCCCGGCCGCCTTTGTCTCCCCAGTGCCGATTTTTTTTTACACACACACACCGCACAAGGTACTCATTTAGGGCTGAGTCGACCTAAGGGCAGGGCTCAGGATCGGCTCAGATAATCGTCACCTGGGTATTGGCGGTGGCCGTGAGCGAGAATCGAACTGGGGTCGCCGGGTTCGTGGCGTAGCGCGCTGACCACTGCGCCACCGCTCCTCACTCTTGTCCCCTGCCCGATCATGAACTGTGGCTGCAAGTGTTTTGTACTGATGATGGGTGGGACAGAGGTTAGCGGCGTTGGTAAGTGCCTTCCCAGCATTGGTTGCAAACGACCGCGACTGGAGATATAGCTGAATAAAAAATGTTTAAACACTATGCTTTTTTTAATTTCACCAGGTAAGGACCACTGAGCTATGTAGTTCATTTTCAGAAGCAAACCGTCCATCACAAATGATAGCTCAACGAAAGCGGCTTAGTATCACGTGGACATCTATAGCAGCAGCAGCAGCCAAAACAACTCTAAACGCGTGACGATGATTCTAAATGTTGGAGGGTAAAACCGGAGGACTTGGAGACAAATCCACGCGACCACGGGGAGAGAGAGACACGCAAACTCCAAATATACAGCAGCAGGCGTCAGGGTCGGGATAGAACCCACGACCTCCTGTACACCGGGCGAGGTAGTTAACATCTCATAGCCACCGTGGTGATGATGAGAGAGAGAGAGAGACACACAAACTCCAAATGTACAGCAGCAGGCGTCAGGGTCGGAATTGAACCCACAACCTCCTGTACACCAGGCGAGGTAGTTAACATCTCGCAATCGTGAATTAGAACCTTCGCTAGGCTGTGGCTAGCAAGCCCAGCGTTGCTCGTGGCCGATGCAATAACCACTATTGTGGTTGTGCTCTAGATTAATGTACAGGTTTTACTTTTATGATCAACAGACGGAATTGCCTCGCCTAATAATGCCGTAATTGTGTATTTTGTAAATGTGTTCTGGCGCATACATAATTTATGTGCGGCGTATGTTTTACGATTTAACTCAATAACAACATAATTAACCGGCGATAATCAAATGCAATTCATCTCGAGAAACAAAGGGAATGTAATGGTGAGGCGTTTTTTTTTGCGTATTATTATCATTATTGAAAAGTGAACGCTTAAAGTGAGTTACGAAAATTAATCAGATTCTGTTCGTGGTCTTAGAGCGCTGGTCGCAACATCACTTCGACCTTGCAGCGCGGAGTTCGATTCGATTTCCCGGCGCGGCAGGGAGTTGAAACGAGGGTGCAGGTTTCTTAAATCCCCCTCCTACACCTCCCTCGCCTCCCCTCCCTCCCCTCCTCCCTTTCATCCCTCCCATCCCATTAGATCCCTCCTCTCCCCTCGCTCCTCTCCCCTCCCTCCCCTCCCTCCCCCCCTCCCTCCCCTCGCTCCCCTCCCCTCCCCTCCCCTCCATCCCTCCCTACCTCCCCCCCTCCCTCCATCCCTCCCCTTCCCTCCATCCCTCCCTCCCTCATCTCCCCTCCCCTCCATCCCTCCCTCTCCTCCCTCTCCACCACCATCTTTGTGTAGTGGTGGTGGTCCTGATGAATCGGTCCTGGGCCTCCCCTAAGTCGACTCAGCCTCAAATGAGTACATGCTTCGGTGTGTAAGCATCGCCACTCGGGAGACAAAGGCGGTCGGGCGTGGTGCTGGCCTCCCACCCCCTCGTGTGCCGTGCCGACCGTCATAGGTGACACTCGCTAACAGCACTTGCATTCTAGTAGAGGCTCTTGCGCCTGCAGTGACATGAGCAGGAAATTGCAGGGCTGCGCCTGTAACCTGGACAGACAATATGCCTCCTCCACACACGAGACACGTGATGTATTTTACCCATCACATCAGCCGCAAGGCCTTATGGCAGTCCTGAGAAGGATCGTGTCTCTGAACGTCTGGCAATTCGCCAGCGTTGGTTCAAGACGAGCCTGGATCTGCTGATGAGACGCTGAAAGTCGAAACCGGTCCGTGTCTCCAGCCATCTGGCAGTTCATCGGCATTGGGACAAGCGTGCCTCGCTCTGCTGATGAGACTCTGGTTGTCGACACCGACCCAGGGTTCTGCTTGTGTCGTTGATGAGATACGCGGCAAGTAGGAGGCCGTGTAGCTGATTGGATGTGTAACAAATAAACGATCATGTATATTTGTTTCGTGTTTTATCATTTAATTGATGGGAATATAGCCACTTGAATGCATATGAATCAGGCGACCTGAGTTCTAGAATGGCTAGAGAGCTGAGTGACTGATGTACAACTCTCGTGATGCTCTAGAAGTGATGCTCTAGAAGGGCTAGAGAGCTGAGTGACTGATGTACAACTCTAGTGATGTTCTAGAAGGGATAGAGAGCTGAGTTACTGATGTACAACTCTAGTGATGTTCAAGATGGGATAGAGAGCTGAGTTACTGATGTACAACTCTAGTGATGCTCTAGAAGGGCTAGAGAGCTGAGTGACTGATGTACAACTCTAGTGATGTTCTAGAAGGGCTAGAGAGCTGAGTTACTGATGTACAACTCTAGTGATGCTCTAGAAGGGATAGAGAGCTGAGTTACTGATGTACAACTCTAGTGATGCTCTAGAAGGGCTAGAGAGCTGAGTGACTGATGTACAACTCTAGTGATGATGTAGAAGGGCTAGAGAGCTGAGTGACTGATGTACAACTCTAGTGATGTTCTAGAATGGATAGAGAGCTGAGTGACTGATGTACAACTCTAGTGATGCTCTAGATGGGCTAGAGAGCTGAGTGACTGATGTACATTCTAGTGATGTTCTAGAAGGGCTAGAGAGCTGAGTGACTGATGTACAACTCTAGTGATGTTCTAGAAGGGCTAGAGAGCTGAGTGACTGATGTACAACTCTAGTGATGTTCTAGAAGGGCTAGAGAGCTGAGTGACTGATGTACAACTCTAGTGATGTTCTAGAAGGGCTAGAGAGCTGAGTGACTGATGTACAACTCTAGTGATGTTCTAGACGGGCTAGAGAGCTGAGTGACTGATGTACAACTCTAGTGATGTTCTAGAAGGGCTAGAGAGCTGAGTGACTGATGTACAACTCTAGTGATGTTCTAGACGGGCTAGAGAGCTGAGTGACTGATGTACAACTCTAGTGATGCTCTAGAAGGGCGGGATACGTGATCGGTGTCACTTACAGGGCAGGCTGATCATGGAGTTCTACAGTACGAAGCATTCTCAGGCACGCTCACGATTCACCCCATCAGAGTCAGTGAACCGAGTAATTCGCCCGCCTCTGCGGTGTGACGATGAAGCCGATAGACATCGGGCAACATCATCATCATCTGTAACCCCTCCGTGAACCTCGTCTCAGATAGCCCTCGGGCAGATGTTTGGTATGAAAATGACAGAGTAAGTCCCTGCCCCTCGAATGGGGTTGGAGGCTACATTGCTGCTCAACTCCCGTTGACGTTCCAGCAGAAGTGGTGGAAATTCCACGTTCCCATGGCGGGTGCGCGTCTGTCTGTAGTACAACCACTACTGTTGTAGATTGTTTTTCTCAGAGTGGTGCTCGTTTGGAATATATTTGTTCGACCCCGAAGAGACAGATGATTTGCTGAGTCAAACACAGAGACCCATAGACTCACACAAAGACCCACAGACTCACAGGGAGACCCAGAGACTCACACACAGACCCATTGACTCACACAGAGACCCACAGACTCACATAGGGATTCATAGACACAAACAGAGACCCACAGACTCATACAATGAGCCATATACTAACGCAGAGACCCACATACACGTACAGTGACCCTTAGACTCAAACAACGACCCACAGACTCACACAGATGCCCACAGTCTTACACAGAGACCCACAGACTCACACAGAGACCCACAGACTGACGCAGTGACCCACAGACTCACACAGAGACCCACAGATTCACACAGAGACCCAAAGACTCACACAGATACCCACAGTCTTACACAGAGACCCAAAGACCCACACAGAGACCAACAGACTTACACAGAGACCCACAGACTCACACAGAGACCCACAGACTCACACAGAGACCCACAGACTGACACAGTGACCCACACACTCACACAGTGACCCACAAGCTCACGCAGAGACCCACAGACGCAAAGACCCACAGAGTCACACAGAGACGCACAGACTCACACAGAGACCCACATACTCACACAGAAACCCACAGACTCACACAGTGACCCACAGACTCCGTGACCCACAGACTCAGTGACCCACAGACTCACGCAAAGACCCACAGACTCACACAGTGACCCACAGACTCACACAGAGACCCACAGACTCAGTGACCCACAGACTCACACAGAGACCCACAGACTCACACAGTGACCCACAGACTCACACAGAGACCCACAGACTCACACAGAGACCCACAGACTCAGTGACCCACAGACTCACGCAAAGACCCACAGACTCACACAGAGACCCACAGACTCACACATTTGACCCACAGACGCAGTGACCCACAGACTCACGCAAAGACCCACAGACTCACACAGTGACCCACATACTCACGCAAAGACCCACAGACTCACGCAATGACCCACAGACTCACGCGGAGACGCACATCGAAAAAAAATGAAACAGCCACCGCGTGCAAGCGGCAACAAAAAAAAACACCGACTGGAGGGAAAAAACGCGCGGCATCCCACGCCGTGGGAGCCGATCGATTATTTTTAGATCGCGACTGATCACGGATTTCCATTCCCGTTAGCCCCGCGTGTCCCTGGCGCAGGAACCTCAACCCACGGTGCCTCTACCGCCACTGTCATCAACTCCTAATTAATCCCGACAGATTTGAGCTGATGCCTTTGACAACTTCCAATGACTTCATCCGGTGGATTTGTACGCCGCCAAAACCCCCCAAATCCTTCAGCCCCCACCCCCGCGCCCTCCCCCTGCCAGCAATTACCACAATTCCTCTCCCATTGGATTACATCCATACCGAGTGAAGTGTGTGGTTTGCGCGTGTGTGTAAGTGTGTGTAGGTGTGTGTAAGTGTGTGTTTGCGCGTGTGAGTGTGTAAGTGTGTGTAGGTGTGTGTTTGAGCTTGTGATTAGGTGTGTGTAAGTGTGTGTAAGTGTGTGTGTGTAAGTGTGTGTAGGTGTGTGTTTGAGCTTGTGAGTAGGTGTGTGTAAGTGTGTGGAGGTGTGTGTAAGTGTGTGTGTAAGTGTGTGTAGGTGTGTGTTTGAGCTTGTGAGTAGGTGTGTGTAAGTGTGTGTAGGTGTGTGTAAGTGTGTGTGTGTAAGTGTGTAGGTGTGTGTTTGAGCTTGTGAGTAGGTGTGTGTAAGTGTGTGTAGGTGTGTGTAAGTGTGTGTGTAAGTGTGTGTAGGTGTGTGTTTGAGCTTGTGAGTAGGTGTGTGTGTGTGTAAGTGTGTGTGTGTAAGTGTGTGTAGGTGTGTGTTTGAGCTTGTGAGTAGGTGTGTGTAAGTGTGTGTAGGTGTGTGTAAGTGTGTGTGTGTAAGTGTGTAGGTGTGTGTTTGAGCTTGTGAGTAGGTGTGTGTAAGTGTGTGTAGGTGTGTGTAAGTGTGTGTGTAAGTGTGTGTAGGTGTGTGTTTGAGCTTGTGAGTAGGTGTGTGTAAGTGTGTGTAGGTGTGTGTAAGTGTGTGTGTAAGTGTGTGTAGGTGTGTGTTTGAGCTTGTGAGTAGGTGTGTGTAAGTGTGTGTAGGTGTGTGTAAGTGTGTGTAGCGGTTAGCGCGCTGCGCTTTGAACCCGACGACATGGATTCGATTCCCGCTCACGGCCAACACCAATAACGATTATCTGAACCGGTCCCGGGCCTCCCCTGGGTTGACTCAGCCTTAAATGAGTACCTGGTGCAGTGTGTAAATATTGCTACTAGGGAGACAAAGGCGGTCGGGCGTGGTGCTGGCCACCCACCCCCCTCGTGTACCGTTCCACGGCCTTCATAGGTGCTCGCTAACAGCACTTGCCCCAACAGTCTGAGAGTCAGAGACCCACAGACTCACACAGACTCACACAGAGACCCACAGATTCACAGAGAGACCCACAGATTCACACAGAGACCCACAGACTTACACAGAGACCCACAGATCCACACAGAGACCCAGAGACCCACAAACACACACACAGAGACCCACATACTCACACAGAGACCCACAGACTCACACAGAGACCCACAGATTCACATAGAGACCAACAGACTTACACAGACACCCGCAGACACACACAGAGACCCAAAGACTCACACAGAGACCCACAGATTCACACAGAGACCCACAGACTCACACAGAGGCCCACAGACTCATACAGAGACCCACAGACTCAGACAGAGACCCACAGATTCACATAGACACCCACAGACTCACACAGAGACCCACAGACTCACACAGAGACCCACAGACTCACACAGAGTCCCACAGACTCAAATAGACACCCACAGCCTCACACAGAGACCCACAGACTCACACAAAGACCCACAAACTCACACTGACTCACAGAGAGACCCACAGACTCACACAGAGACCCACAAACTGGATGAAGGCCCCCCTCTCCAGGTTGCCGCCGCTGATCCCCATCCCCTGCGATAAATAAATAAAAATTAATAAAAAATAAAATAATAATTTTATTAATTTTTATTTATTTTTTTACCTACGTGACTTTACCGAATAACTTAAGAGTATGAATCATTGCTTCAAATCTAGAAAAAATGGGGAAGTATTCCATCTGACTCCGAGGCGTCGTCGTACCACGTGTCCCCCCACCCCCCTCGGCAGCCCCCTCAAATTGCGGGGCCCAGGGCGATCGCCCCGATTCGCCGCACCCCAGGGGGTGGGGGTGGGGGCGGCTCTGAACTCACGGTCCACTCGAACTGACTGCATCACTCCATCTCCTCCGCGGACGTGCTCCGAGGCCACTAATGATTGACACCCCCCCCCCGCCCGCGTCATCCCCCTTAATTTGCCTAATTTGCATAAACCGTCACAGCCCCCCCCCCTCCCCCCCATTCATAAACATCTGGATGTGAGGCCATTGCTTCGAGAGGGGCTCGGCAGGCAGGGAGAGGGGCGGGGGTGATGACGACGGGAGTCAGGGCAGAGGTCGCAAACGGGTTTTGATTCATTACCCGTACCTGTACCCGGCATCACCAGGGTCGCAAACGGGTACCCGTACCCTACCCGATACCCGGCTACCCGTACCCGGCCGGGTATCGGGTAGGGTACGGGTATCGAGTACCCGATTGCGACCTCTGGGATGAAGCCATGTTGCAGGCACGGGTGGGTTGATTCTAGGAACTTGAATTGTTAGAAGAGACAAGACGTTGGGAAATGAGTGACAAACGGTGACTCACCAGTGACTCACGGCCTACCCGTACCCGGCCGCACCAGGGTCGCAAACGGGTACCCGTACCCGTACCCGACCGGGTACAGGTACGGGTATCGGGTACCCGGTTGCGACCTCTGAGGCAGGGGGAGGGGTGGAGGGTGGCGAGGTGGATTGCGGTAATTGCTTTGATCGTTCTGATTGAACTCATCACCGCCTATGGCGTGGCCTGGCTCGGTGCGAACTCCTCGCCACGCTCGCAGTGGAGGAGGAGGAGGAGGTGGTGGTGGAGCGGTGCATGTGGAGGGCGTGCGCAGGTTTGTGAGACCCCCACGTTTGCCGGGGGGGTGGGGGGGGGGCTCCACGTGACGTGGCTATGACGAGGGGTGGGATGGGGGGTTGGGGATGGTCACACCTGGACACCGGATGAAGGATTTAATTTTTTTTATTGACACGATTTTTATTCACTTTGTCTGTTGTTGTCGTATCGTCAAATCTTGTAACTCAATTTTTACCCACTTCCCAATGTGGTATCGACTGCTAACTTGGTATACTTATGTCATAGTGATGACAATACTATATTCTATCATTAAAAATAAAAAAATTAAATGTTTAAAACATGTTTTATATCTTATGTTTCGGCTTGGGTCTAATTGTCAGTTTCAGATTCATGTAATTGGTATAGCCCTGTGAGCCATTCGGCTCTTGAATCGGGTGCAACCGCAACAAACTAAAACATGAACAACAAAACATCTTAAAATGTGCAATCAGAAAATCCAAGAAAAGACAGCAAAATATTTCAAAACAAGCACCGTACACCACGCTCAACTCACGTTGGCTGTAAATGACCGAGGTCCCTTACGTTGTGGCAAGCTTCGGGGCCACATCCTGGAGTCGTGGAGTTCTTCCATTACTTAGTTAGGGTGCATTTCATTAAAGCGTGTTTAAAAAAAAACATTTTTTTAAATATTATTTCTTATTCATTCTAAAGTTATCTTCTCGTGCATGATAGCAGCAGCAGTGCTGCTACTGCCGTTGTTGTCGTCCAGTGAAAGTTTCACTTAAGGCTTTCGTGACTGCGGGAATTCATACTCTTGGTTCTATCGGTGAAGTCACGTAGATAGAAATAAAAATAATAAAATAAATTTAAAAATAATAAAAGCAAAAAAAACCACCCACGACGTTTCGATCGCTTGTGTTGCCCTTATTATTTAAAATGTATTTTTATTTTACATTTTTAAAATGTATTTTATTTTTTTATTTTAATTTTTTTTTTTTTTTTTTTTTTTTTGTTATTTAAAACTAAGAATTATGTCGTCCAGTTGTCCAGCAGCTCGATTTTCTCCTCCTCCTCTTGCTGCTGCTGCCACAGCTTGGTGGTAGCCACCACGAGATCACTGCAGCAGAGAGAGAGACGGAGAGACAGATCGATTATAATTGTTGTGCCAAATCGTTGCCGTACTGGCAAAGAATTGGCACATTCTGTCACGTGACAAACCTCACTTATTGGCCGTGTCGGGTGGTGGCCGGTTTAACGACACATTTGTATTCTTAGGTTTTTTTCGGTAAAGTCACGTAGGAAAAAAATTAAAATTACAGCTATCGTGCTGTGACGGTTCCACCTGAAGACGGAAGCTTGTGTTGCCTCCAAAACGTCGTAATTTTTTATTTTACTTTTATTAATTTAAATTTTTTACCTACGTGACTTTACCGAAAAAACCTAAGAATATGAATCCTTGCAGTCACTAAAGCTTCAAATCTAGACGCATTTATATATTTACACGATCTAACCCAGACACCTTTATTGTACACAGAGAGAGAGAATTCGTGTGGGGCTGCTGCTTATCCATCTTCTCGTCCTCCGCTGAAGGAGCGCAAACTACAGTCGGTAGTTCACTCGGCCTCACGGTCCCATTACTGCCCCGTGTCTCTCACGCATCTCTACGAATCTCGATCTCTATGGGTCTCTATGTGTCTCCGTGCGTCTCTACTACACTGGTCAACAACAACAAAAACATTTTTTTTGGCCTGGACTTTTGCAGCTGGGTGCTGATTCCATATCTGACCTCAGATTTGCTCTATCACATCTCATTTTTATGCTATCGGCATACCCCATTTTCATTGATTTTACCCGAAATTAACTCTGTCACTTATGATTGCAAGTTGTTGCGAGTCAGTGACTGCTTTAGTGTTAAAATATGGTTCTGTATTTTAGGATAGTGTGTTTATAATATCATTTTATGTAGATATCCACATTTTTTAAATATTTCTCTTCTGCAGTTTTTATTGAAAATGCAATATTTGATATCTCAAAAACCTGATGGGATAGACAAAAACTGATGCCAGATTTGGAATCAGCACCCCAAAATTGCATTAAAACCGTTGGAATACCTTATGCCAGAAGAAGTGTGTTGACCAGTGCTATCTCTATGGGTCTCCAATTCCCTCTACGAGTCTCTATACGTCTTTATGAGTCTCTTTGAACATCTGTGAGACTCTCTGTATCACGATGGGTTTCTACGTGTCTCTGAGTCTGTGTGGCTTTATGTACCCTTAGGAGTTTCAATATATAGATCTGTGAGTCTATGAGTCTCTTTGTATATGGATCTCTACTTATCGTTCTGAGTCTATGTGGAACAACGAAAACGTTGAGAATAATCACCCCAACATTCTCCTGGCCTTGCCATTCCTCCTCCTGCGTTAATCACCGATGCTCCCATAGGGTCCAGTGTCCATCACTGATGCTCACAGGGTTCAATGTTAATCACCGAGGTTCGCTGGGTTTAATGTTAATCACCGACGCTCATAGGGTTCAGTGTTTAATCGCTGAGGCTTTTACAGGGGGTAGTGTAAATCACTGGAGCTCATAGGGTTCAATGGTTATCACTGGAGGCTCCCATAGCATGCGGTCTCATAGAGCCAGACTAAGGTGTCAGTGTTGATCACTGTACACGCACGCACAAAGACAAATGTGCCCGGTGTAGCCTGCGCAGGCGTTTGGGGCAAGTGCTGTTAGCGAGCACAAATGAAGGCCGGCACGGTACACGAGGTGGTGGGTGACTAACACCACTCACGGTCGCCTTTGTCTCACCTGTGGCGATGTTTCCACACCAGGTACTCGTTTAATGATTTGTCTCGCACCACGCCCGGCAGCCTTTGTCTCCCCAGTGCCGTCGTTAAACACAGGCAAACTCTATGCACATGATTGCTGCGTTGGCAGTGGTACACAAGCACAACAACAACAACACGGCCCGTGTTAACAACAACAACAACAGCACCAGCGTGTGTGTGTGGCCATTGAAAAGGAAAACAAACATAATGGGCGACGTTTCGGGCAACGCCCCTTCCCCACGACACACTGCGGATCGATTTCTATACAAGAAGGCGTCGATCACCGCCCTCTCTGTCCCTCTCTCGCCCCCCCCACCGACCCCCCCCCCCCACCCAGGAGAGAAACCTTTCCGCTGCGAGTTCGTGGGCTGCGACCGACGTTTCGCGAACAGCAGCGACCGCAAGAAGCACATGCACGTGCACACGTCGGACAAGCCCTACCTGTGCAAGCTGTGCGACAAGTCGTACACGCACCCCAGCTCGCTGCGCAAGCACATGAAGGCCCACAGTGCCAAGTCGCCGGCAACCTCCTCGAGTCGCCCTGAGTCGCCCACTCCGGGCCACCAGATCCAGCATCAACCGCAGCAGCAACAGCAGCAGCAGCCGCCGCCGCCATCGTCGTCGTCATCGTCGTCGTCCACCTCGTCCTCCTCCTTCTCGCCGCCGCGCACGGCTACGAATCTAGCCGAGTGGTACGTGTGTCAAGGCGGTGGTGGAGTCGGCGGCGGTGGAGTCGGCGGCGGCGGTGGTGGCGGTGGAAGGGTTAAGGGGTGGACACGGTGATTCGCCCGACACGCGCTCCCCTCGTCCCGGTGAACTCCACGAGTTGCAGGTTCACAGTGGCCACGTCCGCGGCAGAACTCGTCACTCGTCGCGACCTCCACCGCCCCCGGCTCCACCTCCTCCACCTCCTCCCCCAACTCTGCTCCACGTGAACTGTGTTCTAAATGTAGACTTCTAGCACCCTCGGTCTCTTGCCGAACCCCCCCGCCCGCCTCGCCACCCCTTCTCCCTAAAGGGGAGATTGCGAAAACCCGAGGCACAGTGGGGGGCTCCCTTTGGTGCTCACTCAGACGCAAGCGACGGCCTTTGTGCGACGCTCGCTCCGAGCGGATTAAGCGACAATGGTCGTTAAGCTAAAGGCGGGGATCGAGCACGTGGGACACGTCACATTGCCTTCATGTGCACACGTCACACACACACGCACACACACACGTCACACAGACGTCACACAGACGTCACACAGACGTCACAGACGCGTCGCACGTGGCACACACACACACGTCACACACACGTCACACACACGTCACACAGACGCTCACACGTCACACACACGTCACACACGCACACACACACACGTCACACAGACGTCACACACACGTCACACACACGTCACACAGACGTCACAGACGCGTCGCACGTGGCACACACACACACGTCACACACACGTCACACACACGTCACACAGACGCTCACACGTCACACACACGTCACACACGCACACACACACACGTCACACAGACGTCACACACACGTCACACACACGTCACACAGACGTCACAGACGCGTCGCACGTGGCACACACACACACGTCACACACACGTCACACACACGTCACACAGACGCTCACACGTCACACACACGTCACACACACGTCACACAGACGTCACAGACGCGTCACAGACACGTCGCACGTGGCACACACACACACGTCACGTTCACGTCACACACACGTGACACACTCGTCATGCATACGTCACGGACACGTCAGCCACGTCAGTTACACGCGGCACACGCACGTCACGCATGTCGCAGACGTCACACACACACACACGTGACACTCGTCACACGTCACACGAATCATCGCCATCGAAATCCGCATTCTCGCCGACGCATCGGAAAGTAAGACGCACCCACCCCACCCCACCCCGCCCCTCCCCAGCCCCCCACCCCCACCCCCACCCCTCCCCTCCGCCCCACCCAGCCCCGCCCCTCCCCAGCCCCCACAGCCCCCACCCCTCCAGCGCCCCCCTCCCCCGTCCCCCTTCACACCCCCTCCTTTTAAAATAAATATATATTGGTTAGCGCCTGGGTTTAATACATGTTTGCAACGTTGGTCACACACACACATACACAGGTAAAGGTTCTCACCCCCACGTAGCCTTTCGTAGGCTGCTGGGGCAAGTGCTGCTTGCGAGTATCAATCATATTAAGGCCTCATTTTCACCAGGGTAGTCATTTAAGGCTGATTTCACACGTAGGCTTTCGCGACCAATATTATTCATAATCAACGTTTTGGGTTATATCGCGTCATTTTTAAACGTCGTACTACTCAAATATTGTAAATGTTGTGGTTTCACGCTTCAACACACCGGCGTGGGGCTAAAGCAGTGAACTATTTGTCTTTTGATAGTTGTTTTTTTACCCTTCTATCTGGCAACAAAACTGACACCTTTTTTTACAAGGAGTCATGTTTACATAGACCACAATACCTGCAGTCATAATGCAAACAAAAAACATAACTCTGATAGTGTGCACTGTCCTTGTGCACTGTTTTTTGTTTGCATTATGACTGCAGGTATTGTGGTCTATGTAAACATGACTCCTTGTAAAAAAAGGTGTCAGTTTTGTTGCCAGATAGAAGGGTAAAAAAAACAATTATCATATATACTGGCAAATGAGGTTCCAATGGTATTTGTCTTTTGTCAACGTGACACTTTTTTTGCTGATTGGCCGTGTCGGGTGGTGGAGGGTTACGACACATTTATAAATAACGCGATCTAAACCCAAAAACGTTGATTATGAATTAGGGGAGGCCCAAGACCGGTTTCGAATATTCGCTACCACTGTTACACGTCTTGCCGTAAGCGAGAATCGAACTCGTCTCACCGAGGTTTGTGCTAACCACGGCGCCACCGCTCCCCACATTCTCACACACACACTCTCTCTGCAGGAGATGCATTGGCACAAACCACCCAAACGTGCAAACTGCCGTTCCCAAATCGTTCCTGCTACCACCTAAAACAATCACCGCCATCATTAGTTGTGGTTACTCCACTGCTGGATGAAGCCCACCCCTCCCTCCCCTCCTCCCTCCCGTGTCTCCGTCTCCCTGGTGGTGGTGGACGTCCTCCCCCTCCCCCGCGTCCCTCCTTCGACTGCCGCTCCGTGCTGAGTCTCGACCATCGGCCACCGCCGTCCCCCTCTGGGCGTGACGCCTCCTGCCCAAGCCCCACCACTCACTCCGCTTCGCAGTCTGCACGACGCCTCCTCCTCCTCTACCCCCCAGCGTGTGATCATCACCACCATGGTCTATCTACTGCTGGGCGGAGATCGATGTGGTGATGATGATGGTGATGTCTCTACCCCGCGTGTGATCATCACCACCATGGTCTATCCACTGCTAGATGGAGATCGATGTGGTGATGATGATGGTGGTGTCTCTACCCGGCGTGTGTGATCATCACCACCATGGTCTATCTACTGCTGGATGGAGATCGATGTGGTGGTGATGATGGTGATGTCTCTACCCCGCGTGTGATCATCACCACCATGGTCTATCTACTGCTGGATGGAGATCGATGTGGTGATGATGGTGGTGATGTCTCTACCCCGCGTGTGTGTCCTCTCTCTCTCTCTCTGTGTAACCATCATCACCACCGTGGTCTATACACTGCTGGATGGAGATCATTGTGAGACCGCGGCTGAGCTGTGAATTCCATTCGGAAATCCGAGGAAGCTCCCACCTCAGCAATAGCCCCCCGCCCCAGGCGACTTCAACACGGTAACCAGACTGAGTGCCTTCAAAGCCGCTGCCGCGAACTTCTAACGGGCAGTACCGTATTCTGATGATTTAGAAGACACACTTTACCCCCCCGCACCCCCACCGCACCCACCTGCAATTTATATTAAATCAAAAGTTGTGGTTGCGTTTTTTTAATTCTGGTAGATCTTGACCCGACTCGCTACCCCCCCCCCCCCTGCCATAGCAATGTGGAATCGCCACCACTGGCTCAGGGCTGATGCGCGGGTGCTTCGTCGAAACAACTTTTGACTTCTTGTTTTGATTTCGAGGGCGGAGAATGCGGTAATTCATCACGGTGGTTGCGGACGAGTTTTTGTTTGCGGGAGCGGTTAAAACCGGTTACGAACGTCAAAAAATTGCTGTGCCAGTGGACTTGGAGCAATTAATGCACTGATTAAAGATTTTTCTTTTTTTAAATATAAAAGTATGCACAATCGGCGCGGTGCGATTGAGATGGAGTCAAACGGCCGCGCCTGTGGATGGCAAGTGAGGAGATTGGTGGTGGTGGTGGTGGAGTGGGGAGCGGTGGGTGTAGTGGTTAGCGCTATGCTGCGCTACGAACCCGGCGACCAGAGTTCGATTGCCGCTCACGGCCACCAACATCGGTGACGATGATATCAGCCGGTCCTGGGCCTCCCCTAGGTCGACTCAGCCTCAAATGAGTACCTGGTGTGGTGTGTAAACATCGCCACTGAGGAGACAAAGGCGGCTGGGTATGGTGCTGGCCCACCCACCCCCTCGTGTGCCGTGCCGGCCTTCATATGTGCTCGCTAACAGCACTTGCCCCGACAGTCTGCCAAGGCTACACGGGGGATCTTTGTCTTTGCCTCTGCTGCTGTTGGCACGGTAGGGGGTACAGCTTGCCGGTCATCGCAGTCGGTCAACCCGTGGCACCTGCCGGGTCTGTCCCGTGACCTCCTCCTGCCAGCAGCGAGGCCTTCGACACTTCACGTGGCCTCGACGTGCACCTAGCCTGGCACAGGCTCTGCGGTGACGTCACCGTCACTTCGTGGCGATTGGCTGGCCCCAACCGTCACCACTGGGACAGATGCCTTGGATTGTCTCTAATTGCTCCAGGCGCGTTTCGTCGACGTCTGTGGATACAAAAGAGTATTCTAAGGTTTGTTTCGGTAAAGTCACGTAGGTAAAAAAAATTAAATTAATAAAAGTAAAATAAAAATAAAATAAAAATCACGACGTTTCGGAGGCAACACAAGCTTCCGTCTTCAGGTGGAACCGTCACAGCCCGACAGCTGTATTACTTGATAAACGTCGTGATTTTTATTTTATTTTACTTTTATTAATTTTAATGTTTTTACCTACGTGACTTTACCGAAAAAAGCTAAGAATATGAATCCTTGCAGTCACGAAAGCTTCAAATCTAGATACAAAAGAGCTTTAATGCTCATCGGATTCCTTCAGGAACCGGTATTAACCGGTATTAGCCGCTGTTAACCGGTTTTGACGGGTGTGTCCAAACGGACACGAGAACAAAAACGATTTAAAATAAAAAAAAATGCGTAGCCACGATCTTTTTTAGACAGACCGTTAAATATAATTTTTTTTTTAAATCGATCGAATGAGCGTTGCGATACGATCCATGGAAATCGTGAAGGGAGTAGGGCCCGTATACCCCCCCACCACACCGCCTCCAGCCCCCCAATGTCACTTTTATAACTTTGTATACAACGTAACTTTATTGATAACTTTGTATACAACGTAACTTTTTCGACACGGCGTGTCTTGCGTTCAACGCGATGGTTTTGGGGTTCAAAGCGAGCGGTTGTGTTCTTCGTGATTCACAACATGAGTTGTCGTTCAGGGCCACGTACATGAAGGTCCGGTCAATTCTGTGTCGTGAGACCCCTCCACCACCTGACACAGCCAAACAAACCGCGTCGTCGCGTGGTGCACCACGTGACTAACAGCGACGCGCCTGTTGTGATGGTTTCAACAGCTCACACACTCATTCACTCACCAACTCGCTCACCCACTCACTCACCCACTCACTCACCCACTCACTCACCAAATCACTCACCCACTCACTCAGCCACTCACTCACAAACTCACTCACAAACTCACTCACCAACTCACCCACTCACTCACCAACTCACTCACCAACTTACTCACCCACTCACTCACAAACTCACTCACCCACTCACTCACCAACTCACTCACCAACTCACTCACCCACTCACTCACACACTCACTTACACACTCACTCACCAACTCACTCACCAACTCACTCACCCACTCACTCACCCACTCACTCACTCACCCACTCACTCACCCACTCATTCACCAATTCACTCACCCACTCACTCACCAAATCACACACTCACCCACACACTCATATACGCATCCACTCGCTCAACCACTCACATACTCAACCACTCACTCACTCAACCACTCACTCAACCACTCATTTTCTCAACCACTCACAATCAACCACTCACTCACTCAACCACTCAATCACTCAACCACTCACCCACTCTCTCAACCACTCACTCAACCACTCACTCAACCACTCACTCAACCACTCACCCACTCTCTCAACCACTCAGAGAGAGTGAGTGGTTGAGTGAGTGAGTGGTTGAGTGGTTGAGTGGTTGAGTGAGTGAGTGGTTGAGAGAGTGAGTGGTTGAGTGAGTGAGTGGTTGAGTGAGTGAGTGGTTGAGAGAGTGAGTGGTTGAGTGAGTGAGTGGTTGAGAGAGTGAGTGGTTGAGTGAGTGAGTGGTTGAGTGAGTGAGTGGTTGAGTGAGTGAGTGGTTGAGTGAGTGAGTGGTTGAGAGAGTGATTGGTTGAGTGGTTGAGTGGTTGAGTGAGTGAGTGGTTGAGAGAGTGAGTGGTTGAGTGAGTGAGTGGTTGAGTGAGTGAGTGGTTGAGAGAGTGATTGGTTGAGTGAGTGAGTGGTTGAGAGAGTGATTGGTTGAGTGAGTGAGTGGTTGAGAGAGTGAGTGGTTGAGTGAGTAAGCGAGCTGCTACAATCATTATCACAATCGGCGCGTCGTTACAATGCTCGTACACAATTCAATCTGCGTAATGCTGCATCGCGGTGGTAGTGGTGGTGGTGGTGGAGGGGGTGACGACACAAACGTGGCCAGATCCCTGTTACGCCAATGCGTAGCCGACGAAATAAATTGTAAGTGCCATTCGTAATCATATTTGGCTTCCAAACAACACCAGAACGTGTTCAGGTTTTTTTTTTTAAACTCGCCGTTTCTTTTATTTTTCTGTTGATTTAACTCGTCCTAAATTCCGCGTTCCTTTGACGTAAGTTGACGCTGGGGGTTGTTGTTGTTGTTGTTGTTGTTTTTATACAAATATTGGAAATGGTCTCGCGCTGTAATTTATTCTTCTGTTGTTGTTGTTGTTGTTTTTACGAAGGAATTGAAAGGACGGTGAAAGGTTTGAAAGCGCCCTGTGGGTCCACCGTGTCTCTCTCCGTGTGTCTCCTCGTGTCTCTCTCCGTGTGTCTCCCCGTGTGTCTCTCCGTGTGTCTCCGTGTGTCTCCCCGTGTCTCTCTCCGTGTGTCTCCCCGTGTCTCTCTCCGTGTGTCTCCCCGTGTGTCTCTCCGTGTGTCTCCCCGTGTCTCTCCCCGTGTCTCTCCCCGTGTCTCTGCCCGTGTTTCTCTCCGTGTGTCTCCACGTGTCTCTCTCCGTGTCTCTCCGTGTGTCTCTCTCCGTGTCTCTCCCCGTGTCTCTCCCCGTGTCTCTCCCTGCGTGTCTCCCCGTGTCTCTCTCCGTGTCTCTCCGTGTGTATCTCCCCGTGTCTCTCCCCGTGTGTCTCCCTGCGTGTCTCCCCGTGTCTCTCTCCGTGTGTCTCCCCGTGTGTCTCTCCGTGTGTCTCCCCGTGTCTCTCTCCGTGTCTCTTCCCGTGTCTCTCTCCGTGTCTCACCCCGTGTCTCTCCCCGTGTGACCACGTGCGTCCCACGTGTATCCCCCCGTGTGTGTCCCCCCTGTCGCCTGCGTTGATGTTCGTTGTAAAAAATGCCATCGGTTTGTTTTTTTATTCGCTCGTGATATTTCGCTTCTGTCTAATAAAGTACAATAAACCAAAGCGATAGCCACTTCTGCACAGACACTCAGAGTGATTAATGTCCGTGTGTGAGCATGCGTAAGCGAGCGTGCGTGAATCGGAGTGTGCGTGTGTGTCCCTCTCGTGGGGAGCGGTGGGTGTAGTGGTTAGCGCTACGCTGCGCTACGAACCCGGCGACCCGAGTTCGATTCCCGCTCACGGTCACCAACATCAGTGACGGCGAATATCTGAACCGCTCCTGGGCCTCCCCTAGGTCGACTCAGACTCAAATGAGTACCTGGGGCGGTGTGTAAAACATCGCCACTGGGGAGACAAAGGCGGCCAGGCGTGGTTGCTGGCCACCCACCCCCTCGTGTGCCGTGCCGGCCTTCATAGGTGCTGCTCGCTATCAGCACTTGCCCCCAACAGTCTGTTAAGGCTACACGGGGCATCTTTGTCTGAGGATGTGTGTGGGAGAGGAAAGCGCAGTGGTCAGCACGCTGCGCTACGGAACCGGCGACCCGAGTTCGACTCCCGATCACTGCCAACAAGAGCTGGTGGTGAGGGTGCCGGCTCACCCACGGAGTTTGTCGTGAGCTGTACGAACTAGAAACGTGTTTCTTCATACTGGTAGGAACTCCTGGTTACACCAGCCCACAGGGGATTGTTGTGTCCGTCGTGCAGGGAGGGGCAGGGTGGGGGGGGTGGGGCTGGGTGGGGAAGGGTTGGGTGGGGAGGGTGGGGCTGGGTGGGGAGGGGAGGGAGGGGAGGGGCTGGGTGGGGAGGGTGGGGTGGGGCTGGGTGGGGAAGGTGGGGAGGGGCTGGGTGGGGAGGGTGGGGAGGGGCTGGGTGGGGAGAAAGGGAGGGGCTGGGTGGGAAGGGTGGGGCTGGGTGGGGGTTAGGAGGGGTGGGGCTGGGTGGGGAAGGGCTGGTCACCCCGTGGTGCCCTTATAAAACTCAATGTTTAACCTACTCACGCCGGCTTGTGCCCGCCCTCACAGTCGGCCATATTTGCGGAATACACCACGCCGCCGTTGACCCTGGCCATTGACCGAGCAACCCAACGTTCCTACCAGCTCCCTCCGCAGGAATGTGTTTATTTTACGAGGTAAGGCCCCACTGATATGCTATATTACTCTTTTTCAGAAGCGACCCGGCGAACACAAATGATAGCTCAACGAAGCGGCTTATCATCACGTGGACATTTATAGCAGCAGCTAACCACTCTGAACGCGTGATGTCGATTCCAAATGTCGATGGGAACAATCGGATGGACCCGGAGAAATATCCACGCGACCACGTGGAGAGAGAGAGACACGCAAACTGCAAATATACAGCAGCAGGCGTCAGGGTCGGGATCGAACCACGACCTCCTGTATACCAGGCGAGGTTGTTAACATCTCCTAGCCACCGTGATGATGATGAGAAAGAGAGAGACGCAAACTCTAAATATACAGCAAGCGTCAGGGTCGGGATCGAACCCACGACCTCCCGCACACCAGGCGAGGTAGTTATCATCTCCTAGCCACCGTGATGATGATGAGAGAGAGAGAGACGCAAACTCCAAATATACAGCAGCAGGCGTCAGGGTCGGAATCGAACCCACGACCTCCTGCATACCAGGCGAGGTAGTTATCATCTCCTAGCCACCGTGATGATGATGAGAGAGAGAGAGACGCAAACTCCAAATATACAGCAGCAGGCGTCAGGGTCGGAATCGAACCCACGACCTCCTGCATACCAGGCGAGCTTGTTAACATCTCGGCATCGCGGGGAATCGAACTCGAGTCGCCGGCTTCGTAGCGCAGCCGCGCTAACCGCTACCCCCCACCCCACACACGCACACGCACACAGACAACCCCACACACAGACGCACACGGGGACACACACACACACAGACACGCGTTTTTGT
Organism: Lampetra fluviatilis; assembly: GCF_964198595.1. Taxonomy (NCBI): domain Eukaryota; kingdom Metazoa; phylum Chordata; class Hyperoartia; order Petromyzontiformes; family Petromyzontidae; genus Lampetra; species Lampetra fluviatilis. Next base: position 7,590,076 of record NC_136325.1, on the reverse strand, counting down.
GATGTTTACACAAGCGATTGTGCAAATGCCACGCGCGCGTTGGCGTGTGCACGCAGTTCACGTGTCGCCCGCGTCTCCTTCGACTCGCGGCGGCGAGGAAGATGAAGGGGGAGCTGCGCGCAGTCCGTATTGACAATTAGATGGGCTGCGTCTTAAGGGATTATCGAATACAAATGAGCAAACAGCTTCCCGGGGAGAGCGCGGCGAAAAATAAATCAACGAGGAGGGGAATATGTAACCGCGCTGTGTCATGAACAAGGTAAACATCGTGCGTTATTATTCATCGTGCGTTGTTGTTGTTGTTGTTGTTTGTTGTTGTTGTTGTTGTTTGTTGTTGTACGCCATCCCGATTCCACGTGCGTTTACCCCTTTCGCACTGGGAGTGCAGGACGGCACTGCGGCATCAGAGCAGCGTTGGGTTCGAGAAGAACCAAGTCTCTAGGACGGATTTCGCTTCGAGAAGAACCAAGTCTCTAGGAAGGATTTCGCTTCGAAAAGAACCAAGTCTCTAGGAAGGATTTCGCTTCGAGAAGAACCAAGTCTCTAGGACGGATTTCGCTTCGAGAAGAACCAAGTCTCTAGGAAGGATTTCGCTTCGAGAAGAACCAAGTCTCTAGGACGGATTTCGCTTCGAGAAGAACCTAGTCTCTAGGACGGATTTCGCTTCGAGAAGAACCTAGTCTCTAGGACGGATTTCGCTTCGAGAAGAACCTAGTCTCTAGGAAGGATTTCGCTTCGAGAAGAACCTAGTCTCTAGGACGGATTTCGCTTCGAAAAGAACCAAGTCTCTAGGAAGGATTTCGCTTCGAGAAGAACCAAGTCTCTAGGAAGGATTTCGCTTCGAAAAGAACCAAGTCTCTAGGAAGGATTTCGCTTCGAGAAGAACCAAGTCTCTAGGACGGATTTCGCTTGGAGAAGAACCTAGTCTCTAGGACGGATTTCGCTTCGAGAAGAACCTAGTCTCTAGGAAGGATTTCGCTTCGAGAAGAACCTAGTCTCTAGGACGGATTTCGCTTCGAGAAGAACCAAGTCTCTAGGAAGGATTTCGCTTCGAGAAGAACCAAGTCTCTAGGAAGGATTTCGCTTGGAGAAGAACCAAGTCTCTATGACGGATTTCGCTTCGAGAAGAACCAAGTCTCTAGGACGGATTTCGCTTCGAGGAGAGAGAATTTTCTCTAGGACGAATTTCGCTTCGAGAAGAACGAATTCTCTCTTGGACGGATTTCGCTTCGAGAAGAACCAAGTCTCTTGGACGGATTTCGGGGGTGCGCAAGGGGTCACTTCGGCTGAGTCGAGCTCGGCTCCCCTCAACGAATGCGGATGAGCTGCCCGGTCAAGGGGGGCGACGTGGTGGCTGGGAGATGTTAACTGCCTGGTATACAGGAGGTCGTGGGTTCCATCCCGACCCTGACGCCTGCTGCTGTATATTTGGAGTTTGCGTGTCTCTCTCTCTCATCATCATCACGGTGGCTAGGAGATGTTAACTACCTCGCATGGTAAACAGGAGGTCGTGGGTTTGATCCCGACCCAGACGCCTGCTGTGTATTTCGAGGTTGCGTGTCTCTCTCCCCGTGGTCGCGTGGATTTTTAACATTAAGAAAGGTGCATTTAGACAGGGGTGGGAAACCTTTAATTCTGCCCAGGGCTATTTGGATATTTATAACATCATTCGCGGGCCATAGAAAATTATCAACTTAAAAATTAGCCCGTTATATTTGGTCAAACATTGAATTAACTCACCCCTAATGCGATGGCTGGAACTGCTTCTCTCTGGCGAGGTGTGTGATGTTAGCTGGTGTTGATGATGTTGCTACTCGCAGCTGCATTTACAGGTTTGCTCCTAGATTTATTGAAATTCGAGTCCCGCCTGCTGTTGCCTTGGCAGGGCCAGACCCAAATGATTTCGCGTGCCGGACGTTCCCCACCCCCCTGGTTTAGAGTATTCGGCTGCTGCAAATGTCCACGTGATAAGCCACTTCGCGGAGCTGTCATTCGTGAAAAAAAACATCTATGCAGTTCAGTGGCACTTACCTGTAACGTAAACAATTAAATAGTAAAAAAAATAGTCAGGACCGATAATTGTTTTTTTACCCTTCTATCTGGCAACAAAACTGACACCTTTTTACAAGGAGTCATGTTTGCATAGACCACAATACCTGCAGTCATAATGCAAACAAAAAACACAACTCTGAAAATGTGCACTGTCCTTGAAGTTGATTGGTCCACACCCGAGACAGCTTTCCTTAGAGCCTAGTCTCACATGGCGTTGGACCAGATGACGCCAAAAGGCGCACAACTCAAAGACAATGCACGATCAGAGTATGAGAGCTCGGGGTAAGCATTTACACCATTGGAACCTCATTTGCCAGTAAAAATATGATAATTGTTTTTTTACCCTTCTATCTGGCGACAAAACTGACCGGTGTTGACATTCACTGCCTCATCAGCACCGTGAGATTCGCTTGAACCAATCCTCTCTCTGTCCTCACGCTCTCACAAACAACAATCGCCCCGCTCGTTTCAAGAGGCGCGTTCTACTCCGCGTCTGTCACCAACTCGGATCGTGGTGCTGTTTGTGGCTGGCCGCTTCTTAAAAATTGCTGTGCGCACGCGCATGGCGCTGGTTTCTCGCGTTGGCGTTCGTAACGACCGCGGAGGGAGTGAGGGAGGGATGGAGTGAGGGAGGGAGGGAGGGAGGGAGGGGGGGAGTGAGGGAGGGAGTGAGGGAGTAAGGGAGGGGGAGCGAGGGAGGGGGGAGTGAGGGAGGGGGGGGAGTGAGGGAGCAAGGGAGGGGACGAGGGAGAGAGGGAGCGAGGGAGGGGGGGGAGGGGGGAGTGAGGGAGCGAGGGAGTGAGGGAGGGAGCGAGGGAGGGGGTGATGGAGTGAGCGAGGGAGAGGGCGAAGGAGTGAGGGGGGAGTGAGGGAGCGAGGGAGGGGGGAGGGGGGGAGGGAGTGAAGGAGGGAGCGAGGGAGGGAGCGAGGGAGGGAGCGAGGGAGGGAGTGAAGGAGGGGGGGAGGGGGAGTGAGGGGGCGAGGGAGGGGATGAGGGAGGGGGCGAGGGAGGGAGTGAGGGAGCGAGGGATCGAGGGAGTGAGGGAGGGAGCGAGGGGGTGAGGGAGGGGGCGAGGGATCGAGGGAGTGAAGGAGGGAGGGAGGGGGCGGTGGAGGGTCGGGAGGGAGCCAGTGAGTGATGCACACAGAGAGAAGGAACATCCTCCGAGCGAGCGAGAGAGCGAGCGAGAGCGAGCGAGATGAAGGCGATAAATCTCAGAAAGCAAAACAATGGACGGCGCTGCACCGCTTGATGTTTCGTCAAACGCGGCAAAGTTCAAAGCCAACTGTGCCCCCCCCTCCCTCCGCCCCCCTCCTCCCCACGCCCCCCCCCCCTCCACTGTTCTAGTTATTGTGCCGGGACTTGCGCCTAACGCGGCTCCATCCTCACGCTGCGTTAGGCTCGCCATGGCGATGGAACGGTGGGAGGGAGGTGGAGGGAAGGGGGGAGGAGGGGGGGGAGGGGGGGACCCCCCCCCCCAGAGTCGGTCCCTTTGAGGCCCCCCCCCCCCCCCGATGTCCCCTGCCCGAGTTCCCCGTCTCTCGAATCAGAGGCGTTCCCGCTGACCCCCAAGCTAATGGCCACGGCCCAGTGTCGCGCGGTGTCCAATCCATCATCCCGCGTAATATCGGGGGAGGGTACGGGGGGAGGGAGTGGGGGGAGGAGGGAGGGAGGGAAGGGGTGGGGGGAGGGAGGGAGGGGAGGGAGTGACGTGGTGGTGGTGGTGGGTGGGGTGGGTGAATGATGAAGGAATGGAGAGAAGCGTCGTAGGGAGGGAGGAGGAGGAGGGCGCGAGGGAGGGAGACGAGGGGGGAAGAGATGGAGGGATGGAGATGGGAGAATGGGGAGGGAGGGGGAGGGAGGGAGGGAGGGGGAGGGAGGGGGGGGGAGTGGAGTTTAGGCGAAGCGGATCAAGCGGGAGGTTTGTTCCGATTTGAAAGAGGGAGAGCGGTTGTTCGGCAAAAGCCGGTGTGGGTGACGAGGTGTAGAGGGAGGGGTGTGGGTGACGATGTTTGGGTGATGAGGTGAGGGTGACGAGGTGAGAATGATGAGGTGTAGAGGGAGGGGTGTTGGTGATGAGGTGTAGAGGGAGGAGGAGTATGATGAACTGTACACACACGAGCCCACCAAACACAACCACACAACCACGCAAACACAACCACACCAACACAACCACACAAACACAACGCTTACACACAATTCCCACACAAACCACGCACACAACGTGACAGCACACAATGTAAACACACGGCACACACACAAACTCAAACGCCTAACATAACTCAACAGGCCATCAACACAAGTAAAACACACACATACACACTACGTACACTACTGAACACAGCAACACAAAAACAACACACAGACAAAGATCCCCCGCATAGCCTTCGACAGACTGTTGGGGCAAGTGCCGTTAGCGAGCAGCACCTATGAAGGCCGGCACGGCACACGAGGGGGATGGGATGGCAAGCAACCACGCCCGGCCGCCTTTGTCTCCCCAGTGGCGATGTTTACACACTGGACCAGGAACAGTGCTCGTTTAAGGCTGAGTCGACTTACGGGAGGTCCTAGTACCGGTTCAGGGAATAATCGCTGTTGGTGGTGGCCGTGAGCGGGAATGGAACTCGCCTTGTTCGTAAGCGTAGCGCTCTAACCGCTGCGCCACCGCTCACAAACTCGCACAAAGACAAAGGTCCCCCCCCCCCCCTCCGTGTAGCCTTCATCAGACTGTTGGGGCAAGCGCCGTTAGCGAGCAGCACCTCTGAAGGCCGGCACGGCACACGAGGGGGTGAGTGGGCAGCGCCACGCCCGGTCACAAACGTGCATCTCAGTGTGGGCGAACACACACAGACACACACACGTAGGGCAAACGCGTGTGTGTGTGAGAGGGTGTGTGTGTGTGTGTGTGAAATGGTGTGTTTGTGTGTGTGTGGAAGGGGGTGTGCGTCTGTGTGTGAAAGAGTCTGTGTGTGTGGAAGGGTCTGTGTGTGTGCGTGGAAGGGTTTATGTCCGTGTGTGTGTGAGAGGGGTGTCTGTGTGTGTGTAAGGGATTATGTCCGTGTGTGTGTGTGAGGGTGTGTGTGTGTGTAAGGGTTTATGTCCGTGTGTATGTGAAAGGGTGTCTGTGTGTGTGTGGAAGGGTGTGTGTGTGTGTAAGGGTTTATGTCCGTGTGTGTGTGTGTAAGAGTTTATGTCTGTGTGTGTGTGTGTGAGGGTGTGTGTGTGTGTAAGAGTTTATATCTGTGTGTGTAAGAGTTTATATCTGTGTGTGTGTGTGAGAGGGTGTGTGTGTGTAAGAGTTTATATCTGTGTGTGTGTGAGGGTGTCTGTGTGTGAGGGTGTGTGTGTGTGTGTAAGAGTTTATATCTATGTGTGTGAGGGTGTCTGTGTGTGAGGGTGTGTGTGTGTGTGTGTAAAAGTTTATATATGTGTGTGTGTGTGTGAGGGTGTGTGTGTGTGTAAGAGTTTATATATGTGTGTGTGTGTGAGGGTGTGTGTGTGTGGGTGTGTGTGTGTGAGGGAGTGTGTGTGTGTGAGGGAGTGTGTGTGTGTGAGGGTCTGTGTGTGTGTGTGAGGGTGTGTGTGTGTAAGAGTTTATGTGTGTGTGTGAGGGTGTGTGTGTGTGTGTAAGAGTTTATGTGTGTGTGCGAGGGTGTGTGTGTGTGTGTAAGAGTTTATGTGTGTGTGCGAGGGTGTGTGTGTGTGTGTAAGAGTTTATGTGTGTGTGTGAGGGTGTGTGTGTGTGTGTGTAAGAGTTTATGTGTGTGTGCGAGGGTGTGTGTGTGTAAGAGTTTATGTGTGTGTGTGAGGGTGTGTGTGTGTGTGTGTAAGAGTTTATGTGTGTGTGTGAGGGTGTGTGTGTGTGTGTGTAAGAGTTTATGTGTGTGTGTGAGGGTGTGTGTGTGTGTGTAAGAGTTTATGTGTGTGTGCGAGGGTGTGTGTGTGTGTGTAAGAGTTTATGTGTGTGTGCGAGGGTGTGTGTGTGTGTGTGCGTGCGTGCTGAGTGAGCCTGTCTCTATCTGCTTGCGCGCGCGTGTGTGTCTGCGCACTCGCGCATCTGCGTTGTAAGCGGGCGCGCTCAACGCGGTGTTTACTTAACGCGAGTGCCCCGTCCTCTATGGGAAGACGACAAAGACGGGCGGCCGGGCGAGCGAGACGTCGTGTCGCGCGATCCTGCGACAGGGGCGGTACCCATCGCTTTGTGACTCTCGTGGAGGGACATTGCGATGGGCGGGAGAGGGGGGGGGGAGGGTTAGGTCGCGCTCGCGTGGAGAATGACGAGGGGACGTGAAGAACAACCCCCAAACTCTCCGTCTTCCCCCCCATGCACCCCCCCCATGTCCCTCCCCCCCCATGTCCCTCCCCCCCATGTCCCCCCCCCCCCATGTCCCCCCCCCCCCATGTCCCCCCCCCCCATGTCCCACCCCCCCCCCCGCTGTTGGCAGGGACCAGGGCTTTGAAGTGGGAGAGGCATTGTCCCCGAGTCGCGCTTCCACGCGGGCTCCCCAGAGACGGAGGCGAAGCGGAAGGCGACCCGAGCATTGTGGTCGATTGGTTCCGTGTGTGTGAGAGTGTTAGTGTGTGTGTGTTAGTGTGTGTGTGTGAGAGTGTGTGTGTGTGTTAGTGTGTGTGTGTGAGAGTGTGTTAGTGTGTGTGTGTTAGTGTGTGTGTGTGTGTTAGTGTGTGTGTGTGAGAGTGTGTTAGTGTGTGTGTGTTAGTGTGTGTGTGTTAGTGTGTGTGTTAGTGTGTGTGTTAGTGTGTGTGTTAGTGTGTGTGTTAGTGTGTGTGTTAGTGTGTGAGAGTGTGTGTGTGTTAGTGTGTGTGCGTTAGTGTGTAAGTGTGTGTGTGTTAGTGTGTGTGTGTGAGAGTGTGTGAGCGTGTGTGTGTGTTAGTGTGTGAGAGTGTGTTAGTGTGTGTGTGTGTTAGTGTGTGTGTGTTAGTGTGTGTGTTAGTGTGTGTGTTAGTGTGTGTGTGTGTTAGTGTGTGAGAGTGTGTGTGCTAGTGTGTGTGTGTGTGTGTTAGTGTGTGTGTGTGTGTGTTAGTGTGTGTGTTAGTGTGTGTGTGTGTTAGTGTGTGAGAGTGTGTGTGTGTGTTAGTGTGTGCGTGTGTGTGTGTGTTAGTGTGTGTGTTAGTGTGTGTGTGTGTGTGTTAGTGTGTGAGAGTGTGTGTGTTAGTGTGTGTGTGTTAGTGTGTGTGTGTAAGAGTGTGTGTGAGTGTCTGTGTGAGAGTGTGTGTGTGTTAGTGTGTGTGAGTGTGTGTGTGAGAGTGTGTGTGAGCGTGTGTGTGTGTTAGTGTGTGTGAGTGTGTGTGAGAGTGTGTATGTGTGAGCGTGTGTGTGAGCGTGTGTGTGTGAGAGTGTGTGAGTGTGTGTGTTAGTGTGTGAGAGTGTGAGCGTGTGTGTGTGAGAGTGTGAGCGTGTGTGTGTGTGAGCGTGTGTGTGTGTGAGAGTGTGTGTTTGTGATAGTGTGTGAGCGTGAGTGTGTGTTAGTGTGTGAGCGTGAGTGTGTGTTAGTGTGTGTGTTAGTGTGTGTGTTAGTGTGTGTGTTAGTGTGTGTGTGTGTTTGTTAGTGTGTGAGAGTGTGAGCGTGTGTGTGTGTGAGAGTGTGTGTGTGTGAGAGTGTGTGTGTTAGTGTGTGTGTGAGAGTGTGTGTGAGAGTGTGTGAGTGTGTGTGAGAGTGTGTGTGTTAGTGTGTGTGAAAGTGTGAGTGTGTGAGAGTGTGAGTGTGTGTATGCGTGTGTGTGAATCTGTGTGTGAGAGTGTGTGTGAGAGTGTGTGTGTGTGAGTGTGTGTGTGAGCGTGAGTGTGTGTGAGAGTGTGTGTGTGAGTTTTTGTGCGTGCGTGTGCGTATGTATATGTGTGAGTGTGTGTGAGTGTGTGTGAGAATGTGTGAGTGAGTGTGTGTGTGCGTGAGTGTGTGTATATGTGAGTGTGTGTGAGTGTGTGAGTGAGAGTGTGTGTGAGTGTGTGTGAGTGTGTGAGTGTGTGTGAGTGTGTGTGAGTGAGAGTGTGTGTGAGTGTGTGAGTGTGTGTGAGTGTGTGTGAGTGAGTGCGTGAGTGTTTGTGTATGAGTGTGTGTGAGAGAGGACGGATTCCGCAGGATTGGAAGGATGCCCTGGTGGTCCCCCTCTTTAAGAAGAGGCACCGCACAGAATGTAACAACTACAGGGGCATCTCACTCAGTGTGCCGGGAAAGGTCCTGACAAGGATTATTCAACATCGCCTTGCTAGGCACGCTGAGGAGAGGCTTGCGGATCCCCAATGCGGTTTCAGGAAATGGGGGTCCTGCACAAATGCCATATTTTCTGTCCGTCTGATACAGCGGAGGTGTATGGAATTTCAACAAGACCTACATCTCTGCTTTATTGATCTGTTCAAGGCCTATGATACCATCAGTAGGCCTGGGCTCTGGGTTGTTCTTCGTGCTTTCGGAGTCCCTGACCCTCTGCTCACGATCATTAAGGACCTTCATGATGGTGAGCGGTCCCGAGTAAAACGACGTGGCCGGGAGTCGGAGCCATTCCCTGTACACCTCGTGGTGCGACAGGGATGTCCTCTGGCTCCCACATTATTTAACATCTATTTCGACCACGGAGTTCGTGAAGCCTTCAATAGCTGTACCGGAAGAATCTCCATCTGGCACAGATACAATGGGATGCTGATCGATGCCTGGGTGCAGTCAAGGGATGGCTCCCTTTGCTCAACCACGTTATGTATGCCGATGATCTGGAAATTGCTGCTCACTCAGAGGAGGAGTTTGAGGTGCTGCTACTGAACCTGGAGCTTGCCACTAAGAGGTGGGGCCTTACCATCAGCCCCACCAAAACTAAGCATCTGCCTGGGTATTTTGTACCATCAGACACTCCACCCCCACAACTCCCAATTGGTGATAATGCAGTTGTGGAGAGTTTCCCATACCTGGGCAGTGTGCTCATGACCGGCTCCGGTTTAACAGCAGATGTCTCACTCCGAATCAGTCGAGTGGCATTATCTTTTTATAACTTGTGTAACGCTGTGTGGAAGCTACCTGGTCTGTCGCTCCGCACGAAGCTTCAGGTCTTCTCGACCACAGTCATTCCCTCCCTTCTCTACGCTTGCGAAACGTGGACCCCCCTAATGGAGCATCTTCGCCGGTTGGAAACATTTAGGCTAGCCTGCCTACGATCCATCCTGGGTTTAACCAGGCTGGATTGTGTGAGGAGCCCACAAATCCTTGAAAGATCTGGGCAAAGTCCCATCGGTGAGCTCCTCCGGCAGGCAAGGCTGCTTTGGCTGGGTCATGTAGCCCGCAATCCCAGCTACCGCATGCCTAGACAGATTCTGTTCGGCCGGATCGAGGGGGCTAAACGGGCGCGGCACGGGCTAGAGAAGAGATGGAGTGATGTGGTACAAGAGGATGTGGAGCTGAGTGGACGTACCGATGTCTGGTACCAGCGGTGACCCGAGTTGGATTTCCGCTAACGGTAACCAACACCAGTGACAATTATCTGAATCGGCCCTGCCCCCCCTAGGTCGACTCAGCCTCAAATCAGTACCTGGTGCGGTGTGTAAGCATCGCCACTGGGGAGACAAAGGCGACCGGGCGTGGTGCTGGCCACCCACCCCCTCGTGTGCCGTGCCGGCCCACATAGGCGCTCGCTCACAACACTTTCCCCACCTGCCTGCTAAGGCTACACGGGGTATCTTTGCCTTTGTGTCTACGGTGTGAGAGAGGGAGAGCGGTACAGTCTGGACACAGTTCTATCAGTGAGCTCCTCTGGCAGGCGAGGCTACGTTGGCTGGATCATGCGGCCCGCGTGCCCAGCCACCGCTTGCCCAAGCAGCTTCTGTTTGGCCGGATAGAGGGAGCTAAACGGGCGCGTTCAGGGCTAGAGAAGACATGGTAGTGATGGGTGGGTGAGTGAGTGGGTGAGTGAGTAGATGAATGAGAGGGTGAGTGAGTGGGTGAGTAAGTGAATGGGTGAGTGAGAGGGTGAGTGAGAGGGTGAGTGAGTGGGTGAGTAAGTGAGTGAGTGAGTGGCTTGGGCTAGAGAAGAGATGAACTGATGTGGTACAGGAGGACGTGGAGCTGAGTGGACTTGCCGATGACTGGTACCAGCGGTGTCAAGATCGGCCTCTGTGGAGGAGGCTCGTGAAGGACGCTGCTGCTACTACTACTGGGCAGTTGGAGGCAGTCGCCCTCCAGCAACAACGGAGGGCAGAGGAGTGACGCTCACAACAACGAGCCGAGCGCCGGGCGGATAAAACACAGCAAGTTGGCACAGTGGGGCGCACAGGTGGTGAACTTCTTTCGCACCGTACGTAGCCAACCGGTCATCTGTCTCGTGACCTCCTGCAAGCGGAGAGCCGTCGATACCTCACGTGGCCTTCGGGGTGCACCTGGCCTGGCACAAGCGCCGCGGTGACGTCACCACCACTTCGTGGCGGCTGTTGTGTGTGTCCGTGTGTGTGTGTCTATTTGTGTCTGTCTGTGTGTGTCTATGTGTGTCTGTGTGTGTGTATGTCTGTGTGTCTGTCTGTGTCTGTCTGTGTGTGTCTATGTGTGTACGTGTGTGTGTATGTCTGTGTGTCTGTCTGTGTGTGTCTATGTGTGTCCGTGTGTGTGTCTGTCTGTGTCTGTCTGTGTGTGTCTATGTGTGTACGTGTGTGTGTATATCTGTGTGTCTGTCTGTGTGTCTATGTGTGTCCGTGTGTGTGTCTGTCTGTGTGTGTCTGTGTGTGTCTTTGTGTCTCCGTGTGTGTGTCCGTGTGTGTGTGTCTATGTGAAGAGCGGTGGTGTAGTGGTTAGCGCTACGCTGCGCTGCGAACCCGGCGACTCGAGTTCGATTCCCGCTCACGGCCAACACCAGTGACGATTATCTGAACCGGTCCTGGGGCCTCCCCTCGGTCGACTCAGCCTCAAATGAGTACCTGGTGCGGTGTGTAAACATCGCCACTGGGGAGACAAAGGCGGCCGAGCGTGGTGCTGCCACATGGGCACTGCTCCTTGCGAACAGCACTTGCCCCAACGGGTCCGTGACAGGCTTACCCGGGGGATCTTTGTCTTTGTTGGCGCGTGAGAGTCGCAGTCATTGACACAGTTAATCGTGAGCGGTGCTAAAGTTCAATAGCCACGTCCTTCCAAGTCCGTGTCAGAGTTTCCCCCCCTCCCCCATCCCCCCCATCCCCCCCTAGCCCCCCATAAGCCCCCCCCCCCCCCCACTCGCATATCCCCTCCGAACCCGCGTTTGAGCGTGGAAAGGAATCTGAACGACACCATTGAAACCTCATTTGCCAGTAAAAAATATGATAATTGTTTTTTTACCCTTCTCTCTGGCAACAAAACTGACACCGTTTTTTACGAGGAGTCATGTTTGCATAGACCACAATACCTGCAGTCATAATGCAAACAAAAAACATAACTCTGATAATGTATGCACTGTCCTTGAAGTTGATTGGTCCACACCCGAGACAGCTTTCCTTAGAGCCTAGTCTCACATGGGTTGGACCAGATGACGCCATCTGGTCCAACCCAGGTTCCAATGGTGTAAATGCTTACCGGAGCTCTCATACTCTGATGGTGCATTGTCTTTGAGTTGTGCGCCTTTTGGCGTCATCTGGTCCAACACCGTGTGAGACTAGGCTCTAAGGAAAGCTGTCTCGGGTGTGGACCAATCAACTTCAAGGACAGTGCATACATTATCATAGTTATGTTTTTGTTTGCATTATGACTGCAGGTATTGTGGTCTATGCAAACATGACTCCTTGTAAAAAAAGGTGTCAGTTTTGTTGCCAGAGAGAAGGGTAATAAAACAATTATCGATTCTGAACGAGTTCACGCCCAGAGAGCCCAACTCACTCCCTGCCCATCATCCCGCCGTCTCCCACACCCATCACTTACATCCCTCCCATCACCCCCCCCCCTCACCCCACCCCTCATATCCCTCCCTCTTTGCTTATGATCACTCACCTTATCGATTATAACGGTTGGCTGTGTACGGTGTGAAAGAAGTTTCACCCACCACTTGCATCCGTCTCTCCCTCCACATTCCACGGTGGTGAGATGTTAACTACCTCGCCTGGTATACAGGAGGTCATGGGTTCTATCACGACCCCGACGACACCTGCTGCTGTATATTTGGAGTATGCGTGTCTCTCTCTCTCTTATCATCATCATCACGGTGGCTATGAGATGTTAACTTACCTCGCCTGGTATACAGGAGGTCGTGGGTTCGATCCCGACCCCGACGCCTGCAGTATAATTGGAGTTTGCAGTGTGTGTGTGTCTCTCTCCACGTGGTCGCGCGGATTTTTCTCCGGATCCACATTTAGAATCAGCGTTTGAAGGTCTCGGCTGCTATGAATGTCCACGTGATAAGCCACTTCGCTGAGCCATCAATCGTGCCCGGGTCGCTTCTGAAAAGGAGCTGTTTAGTTGCTCGCTGGGCATTACCTGCAGCAACAGAGAGAGAGAGAGTTTAGATTTCAATCCTTCCGTGTTTTTACCTCCATCTCGCCCTCACGACTCGCATCCCTCCACTCTTCCCTTCCCTCATCTCCTTACGTCTCCGAACGCCCGTTAACATCGCTCTATCGCTGTGTGTTCACGCGTTCGGCGCGTGTGTGTGTGCGCACGCGGTCAAGGTGTGTGCGCGCACGTGTTCAAGATGTGTGTTCGCGCGTTCGTTATGTGTGTTCACGTGTTAAAGATACGTGTGTAGACGTGTTCGAGATGTGTGTTCACGTGTTTAAGATGTAAGGCACACGTGTTGGGTGAGCGTGTACGCGTGTTAGAAATGTGCGCACACGCGTGTTCAGACATTCCTCCACTGCGTGTTGGCGATGGCCGTGAACGGGAATCGAACTCTGGTGTTAGCGCGGCACTGCGCTAACCACTGCGCCACGGCTCCCCGCTCACGTGGAGTTGAGCTGATCCTGTCTCGCCCTGCTCCTGCAAGGCGTCGCGACAGGAGCGCGACAACGAAACCGCGTGTCGCGTCGCGTCGCGAACCCGACACCCCGTAGCCGCGGGACGTCGCCACGAGGAGAGACCCGGGAAAGAGACCCCTGGCGCAGAGAGGGGGTACAGCGGGGGGTGTCGGTGCAAGGGGGACGGTGTTAGGCACCTCTCCAATACAAAGACAAAGATCTCTCCCCCTCCACCGTATAGCCTGTAACAGACTGTTGGGGCAAGTGCTGTTAGCGAGCACCTATGAAGGCCGGCACGGCACACGATGTTTGCACGCCGCACCTGGTACTCGTTTTGAGGCTGAGTCGACCTAGGGGAGGGCCCAGGGCCGGTTCAGATAATCGTCAACTGGTATTGGTTCGAGCAGGAATCGAACTCAGATCGTAGCCGGGGTTCGGAGCGCAGCATAGCGCTAACCGCTGCACCACCGCTCCCCTCCCATACCAGCACTAACACACACACGTGCGTTTGTGTACATGTGTGTGTGTACATATATACAGTACACACGTGTATATGGAGAGCGGTGGTGCAACGGTTAGCGCGCTGCGCGATGAAACCCCGGCCTACGACCCCGAGTTCGATTCCCGCTCACGGCGAACCAACACCAGCTGCCGATTCTCTGAGCCGGTCCTGGAGCCCTCCCGTAGGTCGACTCAGCCTTAAACGAGCACCCGGTGTAAGTGCGTAAAATATCGGGAATATGGAGACAAATGCGGTCGGGCGCACGGTGATGCCCCAACCTCTCCCCCCGTCTTTCGTGTGAGCGCCGTGCCGCTACTACGCGCTACGGACAGCACTTGCCCCAAGACTCTGTGAGAGCCTATACGGGAGATCTTTGTCTCTCTCTCTCTCTCGTGTCGAGAACGCCTATATACCTTTGCGTCTATCGTATCCGCCAGACGGGGGGTAGGTAGTGGGGTAGGGGGGGTAGGTTGGGGGAGTAGAGGGGGGGGGGCAGGGGGGGTATCACAGACGATAGTCTGAGTAGAATGATGGGATTCAATTATGGACGTTGGAAGTCTGCCATGCGCACTCGGGCTGTGTGTGCGATATTAAAGGCTCGCGGATTTATGAACGGGGGGGGGCGGCCGTGTTTCATTTAATGAGCGTTATTAACGTAGACAATCAGACGGAGGAGAATCTGCCCCCCCCCCCCCCATTCCTAACCAAAAAATTAACCGAGGAGTGATACGAATTTGAGTTTTTTTTGCCACTAACCCCGTGCAATATTTTACAGGCTTTAATATATCAAGAAACGCATCGTTTTAATAATGAAACGGCAGATCATGGCGCGGTAATTTATTATTATTATTATTATTTCATTTGTTTAACAGCAATACCGAAATAATATATATGCAATGTGCAAAATTCACATCGCGTGCAGTTTCGCAATTACAACGTTAAACTAAATATATATAGACATATACATATGTATATGTGTATTTTTGCATTGCTCAATGGATATGTTTTAAAACGCTGTCGAGGCTGGCTGGCTGGCTTGGAATAAAGGTTTTGTTCGTGGCGTAAGGCACTACCACTAGAGTACAAAATGCACACCCCACCCTAATCGTTAGGAATAATGATATTCTCATAATCAGAAACTGAGCTTTATACGCCATTTAAAAATATAAATACACGAAGCAAATCTTCTTGGTTCTTTCGGTAAAGTCACGTAGAATGGAAATAATAAAATAATAAAAATAAGAGTCTGACTCTGTCTTCTTGACACACCTGTTCTCCACCTGAGGACGGCTGCTTGCGTTGTGGCCGAAACGTCGTGAGAATTATTTTATTATGTTTTATTTTTATTATTTTATTATTTCCATTCTACGTGACTTTACCGAAAGAACCAAGAAGATGAATCCCTGCAGTCACGAAAGCTTTAAATCGAAATGTAATTATTTTATTATGTTTTATTTTTATTATTTTATTACTTCCCTTCTACGTGACTTTACCGAAAGAACCAAGAAGATGAATCCCTGCAGTCACGAAAGCTTTAAACACGAAGTAAAATTTAAATTCAGGATGTAATCGGCCCGGTTTTGCTAAAGTCTTTGCCGGGACAACGTGCGTCATTTCCGGCCACACGGTTAATGTCAGTGGCACGTTCAAAACCCAGAGCTGGGCACCCAACCACCACACACACCTCACCGCACTCGTTCAACGTGGTGAAGTTGGGGCTGCAGGCAGGCATTCATCCAGCAGTGGATGGGCAAAAGCACGTGATCGACGTCTGTCCACCGGGTTCAGTGCGCCAACCGATGTGCCACCGCTCCAACAACGACGAACACGCAGAGCCGCATGAAGCGAGTTGCCCGAAGCATGAGATGTTCTAAAGGGGCCCCTAAATGTAAACCAAAAAAACACGTAAATATTAAAACACATTTTTTGCTACTTGCATAGTAAAGAAATTGTATTTTTTTTATTTGCTATACAGCCTGATAATACGACAAATCGCTAATATTAAGAACCCAGTCGTTCATAAAAGTCGAAGGCGTTATAGTACTATAGTAATAGAGCGAGTGCAGAATCGCTGAGTCGAATCGATAGCTTGAAAGCATTTAGCGCGGGGTGCCTTTGAAAGTGCGTGGCCAGTAGCTTCTACACATGTAGCTACGTTTGCTACTGCGCTAATCCCGCACTGCAAACACGCGCACATAACGACGCACACACTGTACACATTACACACTGCATATAAAGACAAAGGTCCCCCGTGTAGGCGCCACGGCCTCTGAGGGAAGGCCCCGCGGTGGTGGCCGTGTGGGACTGGCGCTTCTTAGCGGGACGTGTTGATCGCTGTAGCTATGTAGCTAATTTTGCGACAAAACCGGTTTTAACCGGTTATCTGTTTTGTTTCGTTTTGCGTCTGCTTTTATATTTTTTTCCTGCGGTTAACGGTAACGCATTTTTTTTTATTACGATTTTAAACATCCATTACGAGCGGCTATTAACGCCTGCAAAGACAAAGATGTCCCCTATAGCCTGAACGGACTGTTGGGGCAAGTGCTGTTAGCGAGCAGCACCTATGAAGGCCGCCTCGGCACACGAGAGGAAGTGAGTGGCCAGCACCACGCCCGGCCGCCTTTGTCTCCCCGGTGGCGATGTTTTAACACACCGCACCAGGTACTCGTTTGAGGCTCAGTCGACCTAGAGGAGGCCCATGACCGGTTCAGATAATCGTCGCTGCCGTTGACCGTGATCGGGAATCGAACCCGGGCCGCCGGGTTCGTAGCGGAGGGTGCTAACCGCTGCACCACCGCTCCCCACAGGGGCTACACACACACATATACATACACACACTCGTACACACAACGTATTTACTACACAAACATACATATTACTGTTTTTATTTTATATATTTGGTCCATTGATTATCGACTATTATACGCATGGTTGTATATGTGTATGTATAGTGTATATATGCATTTGAATATAAGCACAACTTCACGGAGCCTGTGTGGTGTGCTTAGTGTGTATATATACGGGACGCGGGGTGGAGCGGTGGCGCAGTGGTTAGGGCATTGCGGCGCCAAAATAAAAAATACAAAGATCCCCCGTGTAGACTTAACAGACTGTTGGGGCAAGTGCTGTTAGCGAGCACCTATGAAGGCCGGTACGGCACACGAGGGGGTGGGTGGGCCAGCACCACGCCCGGCCGCCTTTGTCTCCATAGTGGCGATGTTAAGACAGCGCACCAGGTACTAATATGAGGCCGAGTCGACCTAGGGGAGGCCCAGGACCGGTTCAAATAATCGTCACCAGTGTTGGCCGTGAGCGAAAATCGAACTCGGGTCTCCGGGTTCGTAGCGCAGCGCGCTAACCACTACACCACCGCTCCCCTACACACACCATACACACACACACTACACCACACACACAAAGACAAACACACACGCACACGCACAAAAGACAAATACACACACGCACACACGAACACAACAACAGCCGTCCACCACTAAGTGGCGGTGACATCATTGCTGCGATAGTGCCAGGCTAGGTGCACTTTGAGGCCACTTGAAGTGTCGAACGCCCGCTGGCATGAGGTCACGGAACAGACCCAGGTGCCATGGGTTGACTGACTGAGACGGCTGGCAGATGCACCAATTGTGCCCCCTACTGTGCCAACTCTCTGCGTTGTAGCCGCCGGGCGCTCCGCTCGTTGTTGTGAGCGTCGCTCCTCCGCCCTCCGTTATAGCTGGAGGGCGACTGCCTCCGACTGCCCAGCAGCGTCCTGCACGAGCCTCCTCCACAGAGGCCGATCTTGACACCGCTGGTACCAGTCATCGGCAAGTCCACTCAGCTCCACGTCCTCCTGTAAGCGTATCAGCTCCATGTCTTCTCCAGCCCGTGCCACGCCCGTTTAGCCCCCTCGATCCGGCCAAACAGAAGCTGCTTGGGCATCCCTCCAATCTTTTCTACCTCCATCCAATCCGTCCAAACACCCCCACCCCTCACTCTCCCTACACATCCCCCAGACCACTACCGCTCACCCTCCATCCAATCCATCCAATCCCCCCCCCACTCCCACCCGGGGGCACGACCTCTGACCCCATCTTTGTAGGGTGTGTGTGGTGCAGTGTGTGTGTGTAGGGTGTGTGGTGTAGTGTGTGTGTAGGGTGTGTGTGGTGTGTGTTCGTGTGTGTAGGGTGTGTGGTGTAGTGTGTGTGTAGGGTGTGTGTGGTGTGTGTTCCTGTGTGTAGGGTGTGTGGTTTGTGTGTGTGTGAAGGGTGTGTGTGTAGGGTGTGTGTGGTGTAGTGTGTGTAAGGTGTGTGTGGTGTAGTGTGTGTGTGTAGGGTGTGTGTGGTGTGTGTTCCTGTGTGTAGGGTGTGTGTGGTTTGTGTGTGTGTGAAGGATGTGTGTGTGTAGCGTGTATGTGGTGTAGTGTGTGTGTGTAGGGTGTGTGTGGGGTAGTGTGTGTGTGTAGGGTGTGTGTGGTGTGTGTTCGTGTGTGTAGGGTGTGTGGTGTAGTGTGTGTGTGTAGGGTGTGTGTGGTGTGTGTTCCTGTGTGTAGGGTGTGTGGTGTAGTGTGTGTGTGTAGGGTGTGTGTGGTGTGTGTTCCTGTGTGTAGGGTGTGTGTGGTTTGTGTGTGTGTGAAGGGTGTGTGTGTAGGGTGTGTGTGGTGTAGTGTGTGTAAGGTGTGTGTGGTGTAGTGTGTGTGTGTAGGGTGTGTGTGGTGTGTGTTCCTGTGTGTAGGGTGTGTGTGGTGTTATGTGTGTGTGTGAAGGATGTGTGTGTGTGTAGCGTGTATGTGGTGTCGTGTGTGTGTGTGGGGTAGTGTGTGTGTGTAGGGTGTGTCTGGTGTGTGTGTGTGTAGGGTGTGTGTGGTGTAGTGTGTGTGTGTGTAGGGTGTGTGTTGTGTGTATGTGTAGGGTGTGTGTGTAAGGTGTGTGTGTGTTGTAGTGAGTGTGTGAATATAGTGTGTTTTATGTGTGTGTATATATAGTGTGTGTGTCATGTATAAAGGGCGCATTTGTCGTGTGTATATTGTGTGGTGTAGTGTGCGTTTCACGTGTGCAAATATATATATCGTGTAGTATTCACACGTGTGTGTGTGTATATCGTGTGTATAGTTTGTGGTCTATATAATTGCGTGTGTGTGTGTGTGTTATATAGCGTGTGATAAGTGGGGAGCGGTAGTGCAGCGGTTAGCGCGCTGCGCTATGAACCCGGCGACACGAGTTCGATTCCCGCTCACGGCCAACACCAGTGACGATTATCTGAACCGGTCCCGGGCCTACCCTAGGTCGACTCAGCCTCAAATGTGTACCTGGTGAGGTGTGTAAACATTGCCACTAGGGAGACAAAGGCGGTCGGGCGTGGTGCTGGCCACCCACCCCATCGTGTACCGTTCCGGCCTTCATAGGTGCTCGCTAACAGCACTTGCCCCTACAGTCTGTTCAGGCTATATGGGGGATCTTTGATCTTTGATATTGTAAATATATCATGTACTTTATTTATTAGTGACGAGCGTACTTGCACTCCCGCAGTGTGTGTTTGTTGTTGGTTCTCGCTGACTCGCCACATCTTTGAAAAGAGCTTCATAGCTCATCGGATTCCTCCGGGATAAATCAATACTCTGATTCTGATATATATATGGGAGTGGTGGTTCAAGTGGTTAGTGCAGTGCCCTACGAACCCGGCACCCCGAGTTCGATTCCCGCTCACGGCCACCAGGACCAGTGACGATTATCTGAACCGATCCTGGGCCTCCCCTAGGTCGACTCAGCCTCAAATGAGCACCTGGCGCGGTGTGTAATAAACATCGCCACTGGGGAGACAAAGGCGGCCGGGCGTGGTGTTATCCACCCACCCCCTCGTGTGTCATACCGGCCTTCATAGGTACTCGCTAACGGCACTTGCCCCAACACTCTGCTACACTCTGCTACGCGCTATACGGGGAATCTTTGTCTGAACCGGTCCTGGGCCTCCCCTAGGTCGACTCAGCTGTTAATGAGCACGTGGTGCTGGCCGCCGCTCACATCCTGCGCTGTGCCGGCCTTCATAGATGCCACTCGTTAACAGCACTTGCCCCAATAGTCTGTCGGGTTATACGGGGGATCTTTGTCTTTGCAAACAAAGTACATTTTTGCACGTGTCTGTTGAAGTTCTTTCGCACCGCATGCAGTTCTGTGTGTATGGTTTATCTGTATGTGTATAGTGCGTATTTGATGTGTATATTGTCCGTATTATGTGTGCATATTATATTGTATGTGTATATTGTGTGTTTTATGTGTGTATATAAGCGTGTGTTTGTGTGTGTGTGTTTTTGGTGTGTATATATTTATAGTGTGCATATATAGCATGTGTTATCGTGTATAAGCAGCATGTGTGTATATATAATGTGTGTTTTATACGTGTGTGTGTGTGCATATATAGCATGTGTTATCGTGTATAAGCAGTCTGTGTGTATATATAATGTGTGTTTTATACGTGTGTGTGTGTATATATATAGCATGTGTTAGCGTGTATATGTAGTACGTACGTGTGTGTGTGTGTGTGTATAAAATGTGTGTTTTATGAGTGTGTATCGTGTCAATGAAACCCGAGTGGCGATAAACACAGCCTCATAAACTCAGACGTAAAACAAATATATATACAGCCTGACGTTTCGGGCGATTGGTCTCTTGCAGTGCGTGAACACCCCACGTGGGTTGTAAACGGTATCGGAGAGAGTGGTGGCGCAGCGGTTAGCGCACTGCGCACTGCGCCACGAACCACGGGTTTCCTCGGTTCGACTCTCGGCCTACGGCTGACATCAATGACACGTGAACAATTCAACGTGAACACGTGGGGAGACAAAGGCGGCCGGGCGTGGCGTGTCGTAATAGGTGCTCGCTAACTGGTCACCCTATAGACAGGGCGGCCGAAAAGTCAGGACACGCAGGGTGATTTTATTTATTTATTGCAAACATGATCCCTTGTTTTAAAGCTTTCGTGACTGCAGGGATTCATCTTCTTGGTTCTTTCGGTAAAGTCACGTAGAATGGAAATAATGAAATAATGAAAAGAAAACATAATAAAATAATTCTCACGACGTTTCGGCCACAACGCAAGCAGCCGTCCTCAGGTGAAGAACAGGTCTGTCGGGAAGACAGCGAAGATGATCCCTTGTATAAAGGTGTCAGTTTTTATACCAGTTGAAAGGGTAAAAACCTATTACTATATTTTGCCACTGGCAAAGGAGATGTCTCATAGTGTAAATGCTTACCCCGAGCTCTCAATACTCTGATAGTGCGCTATTTTTGAGTTGCACGCCTTTTGGCGTCATCTGGTCCAACACCAATGGAGACTAGGCTCTAAGAAAAGCTGTCTCGGGTGTGGACCAATCAACTTCAAGGACAGTGCATATCATTATCATTATCAGAGTTGTTTCCTTTTGTTTGCATTTTGACTGCTTGTGTTGTGGTTATTGCAAACATGATCCCTTGTATAAAGGTGTCAATTTTTGTACCAGTTGAAAGGGTAAAAACCTACTACTATATTTATATTATTAACAAATCACACGCACGTCGGGTTAAATCATTAACTGTACAAGATAGTTCAAACCGACTTCCATTATTAACATCAATGCTTGAATTAT
This sequence comes from Lampetra fluviatilis, assembly GCF_964198595.1. Classification (NCBI taxonomy): domain Eukaryota; kingdom Metazoa; phylum Chordata; class Hyperoartia; order Petromyzontiformes; family Petromyzontidae; genus Lampetra; species Lampetra fluviatilis. The sequence goes on along the minus strand of NC_136325.1, from coordinate 7,568,997 downwards.
ATTTTTAAATTAAAGTAGGACATTGTTTTATTAAAGATGTACCGGTGTGTAACCTTTGACAGTTTTCGTAATTGTCTCAATTCATTCCAATGACTCTTCCCCTCAAAGGGAAGAAGAAAAAAAATACACGTAAATTATTATTACAAAAAATTTATATGAATAATGAGGAAACAATGTTAGCTCAATTATCAACAATTAAAATACATTAACACCCGTGTTAAAATAAATTAAATACAATAACAACCCGGTTTATCCTCACTTTTGGGCCACCCTTTAATATTATTTTGTTATTATCATCATTTTAGGCTACCCTGTATAATAACTATAATCCTATATTGTCCTGACTTTTGGGGACAGCCTACGTAATAATAACCCAATGTTTGCTGACTTTTGGGCCAATATGCACAATAACAACAACAACCCTCTTCTTGGTTCTTTCGGTAAAGTCACGTAGAATGGAAATAATAAAATAAAAAAATAAAAACATAATAAAATAATTCTCACGACGTTTCGGCCACAACGCAAGCAGCCGTCCTCAGGTGAAGAACAGGTCTGTCGGACGCTGTCTTTCCAACAGACCTGGTCTTCACCTGAGGACGGCTGCTTGCGTTGTGGCCAAAACGTCGTGAGAATTATTGTATTATGTTTTATTATTGTATTACTTCCCTTCTACGTGACTTTACCGAAAGAACCAAGAAGATGAATCCCTGCAGTCACGAAAGCTTAAAATCGAAATTTAATTATTGTATTAAGTTTTATTTGTATTATTGTATTACTTCCCTTCTACGTGACTTTACCGAAAGAACCAAGAAGATGAATCCCTGCAGTCACGAAAGCTTAAAATCGAAATTTAATTATTTTATTATGTTTATTTTTATTATTTTATTACTTCCATTCTACGTGACTTTACCGAAAGAACCAAGAAGATGAATCCCTGCAGTCACGAAAGCTTAAAATCGAAATTTAATTATTTTATTATGTTTATTTTTATTATTTTATTACTTTCATTCTACGTGACTTTACCGAAAGAACCAAAAAGATGAATCCCTGCAGTCACGAAAGCTTTAAATCGAAATTTAATTATTGTATTATCTTTTATTTTTAGTATTTTATTACTTCCCTTCTACGTGACTTTACCGAAAGAACCAAGAAGATGAATCCCTGCAGTCACGAAAGCTTTAAATCGAAACAACAACCCTATGTGTCCTAGCTTTTGGTGACCACCCTGTCCATGATCTCCACGCAGAGATCACCAACCTCCCATGGCCCCCAAATGGTGAACATGCGTTTGGGTTTCACTCCGATTCTGCGCGAAACCTTCGAATCGACACGGAATTGTGCCGTTTATCTCCGATCGCTTGGGCGTCTTGTGGCATTTGACGGAGGGGGTGGATGGGGTGGGGACGGGGGGCGAGAAGGGGGCGGATGGGGTGGGGGGTGACCCCCTATTTAATGGGGGGGTGGGGGTGGTGCATCCACGGTGTTATGAATGGTAATTGGTGAACCTCACGGTTAGGACAATGCGCGTGTCATGAGCGGACAGACACAAAGCTGGCCATTATGAGCCCCGATCGCTTGAATCACGGCGTAGACAAACACGGACCCACCCCCCTCGCCACCCCTAACCCCCCCACGTCCCCATTATGGGACGGAGGTGGGTTCGAGGGGGAACAGTCACAACATGAATGGTAACGGGAGCCTGGGGGGTGAGGGGGGGGCGGAGGACTCCATCCAGCAGTGGATCGATCGTGGCGGGTAGAATCTTGAGATATAATTTGATTTCGATTTAAAGCTTTCGTGACTGCAGGGATTCATCTTCTTGGTTCTTTCGGTAAAGTCACGTAGAATGGAAATAATAAAATAATATAATGTTTTAATTTATTATTTTATTATTTCCATTCTACGTGACTTTACCGAAAGAACCAAGAAGATGTAATTTGATTTTAAAGACTGGAAAGTGCTTACGTGTTTATAAACGCGTGAACTTACAGTGTATAGGCGGAAGAGCAATTGTACTTCATAGGCGGTGCGTGTGTACGCGGTCCTGGGTGTCCCCTAGGTCGACTCAGCCTAAAATGAGTACCTGGTGCGGTGTGTAAACATCGCCAATGGAGAGACAAAGGCGGTCAGGCGTGGTGCTGGCCACCTACCCCCTCGTGTGCCGTGCCGCCTTTATAGGTGCTCGCTAACAGCACATGCCCCTAAAGTCTGCTAAGGCTATACGGGGGATCTTTGTCTGTGTGTGTGTACGGAATGCGTTTGAAGGCCACTCTGACAGTGAAATCATAGCAAAACACACGCACACATATTTCCCCAGATTAAATTTATATTAAATTGTAATAATAATAATAATCATGATGAAATCTCAAATAATAAAGTTGAATTTAGGTCCAACTCATCCCTCGAAATGCAATTCCACCGTAATTGCATCACCCCCTACAACTCTTCACCCCCCCCCCCCCCCGCGTGTGTCCCCCCCCCCCCCGCGTGTCCCCCCCCCCCCATCCCCTCCTCGTGCTGTGTTTTGATTTGATTGACGTCTGGGCCATTGTGGGGTCGACAGTGATGATGTCTTTCATCCTCAGAGTTGTGGTCACTCCACTGCTGGATGAAGGCCCACCCCTCCCTCCCCCCTCCCTCCCTCCCGTGTCTCCGTCTCCCTGGTGGTGGTGGATGTCCTCCCCCTCCCCCGGGTCCCTCCTTCGACTGCCGCTCCGTGCTGAGTCTCGACCATCGGCCACCGCCGTCCCCCTCTGGGCGTGACGCCTCCTGCCCAAGCCCCACCACTCACTCCGCTTCGCAGTCTGCACGACGCCTCCTCCTCCTCTACTCCCCAGCGTGTGATCATCACCACCATGGTCTATCTACTGCTGGGTGGAGATCGATGTGGTGATGATGGTGATGTCTCTACCCCGCGTGTGATCATCACCACCATGGTCTATCCACTGCTGGGTGGAGATCGATGTGGTGATGATGGTGATGTCTCTACCCCGCGTGTGATCATCACCACCATGGTCTATCCACTGCTGGGTGGAGATCGATGTGGTGATGATGGTGGTGATGTCTCTACCCCGCGTGTGATCATCACCACCATGGTCTATCTACTGCTGGGTGGAGATCGATGTGGTGATGATGATGGTGATGTCTCTACCCCGCGTGTGATCATCACCACCATGGTCTATCCACTGCTGGGTGGAGATCGATGTGATGATGATGATGGTGATGTCTCTACCCCGTGTGTGTGATCATCACCACCATGGTCTATCCACTGCTGGGTGGAGATCGATGTGGTGATGATGGTGGTGATGTCTCTACCCCGTGTGTGTGATCATCACCACCATGGTCTATCCACTGCTGGATGGAGATCGATGTGGTGGTGATGATGGTGATGTCTCTACCCCGCGTGTGTGTACTCTAATCCGCGTGCTAATCTCTCTCTCGCTTGCACCTGGCAAATCCGTGCGACCGAACGCCTCGTTTTACAAGGAGCGTCCGTGAGCGGTCACGTGATGGCCACAACACAATGCAAAGCTCCCCCGTATAGCCCGAGCAGACTGATGGGGCAAGTGCTGTTAGGGAGCAGCATCTCTGAATGTACGGCCTGGCACGCGAGGGAGATGGAGTTGCCGATGTTTCTCCACGCCGCAAACGCAAGGAACTCGTTCGAGGCCCAGTCTGGTTGGGCGAGAGACCCCAGCGCCCCGTTTCCGAGGTCGTCGTCGTCGTCGTCGGCGCGCGCCGAGTTTTTGGATTCGCAAGTGCGCCCAACCGCTGCGCCACCGCTCCCCCCACCCACCCCACCCCCTACAACACCCACACGCAGTTTCTCACTCTCCCTCGCACAGCGTGGAGTCGTGGCCAGGCTCGTAAATCTCGAAGACAAAACCCCCAAAAACCAGCGCCTCTTCTTGTGCACCTCCCTTCCTCCTCATCCTCGCTCCCCCCCTCGCCTCCATCCTCCTCCTCCTCGTCCTCCCATCACCTCGTCTCCCACCACCTCGACCTCCCCTCTCCTCCTCGCCTTCCTCCTCAACCCCCTCCACCTCTCCCACTCATCCTCAACTTCTCTCCCCTCTCCTCTCTCGCCCCCTCTCTCATCGTCACCACTCATCCTCATTTTCTTTCCCCTCTCCTCTCTCGCTCCCTCTCTCATCGTCTCCCACCACCCCGAACTCCCCTCTGCTCCCTCCTCCTCCTCCGCCCGTCTCTTCCCGCTGGCGTCCACTGACAGTTGCTTGATTGATATTAGGACCGTGAGAGACAAAGACGTAAATCCGCTAAAATAATCGCAATTGGATTCATTACCAGGCGAGGCCGTTGGGCAAAGAGAATCTCATTAAATGCGCGACGCCGCCGTAACCACTACCACTACCACCACCGCAACCACTACCACAACCGCCACCACCACCACCAATGCAACGACTACCACAACCACTACCACCACTACCAGCACTACCACCACCACCACAACCACTACCGCCACCACCGCTACCGCCACCGAAACCACTACCACAACCACTACCACAACCAACACCACCACCACCACCGCAACCACTACCTCAACCACTACCGCCACTACCGCCACCACCACCACCATAGCGACCACTATCGCAACCACTACCGCCACCACCGCAACCACAACCGCCACCACCACCACCGCAACTACTATCACAACCACTACCACCACCACCACAACCACTACCGCCACCACCACCACCACCAATGCAACCACTACCACAACCACTATCGCCAATACCGCCAATACCGCCACCACCATAGCGACCACTAACGCAACCACTACCACCACAACCACCACCACCACCACCGCCACCACAACCACCACCACAACCACCGCCACCACCACCGCCAGTACACCTCGCGAGTTGTCAACAACCTCCGTGCTCCGCCACGGCATCTCGATTCGGTCTCCGCGTCTTCATACTTCACGTCTTCACGCCTCCCTGCGTCTCCCCTGCGAGCCCGGCCCGTCCCCAGGATCCAGGCGAACCCCCCCCCCCGAGCCCCCCCCCCCCCCCCGAGCCCCCCCCACCCCCCCCGAGTCGCTCACCGCTCCCCCACGGCACCACGGGGCGACCACATGTCCCGTGCCCAGCAAGCCGCTCTTCGTGGCAACAGACGAGGCAATGACGCCACTACCTCGTCAGGGTGGACACGAGGAGTTCCACGGATTCATCCTCACGCAAGGATGGCTGCCTCTGTCTCTTGGACGACACCTGGAGCCCACCCGACCCCCCCCCATCCCGTCTCGCACCGACGAAGATGCCGAACGGAGGTTTCATTCCGGACCCAGGTCTCCCATCGCCTCTTCATGCCATCCACTCCCGCCTCTACCCCTCCACCACCTCCCCCTCCACCACCACCTCCTCCCCCTCCACCACCTCCCCTTCCACCACCACCACCTCCCCTTCCACCACCACCACCTCCCCCCTCCACCACCACCACCTCCCCCTCCACCACCACCACCTCCCCTTCCACCACCACCACCTCCCCCTCCACCACCACCACCTCCCCCTCCACCACCACCACCTCCCCTTCCACCACCACCACCTCCCCCTCCACCACCACCACCTCCCCCTCCACCACCACCACCTCCCCTTCCACCACCACCACCTCCCCCTCCACCACCACCACCTCCTCCTCCTTCTCCTCCAAAGCCGCAGCCGTCAAGCAGACTTCATTACATCAATTACCAGATTTACAGCATCATCTTGAAAACTTTAATTATTGCCAAGCCCTCGCTTCTGACTCAACAGGGGGTGGGTGGCGAGAGGGGGAGGAGGTGGTGGTGGTGGGGGGGGCATAGGGGGTCTGGTGGGGGGTGAGGGGTGGGTGAGGGGTGGTGGTAGATTTGAAGCTTTCGTGACTGCAAGGATTCATATTCTTAGGTTTTTTTAGGTAAAGTCACGTAGGGTAAAACATTAAAATTAATAAAAGTAAAATAAAAATAAAATAAAAATCACGACGTTTCGGAGGCAACACAAGCTTCCGTTTTCAGGGGGAACAGTCACAGCACGATTGCTGTTAGAATATGAGGGGTGGTGGTTGGTGAGAGAGACACAGAGAGGGAAGGGAGAGCTTGGAGGTGGGTTTTGTTTGTTTTCTTCCCGTGAGCGAATAAACTACGCTCGAACTTTGTTGAGGCTCTAGAGATTATTAAAACTAAACTATTTTTTTCCCCATACTTTTGAGCTAACGTTTATCAATTTAGTTTTTTTTTTTCTGGAGCGACCTGGGCTATCGCAAATGATCGTTCGACGAAATGGGCTTTTTATTAACATCGCGTGAAAGTGCACAGCTGTTGCCAAACACTCAAAGGCGGTGACGTTGATTCTGAACGTGAAGGTTAAAAACGACAAAATCCACGCTGCCGCCAGCCACGGAGAGAGAGACACGCAAACTTCAAATATACAGCAGCATGCGTCAGAGTCGGGATCGCACCCACGACCTCCTGTACACCAGGCGAGACAGTTAACATCCAGGAGCGGATAGGTAATGGAAGCCATAATAGAGTTTATTTTGGTTAGATCGCGTAAGCATATAAATGTGTCGTTAAACCCCGCCACCACCCGACACAGACAATTGGTAAGGTTTGTCACGTAAACAGAACGTGCAAATTCGTTACCAGTACAGCACTAGTGTGTAGTGTATAGTGTAGTGTATAGTGTACTAGTACAGCACACCGGTTGTGTGCCGGAGAGCAAATCTACAACATTTACAATCCAAGTACTAGCTTCATCATGATAGTTAACAATGCCAAGGTGCACGTTGGGATTTGTACACCGAGACAGAGAGTGGAGCACATGGACGAGAGGACACACACGCGGGGTAGAGACATCACCATCATCATCACCACATCGATCTCCACCCAGCAGTGGATAGACCATGGTGATGATGATCACACACGCTGGGGGCTAGAGACATCACCACCATCATCACCACATCGATCTCCACCCAGCAGTAGATAGACCATGGTGGTGATGATGGTTACACACAGAGAGAGAGAGAACACACACGCGGGGTAGAGACACCACCACCATCATCACCACATCGATCTCCACCCAGCAGTGGATAGACCATGGTGGTGATGATCACACGCGGGGTAGAGACACCACCATCATTATCACCACATCGATCTCCGCCCAGCAGTAGATATACCATGGTGGTGGTGATCACACGCGGGGTAGAGACATCACCACCATCATCACCACATCGATCTCCATCCAGCAGTGGATAGACCATGGTGGTGATGATGATCACACGCTGGGTAGAGACATCACCACCATCATCACCACATCGATTTCCATCCAGCAGTCGATAGACCATGGTGGTGATGATCACACGCGGGGTAGAGACATCACCATCATCACCACATCGATTTCCATCCAGCAGTGGATAGACCATGGTGATGATCACACGCGGGGTAGAGACATCACCATCATCACCACATCGATCTCCGCCCAGCAGTAGATAGACCATGGTGATGATGATCACACGCGGGGTAGAGACATCACCACCATCATCACCACATCGATCTCCACCCAGCAGTGGATAGACCATGGTGGTGATGATCACACGCTGGGGGGTAGAGGAGGAGGAGGCGTCGTGCAGACTGCGAAGCGGAGTGAGTGGTGGGGCTTGGGCAGGAGGCGTCACGCCCAGAGGGGGACGGCGGTGGCCGATGGTCGAGACTCAGCACGGAGCGGCAGTCGAGGGAGGGACGCGGGGGAGGGGGAGGACATCCACCACCACCAGGGAGACGGAGCCACGGGAGGGAGGGAGGAGGGGAGGGTAGGGAAGGAGGGAGGCCTTAATTCAACAGTGGATTAACCACGGCTCATGATGCTGGTCTACTTGTTCACGGGTTGTGCCTTTTGACAATGATGATGATGATGATCCGCTGCTGATGCTGCTGCTGCTGCTGCATGTGTTGCACAGGTGGGGAAACTCTGTTTTGTTTTTGGGGGTCTGATTTGTATTCGTCGTACTCCACCTCATCCTCCTCATCCTCCCCCACCACCTCCTCCTCGTCCCACGCACAGAGAGACGGGGAGAGAGAGAGAGATGAGAGGGGGTCATTGATTGAGTTGCGTCTAAGATCCCCGTCTCGACGGCGGCGCGCTCTCGTAATCCCACTCCACATCTCGAGCCCCCCCCCACCCACTTTGGAGGGTGGGAGGGGCGCCGGGGGTGCGAGGTCATCAGGGTCACGGTGGCTATGAGATGTTAACTACCTCGCCTGGTATGCAGGAGGTCGTGGGTTCGATCTCGAACCTGACGCCTGCTGTATATTTGGACTTTGCGTCTCTCTCTCTCATCATCATCATGGTGGCTCGGAAATGTTAACTACCTCGCCTGGTATACAGGAGGTCGTGGGTTCGATCCGGACCCTGACTACGCCTGCTGCTGTATATTTGGAGTTTGCCGTGTCTCTCTCTCTCCCTGTGTCCACGTGGATTTTTCTCCAGGTCCTCGGGATTTCTTCCCCTCCACGTTTAGAATGAACGCCACCACGCCTTTTTGGAATATTTGGCTGCCGTAAATGTCCACGAGATAATGACCACTTCGTTAAGATATCGATTGCGGCCAGGTGGCTTCTGAGAAAGCGATATATGGCATCAGTGACCCTTGTATTTATAAAAAATATTATTATTTTAATATATATTTATACAAATATATATTTACGAAATTGTTATTTATGAAAATATACATTTATTCAAATATATAATACGAAAATAGATATGTATGAAAATATACATTTATTAAAATATATATTTATGAAAATAGATATTTATGAAAATATATTTATAAAAATATATAAATATTTATGAAAATAAATATTTAAGAAAATATATATTTTTAAATGCATATTTATGAAAATAGATATTTATGAAAATATATATTTTAAAGACAGAGACCTCCCATGTCACGACACCGATTTGTCCTCGCCGCTTGAGTGTCACGTGCAGGGGAACACCGCGACAGATACTGCCCCCTCGAACACTGCCTTCATCATTCACCATCATCACCAACATCATCACCATCATCACCATCATTCACATCACCATCACCATCATACACCCCACCACCACCACCATCATCACCATCATTCACCCCATCACCACCATCATCACCATCACTCACCCCATCATCACTCACCCCACCACCACCATCACCATCACTCACCCCACCACCACCATCATCACCATCATTCATCCCACCACCACCATCATCACCATCATTCACCCCACCATCACCATCACTCACCCCCCCACCACCACCATCATCACCATCACTCACCCCATCACCACCACCATCATTCACCCCATCACAACCATCATCACCATCACTCACCCCCCCCACCACCAGCACCACCATCATCACCATCACTCACCCCCCCACCACCAGCACCACCATCATCACCATCACTCACTCCACCACCACCATCTCCACCTTAAAGCTTAATCCGTCGCCTCGTCTAATAACCCCCCCCCCCATCGCCCGCAACTAATCCCCCCTCTCCACCACCACCAGCCCCCCCCCACCACCACCGCCTCCGCTTCATTATTCAATCAAAATCCGCGCTTCCGCGTGAATTGAATCAAGATCTGCGGGGGGGCCACGCGGCCTGGCTAATTGAAGTTGCGCACCTGGTCAAGATGCCTCTCCCCCCCCCCCCCAGCTCGCTCTCTCTCCCTCTTTCCCCCGCTCCCTTCGTTTCTCTCCCCTCCAGCTTCTCTCTCGCTCCCCCTCGATCCCTCGCCTTTACCTCCCTCCCTCCCTCTCTCTCTCGCTCTCTCCGTGTAACAAAATAATTTTTGGGTAGAGAAAGGGGCTATGGGGGGATTATGCCAGCAGTCTTGAACCCCCCTCCCCTCCTCTCCACCTCCTCTTCCATCGGGCTAGAGAGCTGAGTGACTGATGTACAACACTAGTGATGTTCTAGAAGGGCTAGAGAGCTGAGTGACTGATGTACAACTCTAGTGATGCTCTAGAAGGGCTAGAGAGCTGAGTGACTGATGTACAACTCTAGTGATGCTCTAGAAGGGATAGAGAGCTGAGTGACTGATGTACAACTCTAGTGATGCTCTAGAAGGGATAGAGAGCTGAGTGACTGATGTACAACTCTAGTGATGCTCTAGAAGGGATAGAGAGCTGAGTGACTGATGTACAACTCTAGTGATGCTCTAGATTCTGAGTAACTGATATCAACTCTCAGAATGCTCTAGAAGGGTTAGCGAGCTGGGAGGGAAGGGGTGCATTCATCCAGCAGTGGATTGACGATTGTCGACGAAATAAATTCAACCTACATGCAACTACAACAACCGCCATTCGCCACTAAGTAGCGGTGACGTCTCCACGGCACCCGTGCCAGGCTAGGTGCACATTGAGGCCACGCTGGCAGGAGGTCACGGGACAGACCCAGCAGGTGCCATGGGGTCGACTGACTGAGACGACTTGCCGAAGCACCACCTGTGCCCTCTACTGTGCCAACTTGCTGTGCTTTAGCCACCAGGTGCTCCGCTCGTTGTTGTGAGCGTCGCTCCCCCGCCCTCCGTTGTTGCTGGAGGGCGACTACCTCCTCCATCCAGGCCGATCTACATACAAACAGATACATACATATACTTACAAAGACAAAGATCCCCCATATAGCCTTCACAAGACTGTAGGGGCAAGTGCAGTTAGCGAGCACCTATGAAGGCCGGAACGGTACACGAGGGGGTGGGTGGCCAGCACCACGCCCGACCGCCTTTGTCTCCCCAATGGCGATGTTTCCACACCCGGGTCGCCAGGTTCATAGCGCAGCGTAGCGCTAACCGGTACACTACCGCTCCCCACATACACACATACACATACACACACATACATACACATACATACACATACATACACATACATACACACACATACACACACATACACATACATACACATACATACACACACATACACATACATACACATACATACACATACATACACATACATACACATACATACACACACATACACACACATACACATACATACACATACATACACACACATACACATACATACACATACATACACATACATACACATACATACACATACATACACACACATACACATACATACACATACATACACACACATACACATACATACACACACATACACATACATACACATACATACACACACACGCACGTGGTATAATATCCATCCCCAGCACGCAGCAATGCTCTCTTGTCTCCCCGACGAACCTCGTGAACTGATGCCATCCATCTTCTTGGTTCTTTCGGTAAAGTCACGTAGAAGGGAAGTAATAAAATAATAAAAATAAAACATAATAAAATAATTCTCACGACGTTTCGGCCACAACGCAAGCAGCCGTCCTCAGGTGAAGAAACAGGTCTGTCGGGAAGACCTGAGGACGGCTGCTTGCGTTGTGGCCGAAACGTCGTGATAATTATTTTATTATGTTTAATTTTTATTATTGTATTACTTCCCTTCTACGTGACTTTACCGAAAGAACCAAGAAGATGATTCCCTGCAGTCACGAAAGCTTTAAATCGAAATGATGCCATCCAAATGTATTGTTTTAATTCGTTTTTGCATTCACCACAAAAAAGAAAAGTAATTAGCGAAATGATGGAACGTTTTGCTTATTTGTGCAAGTGTTTGTGCATTAATATTTTTGTCGTGTTTTAATTGCAACGACAAATATCCCCCGTATAGCCTTCAAGAGACTGTTGGGACAAGTGCCTTTGAAGGCACACGAGGGGGTGGGTGGCCAGCACCACCCGCGGCCGCCTTTGTCTCCCCAGTGGAGACATACTGCACGGGGTTCGTAGCGTAGTGCGCTAACCGCTGCGCCACAGCTCCTCCAATATGTTAAACACCACCACCCCCACCTAATCACGTACAAACACATTCCTGCGGAGGGAGCTGGTAGGAACGTTGGGTTGCTCGGTCAATGGCCAGGGTCAACGGCGGCGTGGTGTATTTCGCAAATATGCCCGACTGTGAGGGCGGGCACAAGCCGGCGTGAGTATGTTAAACGTTGAGTTTTATAAGGGCACCACGGGGTGACCAGCCCCTCCCCACCCAGCCCCACCCTCCCACCCACCACCCAGCCCCACCTTCCCCACCCGGCCTCTCCCCACCTTCCCCACCCAGCCCCTCCCCACCCTCCCCTCCCCACCCAGCCCCACCCCTCCCACCCACTACCCAGCCCCACCCTCCCCACCCAGCCCCTCCCCACCCTCCCCACTCAGCCCCTCCCCAACCTCCCCTCTCCACCCAGCCCCACGACGGATGGACGGACATAATAATCCCCTGTGGGCTGGTGGAATCAGGTGGTTCCTACCAGTATAATACATTATCATAACATGTAGTAGTGCAACATATGAATGCATAACAGACTTGCAGTCTTTATTTAGACTGGAGGAGGAAATCCGATGAGCTATAAAGCTCTTTCATTCCCGCAGATGTCCAGTAGAGGTCTGGTCAGTCAAGTTACAGCAACAAACGATGCGGTCAAACAAAAAATTCGTGCAAATTGCGCAAGGTCATCAACTGCTGTCGATTTCTCGACACCAAATGCACGCTCGGGGCAGGGCAGCACAACAACAACAACAACAGACCCAGACCACACCGAGACAACAACAACAACAACAGACTCAGACCACACAGAGACCACAACAACAACAACACTCAGCTGTACGAGTCCATCAATTAACGCAATGGCAAATTCACACCGAACCATCGATTCAGTTACAAATCACATTTTTGCAAAGGTCCTCATGCATCGCTACATCGTCTTGCTTGGGGTTATGTATTTTTGTTTGTACTTTTCCGAAGGAACATTTACGATGCCAAGGTAAGCACACAAGGTAGTTGCGAAACGTTGTTAATGGGTATGTTGAACTTCTTTAGCGCCGTACCTAGCCGACCGTGCCCATTTCGGCCGTGCGTGAGCCTGTAGTCGTGGCCGTAAGACAACATCTTGGCTGTACTTTAATTCATGCAAAAGTTGAGAGTCCAAGATTTCTTTTTAAAAATTACATTCCGGGACAAAAATCAATGGACAGCCCGTGGCTGTTATATTGCTTGCTTCGCGGTTCGAAAGAGAAACGGCTCGCCCTGGTTAATACTGCCGGATGACAGCAGAACCAAAATAATTATGATCATCACACACATCATGTAAAGACATCATCACATGAAGCATAGTTGCATACATCAGCATCATCATCTCACGCCTCATCATCACACACCATCATCATCACACACACCATAATCATCACAAAACACACCATCACCACACATATCATGTAAAGACATCATCACACACCATCATCATCAAACACACCATCATCACACACGCACACCATCGTCACACACACACAACCATCATCATCACACACACACCACCATCTTTTTGGTTCTTTTGGTAAAGTCACGTGGAAGGGAAATACTAAAATAATAAAAATAAAATATTTTTTACGACGTTTCGGCTACAACGCAAGCAGCCGTCTTCAGGTGAAGAATTCTTCCCTTCTACGTGACTTTACCGAAAGAACCAAGAAGATGAATCCCTGCAGTCACGAAAGCTTTAAATCGAAACACACCACCATCATCACACACACCACCATCATCACACACACCATCATCACACAGACACCATCACACACACACCATCACACACACATCATCACACACACCATCACCACACACACACACCGTCATCATCATTGAACAAAGCATCGTTACACAGGATTCTTAAAATACTCACGCTGCCATGCTGTCATGTAACGTTGCCACCTATCATTGTGTGAACCGCACAGGTGGAAACCTTTGTTATTATTTGGTTCTTTCGGTTAAGTCACGTCTAAAGATAAAATAATAAATTAAATTAAATAATAGAATACTTTTATTTAATTTAATAGAATACTTTTATTTAATTTAATTTATTATTTTATCTTTAGACGTGACTTAACCGAAAGAACCAAATAATAATTCCTGCAGTCACGAAAGTTCTAAAATTAAGATTGGAAACATTTGTCTTCGTATGGTAGATGTGTGTTTGAATTGAATGTGTGTGTATATTGTACGTGTGGTATATATACATATAAACGCACACAACCATAGACAGTATACAAAAATACACGCACACTTCACCGTATGCATGCACGTACCACACGCATACACAATCGTGTACACACACGCACAAAAAAACAAAGATGCTCCGTGTAGCCTTAACAGACTGTTGGGGCAAGTGCAGTTAGCGAGCACCTACGAAGGCCGGCACGGCACACGAGGGGGTGGGTGGACATCACCACGCTCGACCGCCTTTGTCTCCCAGGTGGCGATGTTTACACACCGCACCAGGCATTTATTTGAGGCTGAGTCGACATAGGGGAGGCCCAGGGCCGATTTAGATAATCGTCACTGATGGTGGCCGTGAGCGGGTCGCCGAGTTCGTTGCCCAGCGCGCTATACACACACACGCGCACATACACAGCCACATCTAGAAATAAACTCACGTCTATCTTAACCTATACGAACACCCCCAGCCATTCGCCACGAAGTGACGGTGACGTCACCACGGCGCCTGTGCCAGGCTAGGTGCACTTTGAGGCCACGTGAAGTGTCGAAGGCGCGCTGCTGGCAGGAGGTCACGGGGCATACCGTGCAGGTGCCATGGGTTGTGCTGACCGAGATGAGTGGCCGATGCACACAGCTGTACCCCCTACTGTGCCAACTTGCTGCGTTTTAACCGCCCCGGTGCTCCGCTCGTTGTTGTGAGCGTCGCTCCTCCGCCCTCCGTTGTTGCTGGAGGGCGACTGCCTCCGACTGCCCGTTAACATGATTGGGAATGTCATCTTCAGACGCGTTTACAGTGTGACTACACTTTATATAAAGCTATATATATACACTAAACACTGTGGAGTCCATCACAATCTGATTAGTATTTATTTGATAAACAGACCGTAGTGGTTATCCGAACATTCAAACTTTAGACTCTCAATATTTTTAAGTCATAAAAAAATATTAAAATCTAATTCCCATAAATAACAGAGCAGCACTTGTCCCAATAGTCTGATTGATTTAACGGGGGATCTTTGTATTTGTAATTTTTTTTATGTGTGTGGTGTGTGTTGAACCGGCCGATCCAAGTTCGATTGACGTTCAGGGCCAACCAACACCGGTGACGATCACCTGAACCGGACCTGGGCCACCCCTACGTCGACTCAGCCTCAAATGCGTACCTGGTGCTGTGTGTAAACATCGGCACTAGGGAGACAAAGGCGGCCGGGCGTAGTGGTATTATTCATCCTCTTTAATTAGCAGCACTGGCCCCCAGCACCCTATGAAGGCTACACGGGGCATATTTGTCTTGTGTATATACTGTATGTGAAAGTGTGTGTATGCGTGTATAAATGTGTATTTGTGGACTGTTTATATTTGGTTGCGTGTGTACAGACGTGCGTGTGTGTGTATGTTGTGTGTGGAGAGACGTGGGTGTGTGTGTATGTGTGTGTGTTCGCTAACAGCACTTGCCCCTACAGTCTGTTAAGGCTATACGGGGGATCTTTATCTTTGTGGGGAGCGGTCGTGTGGCGGTTAGCGCTACGCTGCGCTACGAACCCGGCGAGTCGAGTTAGATTCCTGCTCAAGGCCAACCGGTCCTGGGCCTCCCCTAGGTCGACTCAGCCCCAAATGAGTAGCTGGTGCGGTGTGTATTAACATCGCCACTAGGGAGACAAAGGCGGCCGGGCGTGGTGTTGGCCACCCACCCCCTCGTGTGTCGTGCCGGCCTTCGTAGGTGCTCGCTAACAGCACTTGCCCCTACAGTCTGTTGAGGCTATACAGGGGATTTTTGTATTTTTTGTGTATGTGTACACGTGTGTGTGAGCGGTGGCGCTGTGGTTAGCGCACCGCTCGTGACCAAGACACAGTGACGGCGACTATCTGATCCGTTGCTGGGCTCTCCCCTACGTCGACTGAGCCTGAAATATATTACTTGGTGCGGTGTAAAAAAAAACGCCCATCAACACTGGGGAGACAAAGGCGGCCGGGAGGGTTCGCACCCCCTCGTGCGCCGAGCCTGTCTTCAAAGGTGCTGCTGCTGCTACTCGCTACTGACAGCACTTTCCCCAACAGTCTATGTAGGATACACGGGGGGCCTTTGTCTTTTTATGTGTGTATATATTTACGTGATTTAGGGTTTGTTAAACGATAGCCGTTACATCGTTAAACCGGTAACCTTTCTCGAAGCCGCGAATACGGCCATCGGTTTCTACGTGAAACATTTTTGTTGTTGTCAAGAATGGCAAAATATTTTTTTTTTAAATACCACAACAAAGCCAACAACAGCAACAACAATAATGGGATTTTTGCACACAGCGGGGTTTTTATTTTGGAAGATTTGCTGGTTTATTCCAGGATGTTTCTTAGTTGCGGTTGCACCCGACTTAAGAGCCGAATGGCTCACAAGGCTATACCAAATAAATTAAACTTGAATGAATGAAACTTTAGCGTGAAATCGAACCGGCGATATTTTCGATCGCAAGCTTCCAGCGGTGGTGGTGGTGGTGGTGCTGACCACTCCATCATCACTGGGACCAGCAGACTCGTACGCTCAGTTGAACAGCTGTCATCCGCTGTGTTCTTAAACAGACGTGTGTCTGTTACCGGTCAAGGCAAACAAACGCGAAACGTTGTTTTTCTTAAGCGCGCGTCTAGTATCGAGATGCGCGTTGTGTGCGCGTGTCTCTGTGGGGAGCGGTGGCGTAGTGGTTAGCGCACCCGGCAACACCCGGGTTCGATTCCCGCTCACGGCCAACACGACTAACGATTATCTGAACCGGTCCTGGGCCTCCCCTAGGTCGACTCAGCCTCAAATGAGTACCTGGTGCGGTGTGTATTAACATCGCCGCACGGGAGACAAAGGCGGCCGGGCGTGGTGTTGGCCACCCACCCCCTCGTGTGCCATGCCGGCCTTCATAGGTGCTCGCTAGCAGCACTTGCCCAAACAGTCTGTTAAGGCTATATGGGAGATCTTTATCTTTGGTGTTCGTGTGTGTGCAGAGAGTGGTGGCGCAGTGGTCAGCGCGCTGCGAATCGAACCGGGCGACCCGAGTTCGATTCCCGTTCACGACCACCAATATCTGCACCGGTCCAGGCCCTCCCCTAGGTCGACTCAGCCTCAAACAAGTACCTGGAGGTGCTGGCCACCCACCCCCTCGTGTGCCGTGCCGGCCTTCATAGGTGCTACTCGCTAATAGCACTTGCCCCAACAGTTTGTTACGGACTATATTTGTCACCTTAAATATGTTGAGATAGATTGTGTATATACGCACGGACGTGATCCATATATAACGTAACGCATTTTGAAACCAATCTAATTTTAAAGACCCTATTAAACAATTGAAATACGACGCGTATGCTCATCATCACATTACGGACAGGCATTTATTTACGGGAAGTTTAAAGTCGGGTTCACCAACGAAATATACGTCGCAAAATTAAAAATCGAATCCGTTCACCATTGATTGGTACCTCATTTGCCAGTAAAAAATATGATAATTGTATTTTTTACCCTTTAATCTGGCAACAAAACTGACACCTTTTTTACGAGGAGTCATGTTTGCGTAGACCACAATACCTGCAGTCATAATGCAAACAAAAAACATAACTCTGATAATGTATGCACTGTCCTTGAAGTTGATTGGTCCACACCCGAGACAGCTTTCCTTAGAGCCTTAAAGGGTAAAAAAAAAACAATTATCTTTTTTTTAGGCTCTAAGGAAAGCTGTCTCGGGTGTGGACCAATCAACTTCAAGGACAGTGCATACATTATCAGACTTATGTTTTTTGTTTGCATTATGACTGCAGGTATTGTAGGGTGGGGAGCGGTAGTGTAGCGGTTAGCGCGCTGCGCTATGAACCTGGCGACCCGGGTTCGATTCCCGCTCACGGCTAACACCAATGACGATTATCTGAACCGATCCTGGGCCTCCCCTAGGTCGACTCATCCTTAAATGAGTACCTGGTGCGGTGTGTAAACATCGCCACTGGGGAGACAAAGGCGGTCGGGCGTGGTGCTGGCCACCCACCCCCTCGTGTACCGCTCCGGCGTTCATAGGTGCTCGCTAACAGCACTTGCCCCTACAGTCTGTTAAGGCTATACGGGGGATCTTTGTTTTATCTTTGTGTAGACGTGTGCGTGTGTATACACGTGTGTGTGCGTGTCTGACCTATCAGTATTGGGAAGACAAAGGCGGCCGGGCGTGGTTCCTGGCCACAACGCAACCCACATCGTGCCACTTACTAAACACCACTTGCCCCAACAGTCTGTTGACGGCTATACGGGGGAACTTTGTAGTATATCGTATATGTGTATATTCGAGTGAGAATGTGTATACTGTATGTATGTATGTGTCTGTATGTTTATTATTTGGCGCAGTGATCAACGCACTGCGCTACGAACCCAGCCACCCGAGTTCGATTCCCGCTCGCGGCCACCCGCTCAACACCAGCAACGATTATCTGGCTCTCCTGTAGGTCGACTCAGCCTCGAATGAGTACCCGGTGCGGTGTGTAAACGTCGCCACTGGGGAGACAAAGGCGTCCGGGCGTGGTGCTGACTACCCACCCCCTCGTGTGCCGTGCCAACTCCTCGCCGCACGCTTTCAGACGCGCTTCTGTGGCCGTCTGGAACGCTCTTTCGTTCGATAGTAGATGGCACGCTACATTTAACAACAACAACAAAAACTCGTCTAAATTGAAAACGAATTTCTTTAGAACTCCTTGTTGTGTTTTAGTTCGTTGTGCTTCCACCCCCCCACCCCTACCCCCGCCCGCACCACCGATTCGCACGTTTGGATACGTACGGTGTGAAAGAAGACTCAGCTTGAGCGTTCACATTCCGTCAAGTCTACGCCGTGGAACTTTGCGAGCGAGTTCTCTTCCCGATTTAGCGCCGTCTCTGGGCATCCCCTACAGTTAAACACACCCCACCAGGTACTGATTTAAGGCTGAGTTGACCCAGATGGAGGCACACGCCCAGTTCGTATATTCGTCACAGTTATTGCTGTCAGTGAGCGATGATCGACCTCGGGTAGCGCGTATCGCGAACCGCTGCACCACCACCAACTCCCCTTCGATCGCACACACACACAAAGACAAAGATCACCCGGGTAGCCTTCACAGGCTTCTGTGGCTGTTAGCGAGCGCCTCTGATGGTGTGGCCAGCTCACACACCGCCCCACGTTCCCATTTGAGGCTGAGTCGACCTAGAGGGAGGGCCCAGGACCGCTTCGGATAATCGTCACTGGTGTTGTCCGTGAGCGGGAATCGAACCCGGAGGGCCAGGTTCGTAGCGCAGCGCGCTAACCGCTACACTACCATCTCCCCCAAACAAAGATCTCCCGTGTAGCCTTACCAGACTGTTGGGGCAAGTGCTGTTAGCGAGTAGCACCTATAAAGGCCCGGCACGGCACACGAGGGAGTGGGTGGCCAGCAACCACGCCCGACCGCCTTTGTCTCCCCAGTGGCGATGTTTACTACACACCGCACCAGGTACTCGTTTGAGGCTGAGTCGACCTAGGGGAGGCCCGGATCGCCTCCCACACACAACACACACACGCACACGATCGAACACACACACACACAGACCTTCTCACTCTTACGATCCCCGCTGCGAATCCGTTTGTGCACTCCATCTCCCCGAGTGACGCCCCATTCCATCACCCCGCTAGAGAGACGGAGACACTCCATTTCCGATGTTATATTAAATAAATATTAAATCATCCTCCCCGCCCCGCCTCCACGCCCCACCTCTCTCTACCTAAGCTTTCAGACCCCCCCCCACGCACAGCCCCCTCGTGAGCCCAGCACTCTACACCCCCCCCACCACCACCACTACCCCCCACCACCACCACTACCCCCCACCACCACCCACCACCACTCGATTCTAACCGCAGCCCCCCCACGTTCTCTGCAGGTGTCGCTTTTCATAATGGACTTGAAGCCTCCCTCGCTCGCTCGCTAAAGGGGCTGCATGAGCCCCCACCCCTCCCCCCCTGCACCCCCCCCCCAATATCCCCCCGCAGCCCCCCCCCATATCCCCCCCCCCCGCAGCCCCCCCCCCCGTCACCTTACGTCACACATGTAACGGTGTGCGTCCATAATTGCCCAATAAAAAATAAAATCGGCATCAACAACAACAACAACATTATCATCATCAGCAGCAGCTTCAACAACAACGTCATAATAATCAGCCGCAGCATCAGCCGTGTTATCATAATCATCAGCAGCGCCAGACGTTATCATCATCATCATCAGCAGCAGCAGCTGTGTTATCGTCATCAGCAGCAGCATCAGCCGTGTTATCATCATCATCATCAGCCGTGTTATCGTCATCATCATCAGCCATGTTATCATCAGCAGCAGCATCAGCCGTGTTATCATCATCATCAACAGCCGTGTTATCATCATCATCAGCAGCAGCAGCCGTGTTATCATCATCATCAGCAGCAGCCGTGTTATCATCATCATCAGCAGCAGCTGTCACCGCTTGTCACGGATTAATTATTCTTGACCGTGATGTGATGGGGGGGGGGCTGGTGGACAGGGAGGGAGGGAGGGAGTGGGGGTTGTGATGCCCTCCCCCCCGTCACCCCCCCCCCCTTCTTTATCCCCGTATGGAAACAGGGGTTTAGAATTAAGACCAATCAGGGATGTCCCGTTGCGGGGGGTTAGGGGATCAGAGCACCGAAATAATTAGGCTCGCATCACGCGGCCGTCGTAAATGGGGCCGCGTTGTTTTGTTGATCCGAATGGGAAACAAAATGAGATTTCGTTTTTTTTGTTGCTTGTTCGCGAAATGGATATGCCTGGCGGGGATTAAAGGGTGGGGGAGGCTTAATTTCCTTTCTCACTAGATAGCGACTCAAAGGGGCCATTGGCCGAAACGTCGCCTATTATATATTGGTTTTCTATTCGGGACACACACACAAGACAAAGATCCCCCCGTATAGCCTTCACAGACTGTTGGGGCAAGTGCTGTTCGCGAGCACCTATGAAGGCCGGCAAGGCACACGAGGGGGTGGGTGGCCAACACCTCGCTCGACCACCTTTGTCTCCCCAGTAGCAATTTTTTTTTACACACCGCACCAAGTACTCATTTGAGGCTGAGTCGACCTAGGGGAGGCCCAGGACCGGTTCGAATGATCGCCACTGATGTTGTTGGCCGTGAGCGGGAATCGGGCTACGGCCGCCGGATACGTAGCGCAGCGCGCTAACCGATGCGCCACCGCTCCCCACACACATTGACACACACACGGACACACAAAGAGTGGTGGTGAGTTGTGGGGGGGGGGGGTTGGTGACATTCAGCCCATCATCATCATCATCACCCCGACTCACCGGGGGTCGATAAAACGAGCACCACTTTTTTGCGGGCTTGCTCACCACTGAGCGAGTTGTCCCGTGCAGAGGAGATTCGGCCCCCTCCATAGGAATGTGGAATTTCCACCACTGGGCTGGCTTATTGTAAACTCAACGGAAAAAACTTTATTTCTATTTTTCTTTTTTCAACGAACAAGCAGCGATCATTAATTAATTAATTAATTCGGCGCTATCGTCGTGGAGAATGTAAGTCACGCAATCGATTGTGATGCAATTGGCCTCCGGATC
Organism: Lampetra fluviatilis; assembly: GCF_964198595.1. Lineage (NCBI taxonomy): Eukaryota > Metazoa > Chordata > Hyperoartia > Petromyzontiformes > Petromyzontidae > Lampetra > Lampetra fluviatilis. Next base: position 7,547,289 of record NC_136325.1, on the reverse strand, counting down.
GTGACTCGTGTCTGCAGAAACGAGACGGACGTTCGCCTGGGAGAGCGTCTTCTCCTTCACGCGCACTACACCCATCAGCTTCGCACCTCCGAATAGCGCGGTTGGCTACGTACGGTGCGAAAGAAGTTCAACATGACGTGCGTATGTGTACGTACAGCCTCAGCGAGGTGCTTTTTTGAGGGGTGGAGGTAACGCCTTTTCGGCCGAATTTTTTTAATACAGGAGGAGGTCGTGGGTTAGGTGGCTATGAGATGTTAACTGCCTCGCCTGCTATGCAGGAGGTCGTGGGTTCGTTGGCTATGAGATGTTAACTGCCTCGCCTGCTATGCAGAAGGTCGTGGGTTCGGTGGCTATGAGATGTTAACTGCCTCGCCTGCTATGCAGGAGGTCGTGGGTTCGGTGGCTATGAGATGTTAACTGCCTCGCCTGCTATGCAGGAGGTCGTGGGTTCGGTGGCTATGAGATGTTAACTGCCTCGCCTGCTATGCAGGAGGTCGTGGGTTCGGTGGCTATGAGATGTTAACTGCCTCGCCTGCTATGCAGAAGGTCGTGGGTTCGGTGGCTATGAGATGTTAACTGCCTCGCCTGCTATGCAGGAGGTCGTGGGTACAGTGGCTATGAGATGTTAACTGCCTCGCCTGCTATGCAGGAGGTCGTGGGTTCGGTGGCTATGAGATGTTAACTGCCTCGCCTGCTATGCAGGAGGTCGTGGGTTCGGTGGCTATGAGATGTTAACTGCCTCGCCTGCTATGCAGGAGGTCGTGGGTTCGGTGGCTATGAGATGTTAACTGCCTCGCCTGCTATGCAGGAGGTCGTGGGTTCGGTGATGAGATGTTAACTGCCTCGCCTGCTATGCAGGAGGTCGTGGGTTCGGTGGCTATGAGATGTTAACTGCCTCGCCTGCTATGCAGGAGGTCGTGGGGTCGGTGACGAGATGTTAACTGCCTCGCCTGCTATGCAGGAGGTCGTGGGTACAGTGGCTATGAGATGTTAACTGTCTCGCCTGCTATGCAGGAGGTAGTGGGATCGGTGACGAGATGTTAACTGCCTCGCCTGCTATGCAGGAGGTCGTGGGTTCGATGGCGAGATGTTAACTGCCTCGCCTGCTATGCAGGAGGTCGTGGGTTCGGTGGCTATGAGATGTTAACTGTCTCGCCTGCTATGCAGGAGGTAGTGGGATCGGTGACGAGATGTTAACTGCCTCGCCTGCTATGCAGGAGGTCGTGGGTACAGTGGCTATGAGATGTTAACTGTCTCGCCTGCTATGCAGGAGGTAGTGGGATCGGTGACGAGATGTTAACTGCCTCGCCTGCTATGCAGGAGGTCGTGGGTTCGGTGGCTATGAGACGTTAACTGCCTCGCCTGCTATGAAGGAGGTCGTGGGTTCGGTGGCTATGAGACGTTAACTGCCTCGCCTGCTATGCAGGAGGTCGTGGGATCGGTGACGAGATGTTAACTACCTCGCCTGCTATGCAGGAGGTCGTGGGTTCGATCCCGAATGTGTGTGTGTGTCTCTCTCTCCCACCCCATGGTCGTGTGGATTTTACTCGGGGTCCTTCGATTTTTTTCCCTCCACACTTAGAATCAACGTCACGCGTTTAGACTATTTGGCTGCTATACATTCCCATATTATAAAGCAGTTCGTTGAGCTAACAGTTGTGGTCAGGTCGCTTCCAAAACACATTCCTGCGGAGCGAGCTGGTAGGAACGTTGGGTTGCTCGGTCAATGGCCTGCAGGGTCAACGGCGGCGTGGTGTATTCCGCAAATATGGCCGACTGTGAGGGTGGGCACAAGCCGGCGTGAGTAGGTTAAACGTTGAGTTTATAAGGGCACCACGGGGTGACCAGCCCCTCCCCACCCAGCCCCACCCTTCCCACCCTCCCCACCCAGCCCCTCCCCACCCTCCCCACCCAGCCCCTCCCCACCCTCCCCACCCAGCCGCTCCCCACCCAACCCCACCCCTCCCACCCCCCACCCAGCCCAACCCTCCCACCCACCCAGCCCCTCCCCACCCTCCCCACCCAGCCCCTCCCCACCCTCCCCTCTCCACCCAACCCCACCCCTCCCAATTTTTGTATGCACGACGGACGGACGGACACAATAATCCCCTGTGGGCTGGTGTAACCAGGAGGTTCCTACCAGTAAAATACATTAATAGCTCAATGGGCCTTACCTGGTAAAATTAAAAAACGTAGTTTAGTTTACTATTAGTGTAATGCCTTGGGGAAAAGCAAACTCCGTTTTTAACATTCCGCATCTCATCAGCAATGCCAGGCTTCTCACCCAGACGCAGTGACCACTGCTCTGCATCAACAGCAACAGAAGCCACTTCCATATCTCTCTCTCTCGCAATCTCTCCCTACCTCTCTATTTTTTTTACGATCAGTGGAAACAAGAAGATGCTCGGTGTATTCGTCACTTTGCTTCGTTCATCATTTCGTAATTTTTTTTTTACATTTTTAAACTTAGCTTTATGTAAAACCCCCACCTCTCGCTCACTCTCTCGCTCTCTATCTCGCTCTCTCTCTCTCTACCCCCTCTCTCCCTACTCGATGTCTATGTTCCCCCTGTTTTCGATGTACATATTGTTTACTACGACAAGTGCTGCATCTGCACCCAGCCCTGCTCGCAGTCCTACGGCCTCCGACGCTAGCTCACTCTCTCCCTCCCACTCTTTCATTATCTCACTCTGTCCCCCTTAAATTTCGATTTAAAGCTTTCGTGACTGCAGGGATTCATCTTCTTGGTTCTTTCGGTAAAGTCACGTAGAATGACTTTACCAAAAGAACCAAGAAGATCTGTCCCCCTTCTTCATATCTTTCCCTCCCTCTCTCACTCACTCTCTCACACTCTACCTCTCAAACTCACTCTCTCCTCTCTCTCCTTCCCCATCAGCCGAATCTCGCCGGGGGTAACAGACTTGTGCATTTTCTGCGGTGCCAGGGAGGATCTGCCCCACCGGTACTTACGCTGCCAGCGGCTCAAACCAATGTCCCGCCTTTTGGGGGACATCTTCAGTAAACTGGGGGTGCCCTTCTACAACAGCAGCTTCGTATATGGGGTGGTGCCTTACCTGGCTAACAAGCGCCATGACCTCGCCAACTTCGCCTGTGCTCAGGTGAAGATGGCGGTGTACAGAACGAGGAAGAAGATGCTGGAAGGTGACACTGACGGCTGCTCTGTGCTGCTTCCAGTGTTCAGGGGCCTGCTCAAGGCGCGGCTTCGGCTGGAGCACGCGTACCACACACATGCCGGTGATGTGCACGTGTTCTTCGAACGCTGGGGGGCCGGATAAGCCCCTCTCTGTAGCAGCGTGGACGGCACCCTCGTGGTGTTCACCTTCTGAAGCGCTCGCTCGTCACCGTGGCGTGCGCGATGACCACCACCACCACCACCACGTGACTTTTATTTCGTGTTGTGCGCGGTGCATTTAGCGCCACAGCGCGTGGATGTACAGTGTTTGTTTATTTGTGTTGCTGGTGACTTTGTGTATTTCATATCGGAATCGCTTCCAGTGCTGTTGATACTGGCGGCAATAAAAGTTGTTTAAAAGTCAGAAGACTCCTTCCCTATCTCTCTCCCACTCGCTCCCTACCTCTCTCACCCACTCTCTCCCACTCTCCCCCTCCTATGCTCTCTCTCTATTCCCGTCTCTCCCTCTCTCCCTCCCACTCCCACTCTCTCTCTCTCTCTGGCACTCACTCACGCAATGTGTAGTGGCATTGATTCAGACTCAACGCGTTCCACAAGCAATTACCCCTCAATCAATTAACCCCGCCACGCGACCCAGGGACCCTCCCCCTCCACCACCCCCCGCGATGAAGAGGCGGGGCACCCCCCGCAGAGTGGGGAACCCCGGGGTGGATGAGTGGGTGGGTGGGTGAGTGGGTGAGTGGGTGAATGGGTGGGTGGGTGAATGGGTGGGTGGGTGGGTCGGTGAGTGAGTGGGTGGGTGAGTGAGTGAGTGGGTGGGTGGGTGGGTGAGTGGGTGAGTGGGTGGGTGAGTGGGTGAGTGGGTGGGTGAGTGGGTGAGTGGGTGGGTGGGTGGGAGGGTGGGTGAGTGAGTGGGTGAATGAGTGGGTGGGTGGTTGAGTGGGTGAGTGGGTGGGTGAGTGGGTGAGTGGGTGGGTGGGTTAGTGGGTGGGTGGGTGAGTGGGTGGGTGAGTGGGTGGGTGGGTGAGTGGGTGGGTTGGTGAGTGGGTGGGTGGGTGGGTGAGTGGGTGGATGGGTGGGTGGGTGAGTGGGTGGGTGGGTGAGTGAGTGGGTGGATGGGTGGGTGGGTGGGTGGGTGGGTGAGTGGGTGGGTGGGTGAGTGGGTGGGTGGGTGGGTGAGTGGGTGTGTGGGTGGGTGAGTGAGTGGGTGGGTGGCTGAGTGGTAGTGGTTGCGAGGAGCGGTGGCACGGCGGTTAGGTTAGCGCACCGCGCTGCGACAACCCAGCGATTCAAGGATCACGACATCGCGGAGTCGCGATGCGAAGAGGAGGAGGCTTTCATCCGGCAGTGGATTGACCATGGCTGGTAACACAGGAGGATGATAATGATGATGTTTATAATCTACATGCACACCTCCTCCACGAACGTGTCGACGCCACTGCGAACGAGCGGTGGGTGCAAGTGGCCAGCGCACTGTCGCTGCAAGGTTTGGGCGGCCACGTGTTCGATTAACAGCCGCGGCCTGAGCTCACGAAGCCTCCTCCCCCTTCTCCCTCCGCACCGTTGGCGGTGGTGTTAGTATCATCGCTCGGGTAACAAAGGCGGTCGGGCGTTGTCCCGGCAAAGACGGCGTGCCCCAAAAGTCTGCTGCTGGCTAGACGGGCGATCGTTGTCCTTGGTGACGGTGATTCGTCTGTCTGTGTCTGACTTGCTGTACGTGCGACTGTGTGTTTGCCAGCTGATGAAAAGAAGAGATGGAGCTGATGCGATACAGGAGGATGTGGCGCTTAGTGGACTTGTCGATGACCGGTAGCAGCGGTGTCAAGATCCGCCTCTGTGGAGGAGGCTCGTGAAGGACGCCGCTGCTGCTGCTGGGCAGTTGGAGGCAGTCGCCCTCCAACAACAGCGGAGGGCAGAGGAGCGACGCTCACAACAACGAGCGGAGCACCGGGCGGATAAAACACAGAAAGTTGGCACAGTGGGGAGCACAGGCGGTGATCTGCCAGTCGTCTCAGTCAGTCAACCCATGTATGTATGTATGTTGAACTTCTTTCACACCGTACGTAGCAAACTGGTCAACTGTCCCGTGACCTCCTGCCAGCAGCGAGCCTTCGACACTTCACGTGGCAATCAAGTTGCACCCGGTCTGGCACAAGCGCCGTGGGGTGACCTCACCGCACACGTAGTTGCAGTTTAATTGCTGGGATACGTGATTTCGTTGATACAGACATCCGCACAAACTTTCCTCGACTACTTTGAGGATCTATCAACGTGTAATGACGACTTGACACATTTGTCTTGGGATGGTTTCTAAATTGCCGAGACACGTTCACTCGAAGAGACCCACACTGCAACAGCCCCGAGTCTCCCGCACATCTCCCTTTTATACGGTCCGAGGCCACGAAGGCTGACTCCCTTGTCATTACCTCCTGTGACCACTAGTCCACTCACACTGCAGGCTGACGCCCCTGTCATTACCTCCCGTGGCCACCAGTCCCTTCACACTGCAGGCTGACTCCCCTGTCATTACCTCCCGTGGCCACCAGTCCCTTCACACTGCAGGCTGACTCCCCTGTCATTACCTCCCGTGGCCACTAGTCCCTTCACACTGCAGGCTGACTCCCCTGTCATTACCTCCCGTGGCCACTAGTCCCTTCACACTGCAGGCTGACTCCCCTGTCATTACCTCCCGTGGCCACTAGTCCACTCACACTGCAGGCTGACTCCCCTGTCATTACCTCCCGTGGCCACCAGTCCACTCACACTGCAGGCTGACTCCCCTGTCATTACCTCCCGTGGCCACCAGTCCCTTCACACTGCAGGCTGACGCCCCTGTCATTACCTCCCGTGGCCACTAGTCCACTCACACTGCAGGCTGACTCCCCTGTCATTACCTCCCGTGGCCACCAGTCCCTTCACACTGCAGGCTGACTCCCCTGTCATTACCTCCCGTGGCCACTAGTCCACTTACACTGCAGGCTGACTCCCTTGTCATTACCTCCCGTGGCCACTATCCCATTCGCACTGCAGGCTGACTCCTCTGTCATTATCTCCCGTGGCCACTAGTCCACTCGCACTGCAGGCTGACTCCCCTGTCATTACAGATTTGTTAGGTTCATCTCAAAGTAGCAACGTAGAAAATTGCTTGAGCGCAGGCGTTGCGTGATTGTCCATAATGCAGGTTTTTTTTGGGTCGATAAACCTCCCACCACCCGAAAGAGCCAATTGGTTAGGTTTGTCACGTGGGCCGAACGTGACAATTCCTTACTAGTGCAGCACACCGGTTGTGTGTTGGAGAGCGAATCCACAACATGTACACTCTGAGCTACGTCATTTTGCCAGTAATTATAACGAGCATCATCAGGAGGACAGCCAGATTTGTGGAGAAATCCTTCCGTTTTGTTCCTTAAATAGAAGGGCATGTGTGATGACGTCACTTGTGAGCCCTTCACGTGCGAAAGGGGGGGAGGGGGGTTGTGGAAAGAAACTGAACTTCAGCGATGGGCAGGAAACATGTACGCTGACCGTCAGCGAATATGATGATTGTGGTCAGGCTGTCTGTCGCCCCGGCAGTATTAACCAGGACGGCCGTATCGAACCGCGAACCTCTGAGACAATCGACACAACAGGCTTTGGCTGGCCATTGATTTGTGGCTCGGGATGGATTTTTTTTTTATCATGTCTTGGACTCTCGATTCTCCATCAATTAAAACACGTCTATTAGATTATATTATTGACACGACTATAAACTCACACGATAGGGCATTTACATTTTTCGTTCGTTGTCTATCCGACCGCACCCTCTCCGATTAGCACGGTTGGCTACGTACGGCGCGAAAGAAGTTCAGCAGAGTTTAACGCGTCGGCTTTCGCGGTCAAAAAACGTCGTACTCAGATTGTAAATGTTGTGGCTTGGCTCTCCAACAGGCTAGTGACGAATTGGCACGTTCTGTTTTACGCGACAACCCTTACTAGTTGGCTGTGTCGGGTGGTGGCGGGTTTAACGACACATTAATATATTTACGCGATCTAACGTGACAGGTGTTAAGATGTTCAAATCACGATTTAAAGCTTTCGTGACTGCAGGGATTCATCTTCTTGGTTTTTTCGGTAAAGTCACGTAGAATGGAAAAAAATAAAATAATAAAAATAAAACAAAATAATTTATTTTGTTTTAATTTTATTACATTATTTTGTTGTATTTTTATTATTTTATTACTTCCATTCTACGTGACTTTACCGAAAGAACCAAGAAGATGTTCAAATCAGTTTCCAAGACGATGCATATATGATCAGAGCATGTTTTGCTTGCATGTTCGCCACTCAGCACTGTGTGCGGTTAACGCAGGCATGATTCATTGCAAAGAGCTACCTATTTGGTGTTTTAACATCTAAACACCTCCTGTTTCATTGCCACAAAGGATCTAACCTATTCTCATCTTTCATACTTTGACAAAAGAAAGGTCCTTTGGGACGTACGCACATAGCGGTGAACGGCAGCTGCTGTTGTTGCTGTTGTTGTTGATGTCTGTGTGTACCTGTCTGCCTGTCTACAAAGGCGGCCGGGCGTGGTGCTGGCCACCCAAGCACTCGTGTGCCGTGCCGGCCTTCATAGGTGCTCGCAAACAGCACTTGCCCCCAGCAGTCTGTTGCAGGCTATACGGGGGATCTTTGTCTTTGCCTGTCTACCTACGTGTCTGTCCGCTTAGATCCCCCCCCCCGCTCACCCCCCCCCCACACAGCCCCCCCGCCGCCCCGTATAGCGGCCCCCCGCTTTCACACCATTAAGTGTGCATCTGTGTGCAAACATTGCGAGCGCAGAGTCATATCGCGCGTAGGGGGTCTTGGGTGCAGGGGCTGGCTGGGTGGGTAGGGGGGGCAGATGGGGGGAGCGGGGGGGGGGGGCGGTGAGAGAGGGGGGAGGGGTGGGGGGGCTCCATGCGGAGAGTGAGAGACCGAGGGAGGGAGGGAGGGGAGATGGCCCGAAATGGGACAGCAGAGGCAGAGAACGAGACGGGGGGTCGGGGGGGGGGGTCATGATGGTGATGGTGGGGGTGGACGTGATGTTGGTGGAGGATGTGGTGATGGTGGAGGTGGGAGTGGTGATGATGGTGGAAGTAATGGTGGTGAGAATGATTGTGTGAGTGATGGTGGTGTGAAGTGATGGTCATTGTGAGAGTGATGGTAATGGTGGGAGTGACGTTGATGGTGGGGTGATGGTGGTGGTGGTGAAACTGTTTGTGGGAGTGATGGTGATGACGATGGTGGGATAAGTAAGAGTCATGGTAAGAGTAATGGTGGGAGTGATGGTGATGGTGGTGCGGGTGATGGTGGTGGTGAGGATGATGGTGGGAATGATGGTGATTGTGGAAGTGATGGTCATGGTGGTGGGAGTGATGGTGATCGTGGGCAGCGATGTTGGTTGGAGTGATGGTGGTGGTGGGAGGGATGGTGGTGGTGAGACTGATTGTGGGAGTGATGGTGATGATGGTGGCAGTGATAGTGATGATGGTGGCAGTGATAGTTATGGTAAGAGTGACAGTGGGAGTGATGGTGACGATGGTGATGGTGGGAGTGATGGTGATGGTGGTGGGGAGTGATGGTGGTGATGATGGTGGGGAGTGATGGTGATGATGGTGGAAGTGATGATGGTGATGATGGTGGGGGTGATGGTGGTGACGATGATGGTGGGGGGTGATGGTGATGGTAGGAGTGATGGTGGTGACGATGGTGATGGTGGGAAGTGATGTTGATGATGATGGTGGGGGTGATGGTGATGATGGTTGGAGTGATGGTGATGATGGTGAGAGTGATGATGGTGATGATGGTGGGGGTGATGGTGGTGATGATGGTGAGAGTGATGATGGTGATGATGGTGATGATGGTTGGAGTGATGGTGGTGATGATGGTGAGAGTGATGATGGTGGTGGGAGTGATGATGGTGATGATGGTTGGAGTGATGGTGATGATGGTGGGGAGTGATGGTGATGGTGATGATGCGTGCGTGTGATATTTTGATGGGGGGGCTATTGTGCACGCATCGACCCCCCCCTCCCACCCCCCCCCCCCCCCCCGCTAGGTTTTTGCTCACAATATGAATTTAAAATTAATGAACGGGGTCCATCGCTCCCTGGGTCGCTGCCGGAGACTAATGGAAGCGGACTGGTGGGGGCTGTGGGGGGCTGTGGGGGGGGGGGCGTGGGGGGGGGGGGGGGGGTTGGGGGGGGGCGGGGCCCCCCGCGAGTGGCCCACTCTCGCAGCGAAGAGCTCCACGTGTCGCCAAACACTCGCCGGCTCGTGCCCCATCTCGAGGTAGTTTTTTTTTTTATTAATATTTATTCATCGTGTGAATTCGCCGGGCTTCGGAGAGAAGCAGCGGGGGGGGGGGGGGGGTGCTGTGGGGGGGGGCAGGGGGGGGGCAGGGGGGGACAGGAGGGGGGTATTTTACAGTCAAGTGCGCGCATTTATTGCACAAAGTGAAGTCCACTTACTCCCCTGCTATGCTGAGACAGAGGAGGAGGAGGGGGGGGGGGCGGAGGAAGTGATGTGGTGGTTCAACATCATCATCAGCAGCATCATCAGCAGCATCGTCATCAGCAGCAGCATCATGAAGCATCGTGAAGCATCAGCCACATCAGCAGCATCATCAGCAGCAACATCATCAGCAGCAGCATCAGCATCGTTATCAGCAGCATCATGATGCATCGTGAAGCATCAGCCACATCAGCAACATCATCAGCAGCAGCATCAGCATCAGCATCGTCATCAGCAGCAGCATCATGAAGCATCAGCAGCATCAGCAGCATCAGCATCAGCAGAGAGATGATGGACAGGAGGAGTGGGGGTGAGTGAGGGATGAGGTTGAGTGATGGTGAGTGAGGGTAAATGCGTCTCCTTATCACTGACTCACTCTCTTTCACACTCACTCACACATTCAAGATCATGAACACTCACACACACACTCACTCACACTTATAATCATTCACTCACACTCGCTCACTCTCACTCACTCTCACTCACTCACACATTCAATATCATGAACACTCACACACACACTGACTCACACTTATAATCATTCACATTCACTCACACTCATTTGAAATCACTAATACTCCCAATCTCACACTCACTCACACACTAACACTTATAATCATTCACTCACACTTACATTCACTCACACTCGCTCACTCTCTTTCACACTCACTCACATTCACTCACACTCACTCAAACTCTCACAACACTCACCCACACTCACAACAAATACAAAGATCACCGTATAACCTAAACAGGCTGTTGGGGCAAGTGTTGTTTGCGAGCACCTATGAAGGTCGGCACGACACACGAGGGGGGTGGGTGGCCAACACCACGCCCGGCCGCCTTTGTCTCCCCAGTGCTCGTGTTTACACACAACACCAACATTCTAAACTCGCATTTTGACCGGCATGTGCCCTCTAACCCACGTGTTCCTCTCTCTGCCTGTCGGTGTAATCACCACCACCACCACCGTGGTCTATCCACTGCTGGATGAAGATCAATGTGATGATGATGTCTCCGAACCTGTGTGAGGTCTCGAATCCTCGTGGTCATGTAGCCCACGTGGTCATGTAGCCCACGTGGTCATGTAGCCCACGTGGTCATGTAGCCCACGTGGTCATGTAGCCCACGTGGTCATGTAGCCCACGTGGTCATGTAGCCCACGTGGTCATGTAGCCCACGTGGTCATGTAGCCCACGTGGTCATGTAGCCCACGTGTCCAACCACCGCGTGCCTTAAGCAGCTTCTGTTCGGCCTGATAGAAGGGGATGAACGGGCGCGATCAGGGCGAGAGACGAGATAATGGGTGGTTGGGTGAGTGAGTGGGTGAGTGGGTGGGTGAGTACGTGGGTGGGTGAGTGAGTGAGTGGGGTGAGTGGGTGGGTGAGTGGGTGGGTGGGTGGGTGAGTGAGTGAGTGGGTGGGTGAGTGAGTGAGTGAGTGGGTGGGTGGGTGGGTGAGTGAGTGGGTAGGTGGATGGGTGGTTTGAGTGAGTGGGTGGGTGGGTGGGTGGTTTGAGTTGTGGGTGGGTGAGTGGGTGAGTGAGTGGGCGAGTGGGTGGGTGGGGTGAGTAAGTGAGTGGGTGGATGAGTGAGTGAGTGGGTGGATGGGTGAGCGGGTGGGTGAATGGTGAGTGGTTGAGTGGGTGGGTGTGAGTGGGTGGGTGGGTGGGTGAGTGAGTGAGTGGGTGGGTGGTGGGTGAGTGAGTGGGTAGGTGGGTAGGTGGTTTGAGTGAGTGGGGTGGGTGGGTGGTTTGAGTTGTGGGTGGGTGAGTGGGTGAGTGAGTGGGCGAGTGGGTGGGTGGGTGAGTAAGTGAGTGGGTGGATGAGTGAGTGGGTGGATGGGTGAGCGGGTGGGTGAATGGGTGGGTGAATGGGTGAGTGGTTGAGTGGGTGGGTGAGTGGGTGGGTGGTACAGGAGGATGTGGAGCTGAGTGGACTTGCCAGAGACCGGTACCAGCAGTGTCAAGATCGGCAATTGGAGGCAGTCGCCCTCCAGCAAGAACGGAGGGCAGAGGAGCGACGCTCACAACATCGAGCGGAGCGCCGGGTGGCTAAAACACAGAAAGTTAGCACAGCAGGGGGCACAGGTGGTGCATCGGGCACTCATCTCAGTCAGTCAACAAATTGCACCTGGATTGTGTTCCGTGGCCTCCTGCCAGCGGGCCTTCAACACTTCACATGATGGCCTCAACGTGCACCTAGCCTGGCACAAGCGCCGGTGGTTCTTGCTGTTGTTCTCTTATCCACGTGTTACCCTCTCTCTCTCTGTGTCTCTGAGCTCGCATTGGCACGGTTGGTTATGTACGGTGCGAAAGAAGTTAAACATACATGCTACACTACACACTACTATGCACTGCACACTACACCACTATTCCAAGTAAAAAATAATTAATCTTGAGAACTGCTTCTTGTTTCTAGATTTGAAGCTTTCGTGACTGCAAGGATTCATATTCTGAGGTTTTTTCGGTAAAGTCACGTAGGTAAAAAATTTAAAATTTAAATTTATAAAAGTAAAATATGAAATAAAATAAAAGTCACGACGTTTCGGAGGCAACACAAGCTTCCGTCTTCAGGTGGAACCGTCACAGCACGATTGCTGTATCAAGTAAAGAGAAATTCCAAGAGACCCGACCTTGTATATATACTGGTTTACTTGATACAGCAATCGTGCTGTGACGGTTCCACCTGAAGACGGAAGCTTGTGTTGCCTCCGAAACGCCGTGATGTTAATTTTATTTTACTTTTATTCATTTTAATTAAAAAAATGTTACCTACGTGACTTTACCGAAAACCTTAGAATATGAACTGCTTCTTGTGTCCTTAGAATATGAACTGCTTCTTGTGTTCAGTGTTGTTATGCTTACGCACGCGCGAGAGACGTGTGTAAGTTATCGATTAATTTGTTTATTAATAATTTGCGCTTTTGAGAAGGTGGGAGAAAATTCAGCGGTGGGGGGGGGTAATTCTGATCTTAGTTCAATGCAATTAAGCACGTACCCCAGAGTCCCCGGGAGAGAGCGCCTCTGATTGGTCGACGGTTTGGCATCGTTAAGGTCATCCCCAGGGTGCAATTACTTCCCCCACCCCACCCTCCCCCCTCTACCTCCCCCCGCTACCCCACCGCATCACCTCCCTCCTCCGCCCTCTCCCCCCGTCTCTCTCACCTCCATCTCTCTCACCTCACCCGGGTCGCGCCGGCAATTGGAACTCTCCTCCACCACAGATGCCTCGCAGAGTCGTCATGGCGCTATGCAGAATATCCCCGTTGAAGTTGAACCCTCCACTCTCCCTCCCTCCCTTCTCCCCCTCTCACCCCCCCCCTCTCACCTCCTTCCAAGGCTTGCCCTCCACGCCTCTCCCATCACTCACCTCCAACCCATCTTCTCTCCCTCCCCCCATCACCTCCATCCACTATCACTGGCGTCAGCTCCCCTCCCCCCCATCACCTCCCCCCACCATCACCTCCCTCCCTCCCTCCATTCTCCCTCCATCTCTCCCCCATCACCTCCCTCCCCCATCATTTCCCCCCCCATCACCTCCCTCCCCCCCGCATCACCTCCCCCCACCCCATCAACTCCTTTCCCCCCCCATCACCTCCCCCCATGACCTCCCTCCCTCCCCCATCACCTCCCTCCCCCCCCCCACCTCCCCCCCATCACCTCCCTCCCCCCCGCATCACCTCCCCCCCCCCATCACCTCCCCCCCCCATCCCCTCCCCCCCCCCCATCACCTCCCTCCCCTTTCACCTCCCTCCCCCCATCCCTGACCTCACCTCCCCCCTCCATCGCTCACCTCCCCCTTCACTGACCTCACCTCGCTCCTCACCCCCCCACCCCTCCATCGCTCACCTCCCTCCCTGCCCCAATCACCTCCCCCCCCCCCCCATCACCTCCCTCCCCCCCATCACCTCCCTCCCCCCCCATCACCTCCCTCCCCCATCACCTCCCCCCCCATCACCTCCCTCCCCCATCACCTCCCCCCCCATCACCTCCCTCCCCCATCCCTGACCTCACCTCGCTACTCACCTCCCCTTCCCCTCCATCGCTCACCTCCCTCCCCGCCCCGCGCTACATCAACGCGGCCGTGAGCGCGATCCCTGCGAGCGTGGGAGCACGGGATGCGATTTCCGTAGATCCAATTAAAATGCGTCTCCCCCCCTCCCCCTATCCCCCCTCCTCCCTCCCTCCCTCCCCCTCCCTCCCCCCTCCCTCCCCCTCTCTCCTCTCGCTCTCAACGGCAAGGAAAACAGATTTCTATTTTACGATCCTAACGATTGCTCCCAGCATGCAGCCCGATCAACATCGCAGCACCCAGAGGCCTCGCGCGACCCTCCCCCCCTCCCCAAACCTCCTGCCCCCCTCCCCAAACCTCCTGCCCCCCTCCCCAAACCTCCTGCCCCCCTCCCCAAACCTCCTGCCCCCCTCCCCAAACCTCCAGCCCCCCCTCCCCAAACCTCCTGCCCCCCCTCCCCAAACATCCTGCCCCCCTCCCCAAACCTCCTGCCCCCCCTCCCCAAACCTCCTGCCCCCCTCCCCAAACCTCCTGCCCCCTCCCCAAACCTCCTGCCCCCCTCCCCAAACCTCCTGCCCCCCCTCCCCAAACCTCCTGCCCCCCTCCCCAAACCTCCTGCCCCCCTCCCCAAACCTCCTGCCCCCCTCCCCAAACCTCCTGCCCCCCTCCCCAAACCTCCTGCCCCCCTCCCCAAAACCTCCTGCCCCCCTCCCCAAACCTCCTGCCCTCCTCCCCCTCGCCCCCAAGTACACAAACATCGTCAGCCGTGTTCTATCCACTGCTAGATCAATCGCAAAGGGCCCCCTTCACCCGTCTCCCCGCGTTGTAAAATCACCGCGGGGCTTAGCTCGCTCGCTCCCTCCCTCCATCTAACCTCGTCCTCCTCCTCCTGCACGCGAGGCCGATTTCACCGCTCCGTCTCCTCGGTCATGGACCTCCTTTCCTATGCGAGGTGACGTGGCGAAGCGTTTTGCCGATCGCCGCGGTTCTAACCCCTCCCCCCCCCCCGGTCCGCCCCTGATTAATTCCGCCGCGCGGGTTAACCGGTTAATACACGCGGCGGTATTAACCGGTTAATACACGCGGCGCATTCCTGCGTGACGAAAGCCTTGCGCTAGCACACGAACAGCTGCCGCTGGGGGGTGCCCCTGGGCCAGATCACACAACGAGAACGATGGCTCCCGTGCCTCGTGCACTCATGATCGAGTGAGTGGGTGAGTGAGTGAGTGGGTGAGTGAGTGAGTGAGTGGGTGAGTGGGTGGGTGAGTGATTGAGTGGGTGGGTGAGTGGGTGAGTGAGTGGGGTGAGTGAGTGGGTGAGTGGGTGAGTGAGTGGGTGAGTGAGTGAGTAAGCGAGTGGGTGAGTGAGTTGAGTGAGTGAGCGGGTGAGCATACGGCTGGTTGAGTGAGTGAGTGAGTGGGTGAGTCAGTGAGCGAGTGATGTGGTTGGTGAGCGGATGAGTGGCACCCGAAACCGGTATTTGAAACATATCTGCCACTGTCTCCGTGACGGCAGCTGATGTTTTTGTTGATGTTAATTTTGTCTAAAACTCAACTCCAAAATGGAAGAATTCGAAGTTTATAAATCAATCTCCACGTGGCGACGAAGCCCAAATATGGAACTGCGATCTGATTATCGCCCCTCCCCCCCGCCTCCCCCCCCCCGCCCCTCCCCCCGCCTTCCCCCCCCTCCCCCCGCCTCCCCCCCCTCTTGCCCCGCCCCTCCGCCAGCACCACACTGTGAACAAGAAATTGCCTTGCAGCCTCAGCTTAAATTAAATATAAATTAAATATAAATTAAATTAATGTGTGAGTGCGCGTGTGTGTGTGTATATAATCAAATAACATTGCGTTCATAAATAAGGTTCAGGGCTTCAGGGGTTGGGGGTGTAAATGTGCCCCCCCCCCCACTCCCACCGTCTCCCGATTCAATTAATCTCCGGATTTTTGTTAATCGATTTTTCTTCCCCTGAAGTCGTGGTTAATGTAGCGGCCCTCTAGTGGCTGAGAGTGGTCACGTGAGTTGCGTTTCGTGTGATCACATCAACACCCACCCACTCACTCATCCACCCATCCACCCACTCACTCATCCACCCATCCACCCACCCACTCACTCATCCACCCACCCACCCACTCACTCACTCATCCACCCACCCACCCACTCACTCATCCACCCACCCACCCACTCACTCATCCACTCACCCACCCACTCACTCATCCACCCACCCACCCACCCACTCACTCATCCACTCACCCACCCACTCACTCATCCACCCACCCACCCACCCACTCACTCACTCATCCACCCACCCACCCACCCACTCACTCATCCACCCACCCACCCACTCACTCATCCACCCACCCACCCACCACTCACTCACTCATCCACCCACCCACCCACTCACTCATCCACCCACCCACCCACTCACTCACTCATCCACCCACCCACCCACCCACTCAATCACTCACCAACCAACGCACACAATCACTCACTCACTCAATTACTGATCCACTCACTCACCTACACGCTCACTCACTCACCAACTCACTCAGTCACTCACCAACTAACTCATGCAATTATCCACTCACTCACTCACTCATCCACTCGCGCACCCACTCGCTCACTCACCCACCCGCTCAATCACTCCCCAATTAACTCACACATTCACTCAATTACTCATTCACTCACTCACTCAACTACGCGCTCACTCACTCACCAACTCGCTCACGTAATCACTCACACAACGAACGACTCGCTCATTCGAACACGCGCTCACTCATCCACTCGCTTACTCAATTACTCACCAACTCACTCACCCACTCAATCACTCACACACTCATCCAATCAATCACTGACACACTCACCCACTCAATCACTCACACACTCATCCAATCAATCACTGACACACTCACCCACTCAATCACTCACACACTTACCCACTCTTTCACTCACCCACCTCACTTCTCTCTCTCTACATCTTCCCTCGCACTGCTCAACTTCTGAATTCCCTCCTCCCATCACCGTCATCATCAGCAACAAAGACAAAGATCCCCCGTGTAGCCTTAACAGACTGGAGGGGCAAGGACCGTTAGCGAGCACCTATGGAGGCCGGCACTGCACACGAGGGGTGGGTGGCCAGCACCACGCCCGGCCGCCTTTGTCTCCCTAGTGGCGATGTTTACTACACACCGTACCAGGTTACTCATTTGAGGTTGAGTCGATCTCGGGGAGGCCCAGGACCGGTTCAGATAATCGTCACCGGTGTTGGCCGTTGAGCGGGAATCGAACTCGGGTCGCCGGGTTCGTAGCGCAGCGTAGCGCTAACCGCTACACCCACCGCTCCCCACCCGTTTCACGCAAAGGCAAATCTTGTGGCTTGTCTCTCCAACGCAGGACCGGTGGTGCTGTGCCAGTAACGAATTGGCCACGTTCTGTTGACGTGACAAACCCCTCACCAATTGGCTGTGTCGGGTGGTGGCGGGTTTAACGACACAGCGTTTATCTATTTACGCAATCTAACACCACACCCCCAAAAAAAAAACTTTGTGATGTACATGTGGAGTCTGCGTCTTCTCTCTCGCTGTCTGTCTCTCCGTAAGCCGCGTGGATTTCTCCCCGGCTCCTCCGTCGTTGTTGTTGTTGTTGATTGTTTGTTGTTACCGGCCACCCCCCCTTCCTCCTCCACATTTAGAATCAACGTCACCCCCACGCGTTCGGAGTGGTTTGGCCGCTGCGACGAGCCCTCGTCAAGCAAACATTGGCGACGGGCGTGGAAGACGGAGGTCGTTTCTAAACAACAAACACAAAAAATAATAGATACAATCTCAGCGGGGCCTTACCTGCTCATATACCATAATTTAGTTTGAGTTTCTCTCCTCGCTCTCAAATCTTTCTGTATGTATTCATTTACTCCCCATCTCTCGCCCCCCCCACCACCACCGCACGCATTATCCCCTCCCCTCTCCTCTCGTAAATTTGCAGACTCGGAATTTTTCTATGTGTGGCTGTGTGTCTGTGTGTCTGTGTGTGTGTCTGTATGTCTGTGGCTGTGTGTCTGTGTGTGTGTCTGTATGTGTGTGTGTGTGTCTGTATGTCTGTGTGTGTCTATATGTCTGTGGCTGTGTGTGTGTCTTTATGTCTGTGGCTGTGTGTCTGTGTGTGTGTCTGTATGTGTGTGTGTGTGTCTGTATGTCTGTGTGTGTCTATATGTCTGTGGCTGTGTGTGTGTCTTTATGTCTGTGGCTGTGTGTCTGTGTGTGTGTCTGTATGTGTGTGTGTGTGTCTGTATGTCTGTGTGTGTCTATATGTCTGTGGCTGTGTGTGTGTCTTTATGTCTGTGGCTGTGTGTCTGTGTGTGTGTCTGTATGTGTGTGTGTGTCTGTATGTCTGTGTGTGTCTATATGTCTGTGGCTGTGTGTGTGTCTTTATGTCTGTGGCTGTGTGTCTGTGTGTGTGTCTGTATGTGGCTGTGTGTGGCTGTGTGTATGTGTGTCTGTATGTCTGTGGCTGTGTGTCTGTGTGTGTGTCTGTGTGTGTGTCTGTGCGTGTGTCTGTGTGTGTGTGTCTGTATGTCTGTGGTCTGTGCGTGTGTCTGTATGTCTGTACGTCTGTGTGTATGTCTGTGCGTGTGTGTCACACCCCCCCCCCCCCCCCCCGGCGCGAGTACACCGAGGAGAGTTATTAAACATCGTCCACGACGCCAGGAACCCAGGAACCCATGTGTCCCAGCAAGATCATCAAGGACAGAGACGGGGAAAAGAGAGAGAGCGAGAGAGACGCTCTCGCTCCCGTGCAGTAATTATACTCACACACACACAGCCACCCCCCGCATCACACAGCACCCCACACGACACACCAACACCAATGCAGCCTTTCCTACAAATGACTCAATTAATTTCATCCCTACCCCATAGCCACCACCACCCCCCCCCCTCGAACTCACCCCCCCCCCCGGCCTTACCCCACCACCCAACCCCCCATGGTGCTCGCCTCCCCCAAATATCAAACATTAGCCCAGTAGCTAACAGCGGCTCGTAAGACGCGCACTCGGGAAAATATGTAGGCGGATAGACACGGCGACATCGACACGGATAGATAGACACGGAGAGATAGACACGGAGAGATAGACTCAGATCGATATACACAGATAGATATACACAGATAGATATACACAGATAGAAATACACAGATAGATATACACAGATAGATATACACAGATAGATATGCACAGATAGATAGACACAGATAGATAGACACGCATAGATATACACAGATAGATATACACAGATAGATAGACACAGATAGATAGACACGCATAGATATACACAGATAGATATACACAGATAGATATACACAGATAGATAGACACACCCATGCATAGACACGAATATGTGAATATATACATAGACACGTAGATACACGGGCTCACGCCGATATTTCAACAGAGATGCACAGATACACTCGGGTGTGGAGAAGTGCGTGGATGCACAGATAGACACACAGATATAAAGAAAGCAATGCACATATACACACATATTTAGAAAGAGATACACAGACACACGCAAAGATGCTCACACACACACATATATATACAATATACGCAGATATAGACAAAGATCCCCCGTATAGACTTAACAGAATGTTGGGGCAAGTGCTGTTTGCGAGCTAGCACCTATGAAGGCCGGCACGGCGCACGAGGGGGTGGGTGGCCAGCACCACGCCGCCGCCTTTGTCTCCCCGGCAGTCCTGATGTTGTACGCATACCGCACCAGGTACTCATTTGAGGCTGAGTCGACCTAGGTAAGTACGTCCCTCCCACCAGTTCCACTCGTTAATATCGCGAGAATCGAACTTGACTCTCCGACCCACCTCCTTCCGTTAACCCCGACCCTCGTCTCCGACTCTCCATCCACCTCGCACCCACTACCTCTCCCACCACCACCCACTCCCCCCTCACCCACTCACCCTCCCCACCCCACCCACCACCCCCCCACCCCCCACCCACCACCCCCACCCCCCACCCCACACCCCCCCCACCCACCACCTCCCCACCCCACCCACCACCTCCCCACCCCCACCCCCACCACCCCCCCCCACCCCACCCCCCCACCACACCCACCCCCCCCACCCACCACCACCCCCCCACCCCACCCACCACCCCACCCCACCCACCACCCCCCCCACCCCACCCACCCACCCCCCACCCCACCCACCACCCCCCCACCCCACCCACCACCCCCCACCCCCACCCACCACCCCACCCCACCACCCCCACCCCCCCACCACCACCCACCCACCCACCACCTCCCCACCCCACCCCACCACACCTCCCCACCCCACCCACCACCTCCCCACCCACCCACCACCACCCCCACCCCACCCACCACCCCCCACCCCACCCACCACCCCCCCCCACCCCACCCACCACCTCCCCACCCACCCACCACCTCCCCACCCCACCCACACCTCCCACCCCCCCTACCACCTCCCCCACCACCCCCACCCACCACCTCCCCACCCCCCACCACCTCCCCACCACCACCCACCCACCTCCCCACCCCACCCACCAACTCCCCCCCCCCACCCACCACCTCCCCACCCCCACCCATCACCTCCCCACCCCACCCATCACCTACCCACCCCCACCCACCACCACCACCCCCCCACCCCACCAACCACCTCCACCCCCCCACCCACCACCTCCCCACCCCACCCACCACCTCCCCACCCCACCCCCACCCACCACTTCCCCACCCCACCACCCACCCACCACCTCCCCACCCCACCGACCACCTCCCCCCTCCCACCCACCACCTCCCCCCCCACCCACCACCCCCCACCCCACCCACCACCTCCCCACCCCACCCACCACCCCCCCACCCCACCCACCACCTCCCCCCCCACCACCCCCCCCACCCCACCCACCACCTCCCCACCCCACCCACCACCTTCCCACCCCATCCACCACCTACCCACCCCCACCCCACCACCTCCCCACCCACCACCTCCCCACCCCCCCCCACCACCCCCCCCACCCTACCCACCACCTCCCCCCCTCCCACCCACCACCTCCCCCCCACCACCCCCGCTCACCCCGACCTCCCCCCCGACCTCCCCCGTACATCTCCCACCTCCAGATACCGCGGGACCTACGGCAGATGTCTCGTCAGACGCGGGGATTAGTGGGGGGGGGGATGTTATGATGTGGGGGGGGGGAGGTTATGATGTGGGGGGGGGGGGGTAGGGTCATTAGGCATCGACTCGCGACACGGCACGCGCGCGGGTGGTGCATCATCGTCGTCGTCGTGATCATCATCATCAGCAGCAGCAGCAGCTTCATCAGCAGCCTTAGCAGCAGCGGCATCACGATCAGCGGCGGCATCAGCATCATGCTCATCAGCAGCAGCATCATCAGCAGCAGCACCATCATGATCATCAGCAGCACCACCA
>NC_136325.1:7439466-7525940 GCF_964198595.1 Lampetra fluviatilis | reverse complement strand
AGACAAACAGACAGAAAGAGACACAGAACGCTTCACGAATTTGCGTGTCATCCTTGCGCAGGGGCGAAAGAGACACAGAGACAGAGAGAGACACATGCAGACAGAGAGAGAGACACAGAGACAGACAGAGACACATGCAGACAGAGAGAGACAGAGAGACAAACAGACAGAGAGAGACAGACAGACAGAGACACATGCAGAGAGAGAGAGAGACAAACAGACAGAGAGAGACAGAGAGACAGAGACACATGCAGACAGAGAGAGACAGAGACAGACAGACAGAGACACATGCAGAGAGAGAGAGACAGACAGACAGAGACACATGCAGACAGAGAGAGAGAGACAGACAGACAGAGACACATGCAGACAGACAGAGACAGAGAGACAAACAGACAGAGAGAGACAGACAGACAGACAGAGACACATGCAGACAGAGAGAGACAGACAGACAGACAGAGACACATGCAGACAGAGAGAGACAGAGAGACAAACAGACAGAGAGAGACAGAGACAGACAGACAGAGACACATGCAGACAGAGAGAGACAGACAGACAGAGACACATGCAGACAGAGAGAGACAGAGACAGACAGACAGAGACACATGCAGACAGAGAGCGAGAGACAGAGTGGACCTAGGGCAGTTGAACAGAAGCGGTCCGCCCGGCGCAGGTCGTTGACCTCGTGCGCGCGACGCGAACTCGTATCACGTGACCGCGGTTCACGTGCGGTGTGGTTCACGCGCTAACCGCTGCGCCACCGCTCCCTCGCGTGGTCAGAGGGGCGGTGAACGGTGGGCGTGCTGGGAGTTCACGCGCGTTGCGGGGTGGTGAACGGATGCGGCGAATCCGCGACCGGCACACCACGTCGAGGATACCTCCCTCACCTCGAGCTGGGGTGGGAGTTGTGGGGGAGGGGGTGGGGGTTGTGGGGGTGGGAGTTGTGGGGGGGGGGGGTTGTGGGGGGGGGAGTTTGTGGTGTTGAGCCAATTAAAGATGGGAGCGAGGCGGCGCGCATCCGTCACTTTAAATGGGAGTCACGGAGCAGCCTCGCAATCTGTGCGGGGAGAGGAGAGGGAGGAGGAGGGGAGGGAGGGGGAGGAGGAGGAGGGGGAGGAGGAGGGGGAGGAGGGGAGGGAGAGGAGAGGGGGGGGAGGAGGAGGGGGGGGAGGAGGGAGGAGGAGGGGGGGGGAAGGAGGGGAGGGGGAGGAGGGGGAGGAGGGGGGGAGGGGGGGAGGAGGGGGAAGGGAGGAGGGGGAGGAGGGGAGGGAGAGGAGAGGGGGGAGGAGGGAGGAGGAGGGGGGGGGAGGAGGGAGGAGGAGGGGGGGGGAAGGAGGGGAGGGGGAGGAGGGGGAGGAGGGGGGGGGGAGGAGGGGGAGGAGGGGGGGGAGGGGGAGGAGGGGGAGGAGGGGGAGGAGGAAGGGGAGGAGGGGGAGGAGGGGGGGGAGGGGGAGGAGGGGGAGGAGGGGAGGGGGAGGAGGGGGAGGGGGAGGAGGGAGGGGAGGGGGAGGAGGGGGGGAGGGGGAGGAGGGGGAGGAGGGGAGGGGGAGGGAGGGGAGGGGGAGGAGGAGGGAATGGGAGGGGGAGGGGGAGGAGGGGGAGGGAGAGGAGGGGGAGGAGGGAGGGGAGGGAGAGGAGGGGGAGGAGGGGGGGGGGCGGAGGAGGAGGGGGAGGAGGGGAGGGGGAGGAGGAGGTGGTAGAGACGACGAGGAGGAGGAGGGAGGGGCAGAGGGAGTTGAACTCTGTGGCAGCGCTCGCGGACCCAACGCGAAAGTGTTTTTTGGGGGGGGGGGGGGGAGTGAGGGGTGGGGAGGGCGGAGTTTGTTTATTTATTTAACTTTTAAAAAAACTCAAAATCGCCACACAACACAAGAGGGCTCCCTCCGGGACACCGTGCAGGAGGAAACGCCGCAGCGGCGGCGGCGCTGCGGGCGAGTCAAGTCGCCGGCGCGTTGCCGCTCTCTTGGAAGTCGAGAAACATGCCGCTTCATCCGGCGCAGCATAAACACGGGGGGGAGGGAGGGAGGGGGGAGGAGAGAGGGAGGGGAGGGAGGGGGGGAGGGAGGGGAGGGAGGGGGGGAGGGAGGGAGGGGAGGGAGGGGGGGAGGGAGGGAGGGGAGGGAGGGAGGGAGGGAGGGGGGAGGGAGAGAGGGAGGGGAGGGAGGGGGGGAGGGAGGGAGGGAGGGAGGGAGGGAGGGAGGGGGGAGGGAGAGAGGGAGGGGAGGGAGGGGGGGAGGGAAGGAGGGGAGGGAGGGAGGGAGGGAGGGAGAGGAGGGGAGGGAGGGGAGGGAGGGGAATGAGCGAGGGGAGGGAGGGGGGGAGGGAGTGAGGGAGGGGGGGGAGTGAGGGGGGTGGAGTGAGGGAGGGGAGGGAGGGGAGGGATTGAGGGAGGGGGGGAGGGGGGGAGTGAGGGAGGGGGGGGGGAGTGAGGGGGGTGGAGTGAGGGAGGGGAGGGAGGGAGGGGAGTGAGGGAGGGGAGGGATTGAGGGAGGGGGGGAGGGGGAGTGAGGGAGGGAGGGGGCAGGGAGGCATGGGAGGGAGGGGAGGGAGACGCGATGCTGACTTTGGCTCCGAGTTTCATCGCTGCACTCGAGTTCCCACGCTTGTACCACCACCACTACCACCACCACTACTACCACCATTACTAGTACCACTACTACCACTACCAGCACTACCACCACTACCACTACTACTACCACTACATCACTAGTATCACTACCACCATACCACCACTAGTACCACTACTACCACGACCATTACCACTACACCACCACTACCATCACTAGTACCACCACCAACGCCACTACCACCACCACCACAACCACCACTAATACCACCACCACCACTAGTACCACTACCACCACAACCACCACCACTACCAACAACAACAACCGTTATTCGCCACTAAGTGGCGGTGACGTCACCACGACGCCTGTGCCAGGCCATGTGCACCTTGAGGCCACGTGAAGTGTCGAACGCCCGCTGGCAGGAGGTCACGGGGCAGACTCTGCAGGTGCCACGGGTCGAATGACTGAGATGACCGAGATGACTGGCTGTTGCACCACCTGTGCCCCCTACTGTGCCAACTTGCTGTGCTTTATCCGCTCGGCGCTCGGCTCGTTGTTGTGAGCGTCGCTCCTCCGCCCTCCGTTGTTGTTGGAGGGCGACTGCCTCCAACTGCCCAGTAGCGTCCTTCACGAGCCTCCTCCACAGAGGCCGATCTTGACACCGCTGGTACCAGTCATCGGCAAGTCCACTCAGCTCCACGTCCTCCTGTACCACATCACTCCATCTCTTCTCTAGCCCGTGCCGCGCCACTACCACCACTACTACCACCACCACCACCACTCATAAATACCACCACTACCACCACTACTAACATTACCACCACTACTACCACCACTACCAATACCACCACTACCAATATCGACAATTATCCCCTGTAACGCATTAACAGACTGTTCGAGCTGTTAGCGGGCACCTATGAAGACCGGCACGGCACACGAGGGGGGGTGGGTGGCCAGAACCACGCCCGACCGCCTTTGTCTCTCCAGTGGCGATGTTTACACGCCGCACCAGGTACTCATTTGAGGCTGAGTCGACCTAGGGTGTTGGCCGTGAGTGGGAATCGAACTCGAGTTTGCCAGGGTCGTCGGGCAGCGCGCTGACCGTAGCTTGTTCCCTGAGAGAGACACAGAGTGACACGAGACAAAGTTCCCCCGTGTAGCCTTAACAGACTGTTGGGGCAAGTGTTGTGAGCGAGTCGCACCTATGAAGGCCGGCACGGCACACGAGGGGGGTGGGTGGCCAGAACCACGCCCGACCGCCTTTGTCTCCCCAGTGGCGATGTTTATTACACACCGCACCAGGTAAGTCCTTTGAGGCTGAGAGAGACAGAGACACGCACACAGAAACAGGGACAGATAACGCAGGCACAGAGACAGAAATAGATAGACACAGAGAGTGACACACACATACACACAAAGACTCAGAGAGAGACATACAGATAGAGAGACACAGAGAATGGCACATAGAGAGTGACACACACACAGACAGAGAGAGACACACAGAGAGTGACACACAGACAGAGAGAGAGACAGACAGAGACACACAGACAGAGAGAGAGAGACAGAAAGAGACAGAGAGAGACACACAGACAGAGAGAGAGACACAGAGGGAGAGACACACACAGAGCCACACACACACACAGAGACACAGAGAGTGACACACAGAGAGTGACACACACGGACAGAGACACAGAAAGAGACGGAGAGAAACAGAGAGAGAGAGGCACACAGAGAGACACACAGAACGAGAGACACACAGAGAGACCCACAGAGAGACGCGGAGGAGACGCGAATGGTGGCTGTTACGTTCAGTTGGCGGACGGACACGCAGCGCCATCTGGTGGACTGGGCGATGGTTCCGTGACGAGGGGTGGGGACAAGAGAAGGGCCAGGAGAGACACAAGACTTTTGACTTTTAAACAACTTTTATTGCCGCCAGCAGCAACAGCACTGGAGGAGATTCCGATGTGCAAAACACAAAGTCACCAGCAAACAAATGAAAAGAAACGCTACAAATCCACGCGCTGTGGCGCTAAAAGCACCGCGCACAACACGAAAGAAAAGCCACGTGGTGGTGGTGGTGGTCATCGCGCACGCCACGGTGACGAGCGAGCGCTTCAGAAGGTGAACACCACGAGGGTGCCGTCCACGCTGGTACAGAGAGGGGCTTGTCCGGCTCCCCAGCGTTCGAAGAAGACGCGCTGCACATCACCGACACGTGTGTGGTACATGGCGTGCTCCAGCCGGAGCAGGCCCCTGAACACTGGAAGCTCCACAGAGCAGCCGTCAGTGTCACCTTGCAGCATCTTTTTCCTCGTTTTGTACACCGCCATCTTCGCCTGAGCTCAGGCGAAGATGGCGAGGTCATGGCGCTTGTTAGCCAGGTAAGGCACCACCCCATATACGAGAGAGACAGAGAGACAGAGAGGAGTCTCAGTCACAGGCATGACCTGGGTCTATGGTAGTCCAGTTCACCATGGGAGAAGTCCAGTTTACCATGGGAGTCCAGTTGACTATGTGAGAAGTCCAGATTACTATGGGAGTCCAGTTTACAATGGAAGTCCAGTTCATCATGTGAGTACAGTTTACCATGGGAGTCCAGTTGACCATGAAAGAAGTCAAATTCAACACGGGAGTTCAGTTCACCATGGAAGGAGCCCAGTTTACCATGGGAATCCAGTTCACCATGGGAGTTTAGTTTACCATTAAAGTCTACTTTACTATGAGCAGAGGTCGGCAACATTTGGCTCCCGAGAGGCATGCGATTCTTTATTCCCTTCTAGAGCATCACTATCCCTTCTAGAGCATCACTAGAGTTGTACATCAGTCACTCAGCTCTCTAGCCCTTCTAGAGCATCACTAGAGTTGTACATCAGTAACTCAGCTCTCTAGCCCTTCTAGAACATCACTAGAGTTGTACATCAGTAACTCAGCTCTCTAGACCATCTACAACATCACTAGAGTTGTACATCAGTAACTCAGCTCTCTAGCCCATCTACAACATCACTAGAGTTGTACATCAGTAACTCAGCTCTCTAGACCATATACAACATCACTAGAGTTGTTCATCAGTCACTCAGCTCTCTAACCCTTCTAGAACATCACTAGAGTTGTTCATCAGTCACTCAGCTCTCTATCCCTTCTACATCATCACTCTCGACCTTCGAGATTGAGCACCATTGGAATGTGCCACTAACTGGAGGTGCGGTCACCCTACGCAAGGGGGCGATCAACACCAGCACGAGACGCTGGTCCTGGGCATTCCCACACCCCCCCCCCCAGCATCACCAGCCGTGATGCCGGTCTCACACCCAGGGTTGATAGCCACGCGAGCGAGCGGTGGCGCAGTGGTGAGCGTACTGCGCTATGAACCCAGTGAGTGAGTGAGTGAGAGTGTGAGTGAGTGAGTGAGAGTCTAGTTGAGTGTGAGCGAGAGAACGAGGGTCTAATTGAGTGTTGATGGGAGTGTGAGTGAGATAGTGAGTGAGGGTCTAGTTGAGTGTTGATGGGAGTGTGAGTGAGATAGTGAGTGAGGGTCTAGTTGAGTGTTAATGGGAGTGTGAGTGAGATAGTGAGTGAGAATCTAGTTGAGTGTTAATGGGAGTGTGAGTGAGATAGTGAGTGAGAATCTAGTTGAGTGTTAATGGGAGTGTGAGTGAGATAGTGAGTGAGGGTCTAGTTGAGTGTTAATGAGAGTGTGAGTGAGAGTGTGAGTGAGTGTTAATGAGAGTGTGAGTGAGAGTCTAGTTGAGTGTTGATGGGAGTGTGAGTGAGAGAGTGAGTGAGAGTCTAGTTGAGTGTTAATGAGAGTGTGAGTGAGAGTGTGAGTGCGAGTCTAGTTGAGTGTGAGCGAGAGAACGAGGGTCTAATTGAGTGTTAATGGGAGTGTGAGTGAGAGAGTGAGTGAGAGTCTAGTTGAGTGTTGATGGGAGTGTGAGTGAGAGTGTGAGTGAGTGTTAATGAGAGTGTGAGTGAGAGTCTAGTTGAGTGTTGATGGGAGTGTGAGTGAGAGAGTGAGTGAGGGTCTAATTGAGTGTTAATGGGAGTGTGAGTGAGATAGTGAGTGAGAGTCTAATTGAGTGTTAATGGGAGTGTGAGTGAGAGTGTGAGTGAGGTTCTAATTGAGTGTTGATGAGAGTGTGAGTGAGAGTGTGAGTGAGAGTCTAGTTGAGTGTTAATGAGAGTGTGAGTGAGAGTGTGAGTGAGTGTTAATGAGAGTGTGAGTGAGAGTCTAGTTGAGTGTTGATGGGAGTGTGAGTGAGAGAGTGAGTGAGAGTCTAGTTGAGTGTTAATGAGAGTGTGAGTGAGAGTGTGAGTGCGAGTCTAGTTGAGTGTGAGCGAGAGAACGAGGGTCTAATTGAGTGTTAATGGGAGTGTGAGTGAGAGAGTGAGTGAGAGTCTAGTTGAGTGTTGATGGGAGTGTGAGTGAGAGTGTGAGTGAGTGTTAATGAGAGTGTGAGTGAGAGTCTAGTTGAGTGTTGATGGGAGTGTGAGTGAGAGAGTGAGTGAGGGTCTAATTGAGTGTTAATGGGAGTGTGAGTGAGATAGTGAGTGAGAGTCTAATTGAGTGTTAATGGGAGTGTGAGTGAGAGTGTGAGTGAGAGTCTAGTTGAGTGTTGATGGGAGTGTGAGTGAGAGTGTGAGTGCGAGTCTAGTTGAGTGTTGATGGGAGTGTGAGTGAGAGAGTGAGTGAGGGTCTAATTGAGTGTTAATGAGAGTGTGAGTGAGAGTGTGAGTGAGTGTTAATGAGAGAGTGAGTGAGAGTCTAGTTGAGTGTTAATGGGAGTGTGAGTGAGAGAGTGAGTGAGAGTCTAGTTGAGTGTTGATGGGAGAGTGAGTGAGAGTGTGAGTGAGAATCTAGTTGAGTGTTGATGGGAGTGTGAGTGAGAGAGTGAGTGAGGGTCTAGTTGAGTGTTAATGGGAGTGTGAGTGAGAGTGTGAGTGAGTGTTAAAGAGAGTGTGAGTGAGAGTCTAGTTGAGTGTTGATGGGAGTGTGAGTGAGAGTGTGAGTGAGAGTCTAGTTGAGTGTTGATGGGAGTGTGAGTGAGAGAGTGAGTGAGGGTCTAGTTGAGTGTTAATGGGAGTGTGAGTGAGATAGTGAGTGAGAATCTAGTTGAGTGTTGATGGGAGTGTGAGTGAGAGAGTGAGTGAGGGTCTAGTTGAGTGTTAATGGGAGTGTGAGTGAGATAGTGAGTGAGAATCTAGTTGAGTGTTGATGGGAGTGTGAGTGAGAGAGTGAGTGAGGGTCTAGTTGAGTGTTAATGAGAGTGTGAGTGAGAGTGTGAGTGAGTGTTAATGTGAGAGTGAGAGTGTGAGTGAGTGTGAGTGAGAGTGTGAGTGAGAGTCTAGTTGAGTGTTGATGGGAGTGTGAGTGAGAGAGTGAGTGAGGGTCTAGTTGAGTGTTAATGTGAGTGTGAGTGAGATAGTGAGTGAGATAGTGAGTGAGGGTCTAGTTGAGTGTTAATGTGAGTGTGAGTGAGATAGTGAGTGAGATAGTGAGTGAGAGTCTAGTTGAGTGTTAATGGGAGTGTGAGTGAGATAGTGAGTGAGGGTCTAGTTAAGTGTTAATGTGAGTGTGAGTGAGATAGTGAGTGAGAATCTAGTTGAGTGTTAATGTGAGTGTGAGTGAGATAGTGAGTGAGAATCTAGTTGAGTGTTAATGGGAGTGTGAGTGAGATAGTGAGTGAGGGTCTAGTTAAGTGTTAATGTGAGTGTGAGTGAGAGTGTGAGTGAGAGTCTAATTGAATGTGAGCGAGAGAGTGAGGGTCTAATTGAATGTGAGCGAGAGTCTAATTGAGTGTGGATGAGATAGATAGTGAGAGTGTGAGTGAGAGTCTAATTGAGTGAGAGTGTGAGTGAGAGTGTGAGTGAGTTTCTAATTGAGTGTGAGTGAGAGTGTGAGTGAGAGTGAGAGTGTGAGTGAGAGTGTGAGTGAGGTTCTAATTGAGTGTGAGCGAGAGTGTGAGTGAGAGTGTGAGTGCGAGTCTAGTTGAGTGTTAATGAGAGTGTGAGTGAGAGTGTGAGTGCGAGTCTAGTTGAGTGTTAATGAGAGTGTGAATGACAGTGTGAGTGAGAGTGTGAGTGAGAGTGTGAGTGAGGGTCTAATTGAGTGAGAGAGTGAGTGAGAGTCTAAGGGGCCGTCCATAAATTACGTCACATTGATTAAAACGTCTATTTAATTAAGTAGAACGTGTTGTCTATATTTATTTAAAATTGCGCATTTTTACGTGATGTCGCATTTCTCACCCCCCCCCCCTCGTCACACATCCGCACAAATGTCTACCCCCCCCCCCTAGGTGCGTGACGTCATTTATGGACGGCCACTAATTGAGTGTGCATGAGAGAGTGGGTGAGAGTCTAATTGATTATGAGCGAGAGAGTGACTGTGAGTGAGTGAGTGTGAGTGTGTGTGAGTAAGTGTGAGTGAGTGTGAGAGAGTGAGTGTGAGTGAGTGTGTGTGAGTGAGTGTGAGTGAGTGAGTGTGAGTGAGTGTGTGTGAGTAAGTGTGAGTGAGTGTGAGAGAGTGAGTGTGAGTGAGTGTGTGTGAGTGAGTGAGTGTGAGTGAGTGTGTATGAGAGAGTGAGTGTGAGAGAGTGAGTGTGAGTGACTGTGAGTGGGGAGCGGTAGTGTAGTGGTTAGTCTCACAGCCAACCACAACAACAACCACCACCACCACAACAACAACGCCACTTCTTATTTCTTATGGCATGAAGGCGAGCACCACAGCCGGCCGCCTTTGTCTCCCTCATTTCAGGCTGAGTCGACCTAGGGGAGGGCCCAGGACCCGGTTCAGATAATCGTCACCGGTGTTGGAGGTGGCCGTGAGTGGGAATCGAACTCGGGTTGCAGGGTTCGCAGCGCGGCGCGCGTACACACACACGTGTACACACACACTCACGTGTACACACACACGTGTACACACACACTCACGCGTACACACACACGTGTACACACACACTCACGTGTACACACACACACGTGTACACACACACGTGTACACACACATACACGCATACACACACGTGTACACACACACACGCGTACACACACACACGCGTACACACACACACGCACGCACGCGCACACATACACACACGCACACACGCACCCACACACACGCACATACACGCACACACACACGCACACACCCGCACGCACACACACACACACATGCACACACACACACGCACACGCGCACACGCACCCACAAACGCACACACAAGCACACACACGCACGCACACACACACACACACGCACACACACACGCACCCACACACACACACACGCACGCACGCACACACGCACGCACACACACACACACCCACACACACACACAGGGAGCCACCCCTCGTGACGTCAGTCGGCGGAGGGATACGGAGCGAGCGTCCGTCAGGGATGAAGGTGACGGTGGCGACGATGACCACGATGGCGGAGACGATGGTGATGGTGATGATGGTGATGATGGTGGTGATGATGATGGTGGTGATGGTGATGCCCCGCGTTTCTCCGCTCGTCGCCACCTCCTCCTCCTCCTCCTCGTGTCGTCCCCACCGCGGCATCTTCTCTCCGCCGCCGCCGTGAGCTCCGAGTGGCGGTGGTGGTGACGACGGCAGTGGCACGAGTGGACACCACGGGTGGTGGTGGTGGTGGTGGTTGTGGTGGTGGTTGATGGGAGAGAGCGAAGCAGCACAGGCACCATCCACCCCGCGCCTCCCCCGATTATCGAACCCCACACCCCCCACCCTGGCGTGGTCATGATTGCCGCTCTTGCTATTGCGGTCACTGACGCGACAACATCATCATCACCAGCATCACCATCATCATCATCATCGCCATCATCATCAGCAGCGGCATTCACTCTTCTCATCTACAGCAACACAACCGCAGCAGCAGCAGCCGGCGATGATAGCGGCGTGGGCGGCGAGAAGGTACCACTCATCGAAGAACCGCTGCTGCTTCTGCCCCCCCACCTCCCGCACCTCCACCATCTCCTCCTCCTCGGCGTGTCGCTCGTGGCCGCGATGTCCACCTCGCTGTTCGCGAACCTCCTCCTCATCGGCGTCTTCTACCGGCGGCCGGGCCTCCTCTTCCACATCGCCAACCGGTTCGTCTTCAACCTCATCGTGGCCGACCTCCTGCAGACGACGGTGGCAATGCCCCTCTCCCTCGCGCCGCTGCTCAGCGCGTCGCGCCCCGCAGCCTCCTACTGCCACGTGGCCGTGGCGTTGAGCCACCTGTTCGCATTCGCCGGCGTCAACACGATCGCGGTGGTCTCCGTCGACCGCTACCTCGCCATCATCCACCCACTCTCCTACCCGACCAAGATGACGCCCCGCCGTGCCGCCAACCTCATCGCCTGCACCTGGGCTATCGGAGCCTTGCAAGGCGGCCCGCCCCTGCTCGGCTGGGGGGCGGCCGGCCACGACCCGGCCACGGGGCTGTGCGCCCCCCTCTGGAGCGCGCACGCCTCGTACGCGGCCTACGTGAGCGTGGCCACCTTCTGGCTGCCCGTGTGCGTGATGCTCTGCTGCTACGTGATGGTGTTCCGCGCGGCACGGAGGCAGAACTTGCTGGTGCGTCCGCTGCGACGGGTGTGGAGCGGCGACGCGGGCGGCGTGGATGCGGCAGGAGGAGTAGGAGGAGGAGGAGAAGGGGAAGCAGCAGTTGGTGGAGATGGAGGAGGAGGAGGAGGAGGAGGAGGTGGTAGTGGAGATGGAGGAGGAGGAGGGGAAGGAGGAGCTGTTCAGGGCCAGGCCAAGGAGCGTCGTCGTTATCGGCAGCACTGGAAAGCTGCCCGTGTCGTCTTCCTCATCCTGGCCTCCAACGTGCTCTGCACGGCGCCCTACAGCGCGCTCGGCGCCGCGGCCACGCGCGCTCCGTGCTGGGTGCGAGCGTGCGCCGCGCTCCTGTTCTTCTCGCAGTGCTGCGTCCACCCCTACATCTACGGCTACATGCACCGCAGCATTCGCCGCGAGATCGTCCGGGCGCTATGCGGGATGAACGTGGCCGACGGCGGCGGCGGCGTCGGCGGCCTCGCCGCGGGAGGCGGCGGTGAGCGACCGCGGCGAGCCGGTACCTCGGTGGACAGCGGGCAGACGAGGAGCGAGAGGAGCGAGAGGAGGAGGACGATGAGGAGGATGAGGGGGAGGACGAGGTGGAGGCGATGCGGGGTGACGCAGAGCAAACCGGGGGATGGCAGCAACACGGACAGTGCTCTGCCTTCCAGCGCAACGGACGGCAGCGGCTCCCGGCAGCAATGCGGCGGTGCTGCTGCTGCAGGTGCCGGGAGGAGCGCCCTGCCCTGCTGCAGCTGCTGCTGCTGCAGCTGCAGCAGTAGCAGCAGCTGCTGCTGCGTGGCGGAAAGCGACAAGCAGCAGCAGCAGCGCATCGCCCCAGCGGAAAGCGTCAACTGTTTCAGCACCGTGGAGAGCACCCTGCCCGGCAGAGCCAATAGCAGCGCCCTGCCGTTTATCAGTAGTTAGTGCTGATGACGCCATGTTGTTTATCAGTAGTTAGTGCTGATGACGTCATGTTGTTTATCAGTAGTTAGTGCTGATGACGCCATGTTGTTTATCAGTAGTTAGTGCTGATGACGCCATGTTGTTTATCACTAGTTAGTACAGATGACGCCATGTTGTTTATCAGTAGTTAGTGTAGATGACGCCATGTTGTTTATCACTAGTTAGTGCTGATGACGCCATGTTGTTTATCAGTAGTTAGTGCTGATGACGCCATGTTGTTTATCAGTAGTTAGTGCTGATGACGTCATGTTGTTTATCAGTAGTTAGTGTAGATGACGTCATGTTGTTCATCAGTAGTTAGTACAAATGACGCCATGTTGTTTATCACTAGTTAGTACAGATGACGCCATGTTTTTATCGGTAGTTAGTGCAGATGACGCCATGCTGTTTATCAGTAGTTAGTGTAGATGACGCCATGCTGTTTATCAGTAGTTAGTGTAGATGACGCCATGTTGTTTATCAGTAGTTAGTGTAGATGACGCCATGTTGTTTATCACTAGTTAGTACAGATGACGCCATGTTGTTTATCAGTAGTTAGTGTAGATGACGCCATGCTGTTTATCAGTAGTTAGTGTAGATGACGCCATGTTGTTTATCAGTAGTTAGTGTAGATGACGCCATGCTGTTTATCAGTAGTTAGTGTAGATGACGCCATGTTGTTTATCAGTAGTTAGTGTAGATGACGCCATGCTGTTTATCAGTAGTTAGTGTAGATGACGCCATGTTGTTTATCAGTAGTTAGTTCAGATGACGCCATGTTTATCAGTAGTTAGTGTAGATGACGCCATGCTGTTTATCAGTAGTTAGTGTAGATGACGCCATGCTGTTTATCAGTAGTTAGTGTAGATGACGCCATGTTGTTTTTCAGTAGTTAGTGCTGATGACGCCATGTTGTTTATAAGTAGTTAGTGTAGATGACGCCATGTTGTTTATCAGTAGTTAGTATAGATGACGCCATGTTGTTTATCAGTAGTTAGTGCAGATGACGCCATGTTGTTTATCAGTAGTTAGTGTAGATGACGCCATGTTGTTTATCAGTAGTTAGTGTAGATGACGCCATGTTGTTTATCAGTAGTTAGTGTAGATGACGCCATGTTGTTTATCAGTAGTTAGTGTAGATGACGCCATGTTGTTTATCAGTAGTTAGTGCTGATGACGCCATGTTGTTTATCAGTAGTTAGTGCAGATGACGCCATGTTGTTTATCAGTAGTTAGTGTAGATGACGCCATGTTGTTTATCAGTAGTTAGTGTAGATGACGCCATGTTGTTTATCAGTAGTTAGTGTAGATGACGCCATGTTGTTTATCAGTAGTTAGTGTAGATGACGCCATGTTGTTATTCAGTAGTTAGTGCAGATGACGTCATGTTGTTTATCAGTAGTTAGTGCAGATGACGCCATGTTGTTTATCAGTAGTTAGTGTAGATGACGTCATGTTGTTTATCAGTAGTTAGT
Source organism: Lampetra fluviatilis (assembly GCF_964198595.1). Taxonomy (NCBI): domain Eukaryota; kingdom Metazoa; phylum Chordata; class Hyperoartia; order Petromyzontiformes; family Petromyzontidae; genus Lampetra; species Lampetra fluviatilis. The sequence goes on along the minus strand of NC_136325.1, from coordinate 7,512,400 downwards.
ACAGATGACGCCATGTTGTTTATCAGTAGTTAGTGTAGATGACGCCATGTTGTTTATCAGTAGTTAGTGTAGATGACGCCATGTTGTTTATCAGTAGTTAGTGCTGATGACGCCATGTTGTTTATCAGTAGTTAGTGTAGATGACGCCATGCTGTTTATCAGTAGTTAGTGTAGATGACGCCATGCTGTTTATCAGTAGTTAGTGTAGATGACGCCATGTTGTTTATCAGTAGTTAGTGCTGATGACGCCATGTTGTTTATAAGTAGTTAGTGTAGATGACGCCATGTTGTTTATCAGTAGTTAGTGTAGATGACGCCATGTTGTTTATCAGTAGTTAGTGTAGATGACGCCATGTTGTTTAACAGTAGTTAGTGTAGATGACGCCATGTTGTTTATCAGTAGTTAGTGCAGATGACGCCATGTTGTTTATTAGTAGTTAGTACAGATGACTTCATGTTGTTTATCAGTAGTTAGTGTAGATGACGTCATGTTGTTTATCAGTAGTTAGTGCAGATGACGTCATGTTGTTTATCAGTAGTTAGTACAGATGACTTCATGTTGTTTATCAGTAGTTAGTGTAGATGACGTCATGTTGTTTATCAGTAGTTAGTGCAGATGACGTCATGTTGTTTATCAGTAGTTAGTACAGATGACTTCATGTTGTTTATCAGTAGTTAGTGTAGATGACGCCATGTTGTTTATCACTAGTTAGTGCAGATGACGCCCTGTTGTTTATCAGTAGTTAGTGCAGATGACGCCATGTTTATCAGTAGTTAGTGCAGATGACGTCATGTTGTTTATCAGTAGTTAGTGTAGATGATGCCATGTTGTTTATCATTAGTTAGTACAGATGACGCCATGTTGTTTATCAGTAGTTAGTGTAGATGACACCATGTTGTTTATCAGTAGTTAGTGTAGATAACGCCATGTTGTTTATCAGTAAATAGTGCAGATGACGCCATGTTGTTTATCAGTAGTTAGTGCTGATGACGCCATGTTGTTTATCAGTAGTTAGTGCTGATGACGCCATGTTGTTTATCAGTAGTTAGTGTAGATGACGCCATATTGTTTATCAGTAGTTAGTGCTGATGACGCCATGTTGTTTATCAGTAGTTAGTGCTGATGACGCCATGTTGTTTATCAGTAGTTAGTGCAGATGACGCCATGTTGTTTATCAGTAGTTAGTGTAGATGACGCCATGTTGTTTATCAGTAGTTAGTGCTGATGACGCCATGTTGTTTATCAGTAGTTAGTGCTGATGACGCCATGTTGTTTATCAGTAGTTAGTGTAGATGACGCCATGTTGTTTATCAGTAGTGCAGATAACGCCATGTTGTTTATCAGTAGTTAGTGTAGATGACGCCATGTTGTTTATCAGTAGTTAGTGCAGATGGCGCCATGTTGTTTATCAGTAGCTAGTGCAGATGACGCCATGTTGTTTATCAGTAGTTAGTGTAGATGACGCCATGTTGTTTATCAGTAGTGCAGATAACGCCATGTTGTTTATCAGTAGTTAGTGCAGATGGCGCCATGTTGTTTATCAGTAGCTAGTGCAGATGACGCCATGTTGTTTATCAGTAGTTAGTGTAGATGACGCCATGTTGTTTATCAGTAGTTAGTGCAGATGATGCCATGTTGTTTATCAGTAGTTAGTGCAGATGACGCCATGTTGTTTATCAATAGTTAGTGCAGATGGCGCCATGTTGTTTATCAGTAGTTAGTGCAGATGACGCCATGTTGTTTATCAGTAGTTAGTGTAGATGACGCCATGTTGTTTATCAGTAGTTAGTGCAGATGACGCCATGTTGTTTATCAGTAGCTAGTGCAGATGACGCCATGTTGTTTATCAGTAGTTAGTGTAGATGACGCCATGTTGTTTATCAGTAGTTAGTGCAGATGACGCCATGTTGTTTATCAGTAGTTAGTGCAGATGACGCCATGTTGTTTATCAGTAGCTAGTGCAGATGACGCCATGTTGTTTATCATTAGTTAATGTAGATGACGCCATGTTGTTTATCAGTAGTTAGTGTAGATGACGCCATGTTGTTTATCAGTAGTTAGTTCAGATGACGCCATGTTTATCAGTAGTTAGTGTAGATGACGCCATGTTGTTTATCAGTAGTTAGTGTAGATGACGCCATGTTGTTTATCAGTAGTTAGTGCAGATGACGCCATGTTGTTTATCAGTAGTTAGTGCAGATGACGCCATGTTGTTTATCAGTAGTTAGTGTAGATGACGCCATGTTGTTTATCAGTAGTTAGTATAGATGACGCCATGTTGTTTATCAGTAGTTAGTGTAGATGACGCCATGTTGTTTATCAGTAGTTAGTGCAGATGACGCCATGTTGTTTATCAGTAGTTAGTGCAGATGACGCCATGTTGTTTATCAGTAGTTAGTGTAGATGACGCCATGTTGTTTATCAGTAGTTAGTCGAGACGAGATAGATGGAGTCGACTTTTCAGTGGCGACAACTTTTTTAATTCCGCGGCTCCGAATAGCACGTTTTGGCTAGCTACGTATGGCGCGAAAGAAGGTCGACATCGTATGCACACATATCATGTCGGCGATTCTTGCCAGCATCGTCAGCATCATCGTTGTGCTACTCATCATCACCCGCCATCATCACCACCATGATCATGACTGTGATGATTACGGCATCCTTTGCTGTGATTCGAGTCGCGTTAGTTGCCATGTCTGCGTGACGCAACCACCAACTAAGGCTCACGCGGTGGTGCCGGACGAGCTCGGCGGGGAAGGGGTTGTGACCGAAACGTCGGACAATGATGCGGCGAAACCACGGCGGCGTCATAGCCGATGAGACCCACGAGAGTCGAAACTGGTCCCGAGTTTGAACACATTCGTGTCAGAGTCCCAGCTGCGCTTCTGATATTATTATCATCACGACCGGCGTTGATGTTGTTGTTGTTATTACGACTGTTGTTGTTGTTGTTGTTATTAGGACTGTTGTTATTGGTGAGCTCAGTCGTTCAAAGTCCCAAAAAGCCAAGCGGTCAGCAACAACGAAAAATGAAGATATAAGAATTACTAAAAAAAAATGTTGAAGAGGTGTCACGTTGGTGAGACCTTTGGGAAACAGAGACGTGGGAGGGACGAACACGTGATGTGACCTGCTGAGTGCTGAGTGAGTGGTGAGTGAGTAGGTGAGTTAGTGAGTGGGTGAGTGAGTAGGTGAGTGAGTAGGTGAGTGTTTGTGTGAGTGAGTGTGTCGCTGTGACCTGCTGCGTGGTGAGTGAGTGGGTGGGTGAGTGAGTGGGTGAGTGAGTAGGTGAGTGTGCCGTTGTTACCTGCGGAGTGGTGGGTGAGTGAGTGAGTGGGTGGATGAGTGAGTGGGTGAGTGAGTAGGTGAGTGTTTGTGTGAGTGAGTGAGTGAGTAGGTGAGTGTTTGTGTGAGTGAGTGTGTCGCTGTGACCTGCTGCGTGGTGAGTGAGTGGGTGGGTGAGTGAGTGGGTGAGTGAGTGGGTGAGTGAGTGAGTGGGTGAGTGAGTAGGTGAGTGTTTGTGTGAGTGAGTGTGCCGCTGTAACGTGCGGAGTGGTGAGTGGTGAGTGAGTGAGTGAATGAGTGAGTAGGTGAGCGTTTGTGTGAGTGAGTGTGCCGTTGTTACCTGCGGAGTGGTGGGTGAGTGAGTGGGTGAGTGAGGAGGTGAGTGTTTGTGTGATTGGGTGAGTGAGTAGGTGAGTATTTGTTTGAGTGAGTGTGCCGCTGTAACCTGCGGTGTGGTGAGTGAGTGAGTGGATGAGTGAGTAGGCGAGTGAGTAGGTGAGTGAGTAGGTGAGTGAGTAGGTGAGTGAGTGTGCCGCTGTAACCTGCGGTGTGGTGAGTGAGTGAGTGGATGAGTGAGTAGGCGAGTGAGTAGGTGAGTGAGTAGGTGAGTGAGTAGGTGAGTGAGTGTGCCGCTGTAATCTGCGGCATGGTGGGTTAGTGGGTGGGTGTGTGGTTGGTTGGTTGGGTGAGTGAGTGAGTAAGCGGGTGATGTGAGTAGGTGAGTGGTTTAGTGGGTGAGCGAGTGCATAGGTGGGTGAGCGAACGAGCGAGCGAGTGTGAGTCAGTTTCTATTTGAATGGATAGAGGCAAAAGGGGCGCTGCACTGTCTACATAAGATATGGACAGATGCAGTTCTAAAATAATGTGGAGCTGAGTGGACTTGTCGATGACCGGCACCAGCGGTGTCAAGATCGACCTCTGTGAAAGAGGAGGCTCGTGAAGGACGCTGCTACTGGGCAGCTGGAGGCAGTCGCCCTCCAAACAACAGCGAAGGGCGGAGAGGCGATGCTCACAACAACGAGCGGAAGCGCCGGGCGGCTAAACTCAGCGAGAACAGCTGGTGCGTCTGCCAACCATCTCAGTCAGTCGTCCCATGGCACCTGGGTCTGACCCCCTGACCTCCTGCCAGCAGCGAGCCTTCGACACTTCGGCGTGACGGACTCAAGGTGCACCTAGCCTGGCGCAAGCGCCGGCCGTGGCGGTGATGCCATCGCCGATTCATCGATGAACAGCTGCTGCTGTGCGCACGCGCGCACGTGAATTTGCGAGTGTACAATTGGCTTGACAAAGGACATTGGCCCTAAAACGTCGAACTAAGGCAGATTTGTGTCGTTCTTTGTTGTTGTTGTTGTGATGATGAATGGTTCGGTTTGGCGTTCGTGGGTTGTGTTAAATCCTTCACCGGCGTGATGCAGCGGAGGAGGTTCACAGGCTGTGCGCGCAGACTGCGTCAGGCGCGGTGAGCTTCGCTCTTTCGCTCTCTCGTGTCGGGTGGTGGCGGGTTTAACGACACATTTATATTTACGCGATCTCCCCCCCCCCCCCCAAAAAAACCTCTATTTTGCTAAGTGTGTGTCACGTAAACAAAACGCACCAATTACTTACTGCATCAGCACCAGTTGAAGTGTATTGGAGAGTAACATTCACAACGACATTTAACAATTCTAGGACTGTTTGCCCTGTTGCTGGTGATTACAACAACAACAGCAGCAACCGTAACAACAACCAGCTCTATCAGGCGATTTGCCAGAAATGTGAATGGAGTCTTCCAGCTTTGAGTCTGAGAGTAAAAACGACGTGATCACTGTGAGCCTATCAGGTGCGGAGTTCAATGTAGTCACGCGAATTACAATTGTGCTAAACCTGATCATGTATTACAATTTACTCTAATGTATACGTTGTTATAATTCTGCAACCTCTGATTAAGCACGGTTGGCTACGTACGGTGCAAAAGAAGTCAAACACACATACACAGTACAAGTCTAAAGCGCCTTTCACCCTGAGGTCACATGGTGCTGTAGAGAACAAGGCATGTAATATAATACAAATGAATACAGATGTAGTGACATAGAATGAGTGACTGGAACTCGTAGCGCTGGGGGCTGGTCAGAGAGAGAGAGTGGGATTATGGGTAGCAGCCCGGTCTACCGGTGGGACACGTGGGCAAAGCCCGGAGCCTTCTGGGGGAATCCGGAAGGGGGCGTGGTCGAGGGCGGGGCGTGGCCACGCTGGGGAGGATAAAAGGACGAGCTCCGACTCAGTCGGGGCTGCAGTCGTCGTGGTCTTCGCTTCTTCGAGCTGTGGGTCAGGCAGCGTGTTGGATGTCCTGACCCGGTGTGTAGTTACCCTCTAAGGCTGTGAAGGGCGGAATAAATGAGAGAGAGTGCCTCCTACTCGTGTCTCTGAATTAGCACACTACGCAGACATAAACCGATCAAATCCAACGCACAAAATTAATTATTAAAGAAATTGAAAAAGACCTACAAAAATATTATTAAAACGAATTATTGATATTGTGAACTGTGTTTTTATTTATTTACGAAGGAAATGCCCCGCTGAGCTGTTTAGATTGTTTTCAGAGGCGGCCTGGCCACAAATGATACCTCAACAACGTGGCATGCCATCGCGTGGAAATATATAGCAGCCAAATAATGCGATGTTGATTATAAATGTTGAGGAAAAACCGGAGGACCGGGAGAAAAATCCACGCGACCACCACGGTGAGAAAGAGAGAGACACGCAAACTCCAAATATACAGCAGCAGGCGTCAGGGTCGGGATCGAACCCACGACCTCCTGTATACCAGGCGAGGTAGTTAACATCTCCTAGCCACCGTGATGATGATGAGAGAGAGAGACACGCAAACTCCAAATATGCAGCAGCAGTCGTCATGGTCGGGATCGAACCCACGACCTCCTGTAGACCAGGCGAGGTAGTTAACATCTCCTAGCCACCGTGATGATGATGAGAGAGAGACACGCAAACTCCAAATATACAGCAGCAGGCGTCAGGGTCGGGATCGAACCCACGACCTACTGTATACCAGGCGAGGTAGTCAACATCTCTTAACCACCATGATGATGATGAGAGAGAGAGACACGCAAACTCCAAATATACAGCAGCAGGCGTCAGGGTCGGGGTCGAACCCACGACCTCCTGTATACCAGGCGAGGTAGTTAACATCTCCTAGCCACCGTGGCTTGACGAAGCAGGTGGGCACGAGGGGGTTCAGAGGTTTGTGAATTCGCACCACGAGGTGCGATTTGAATGAAGGAGGTGGAGGAGGGGTGGGTGGGTGGGGGGGTGCCGAGGTGAGGGGGAGAGCAAACCCCTCGTCACCAACCGTCGTCGTCGTCCTACAGAGAGGGGGGAGGGGCCTTGTAGGTGGGGAGGAGGGAGGAGGGAGGGTGAAGGGGCCTTGCGGGTGGGGAGGGGGGAGGGGGCCTTGTAGGTGTGGAGGAGGGAGGGAGGAGGGGCCTTGTAGGTGGTGAGGGGGGAGGGAGCATTGTAGGTGAGAAGGAATATTTTGACCTCTAACCCCATCACCATCGTCGTTCAGACAGCCGTGACCTCGGCACGCACAGGAGTCTACACTCGGTAAGACCAAACGTTGCTCCTGCCGGCTTACATGTGTAGTGGTGATACGCGCTGGGTGTATATGTCGTGTGCCAGCGCGTATGTACGGGTGTGTGTGTGGTGACGCGCACTGACGGGGAGGAGCAGGCGTCAGTGCGCGGGTGGGGGTAGTGCTGCTGATTGGCTGTGTGCCGGTGACGCGCCCAGAGGGAGTGATCGGGTAGCAGCGCGGTGTGATTGGTCGGGGAGTGGAAACACGCGCTGAGCGGAACCGGATCGTAGGGATAGCGCGTGGGGATTGGGTAACTGAGGAGCGGTGCCGACGTTGAGGTCCGCATCCGCTCCGTCTCCCGGGAAGAAGAGGTATATAAGGTGATGCACAGAGGAGCAGGGGGCAGAAGTGGAACCATCTAAGAATGAAGACGAAGGTGCAGAGATAGAGCCCGGAGAGGAGAGTAATGGAGAGTAGAGGAGAGTAAGGTATAAGTGTGTAGCCAGAGAGAGAGAACGGTCTACACGAGCTGAGTAATGTATAGTGTGTAGCCAGAGAGAGAGAACGGTCTACACGAGCTGAGTAATGTATAGTGTGTAGCCAGAGAGAGAGAACGGTCTACACGAGCTGAGTAATGTATAGTGTGTAGCCAGAGAGAGAGGAAGGTCTACACGAGCCGAGTATGCATACGGTGTAGCCAGAGAGAGAGAAAGGTCTACACGAGCCGAGTATGCATACGGTGTAGCCAGAGAGAGATGCAAAGTCTACACGAGGCGAGTGGAGAGTGTAGCAGAGGCGCAGAGTCTACACGAGACGAGAGAAGAGTGTAGCCGAGGCGCGGAGTCTACACGAGGCACAGAGAGCCAGCAGCACAGAATCTAAGAGAGTCAAGAGAAGCGTAAGGCGGAGAGAAGAGGTCACGAGTTGTACCGTTGTATGGTGACCGCATTGTGAAGAAGAGAGGCCACGCGTTGTATTGTTACAAGTCAAGATTTAATAAAAGAAGTGTGTTCCCGTCAAGGAGTTTCCTGCCGTCATTTTCCAATACTTCACATGCGTGCAGCAGCAGCAAGAGGTGGTGGTGCATCAGAGAGATGGAAAGGAGGAGGAGGACGGAGGAGGGTGAGTGAGGGATGAGGTTGAGTGAGGGGTGGGGTGAGTGAGGGGTGAGGGTGAGTGAGAGGTGAGGGTGAGTGAGGGGTGGGGTGAGTGAGGGGTGAGGGTGAGTGAGGGTGAGTGAGGGTGAGGGTGAGTGAGGGGTGAGGGTGAGTGAGGGTGAGTGAGGGGTGAAGTTGAGTGAGGGGTGGGGTGAGTGAGGGGTGAGGGTGAGTGAGGGGTGAAGGTGAGTGAGGGGTGGGGTGGGGTGAGTGAGGGGTGAGGGTGAGGGTGAGTGAGGGTGTGTGGTGTGTGGTGTGTAGTGTGTAGTGTGTGGTGTGTAGTGTGTGGTGTGTAGTGTGTGGTGTGTAGTGTGTGGTGTGTGGTGTGTAGTGTGTAGTGTGTGGTGTGTAGTGTGTGGTGTGTAGTGTGTAGTGTGTGGTGTGTGGTGTGTGTGGTGTGTAGTGTGTGGTGTGTGGTGTGTGGTGTGTGGTGTGTGGTGTGTAGTGTGTGGTGTGTGGTGCGTAGTGCGTGGTGCGTGGTGCGTAGTGCGTGGTGCGTGGTGCGTGGTGTGTGGTGTGTGGTGTGTGGTTGGTGGTGTGTGGTGTGTAGTGTGTGGTGTGTGGTGTGTGGTGTGTGGTGTGTGGTGTGGTGTGTGTGGTGTGTGTGGTGTGTGGTGTGTGGTGTGTAGTGTGTGGTGGGTAGTGTGTGGTGTGTAGTGTGTGGTGTGTGGTGTGTGGTGTGTGTTGTGTGGTGTGTGGTGTGTGGTGTGTAGTGTGTGGTGTGTAGTGTGTGGTGTGTGGTGTGTAGTGTGTGGTGTGTGGTGTGTAGTGTGTGGTGTGTGGTGTGTGGTGTGTAGTGTGTGTGGTGTGTAGTGTGTAGTGTGTGGTGGGTAGTGTGTGGTGTGTAGTGTGTGGTGTGTAGTGTGTGGTGTGTGGTGTGTGGTGGGTAGTGTGTGGTGTGTAGTGTGTGGTGTGTAGTGTGTAGTGTGTGGTGTGTAGTGTGTAGTGTGTGGTGTGTGGTGTGTAGTGTGTGGTGTGTGGTGTGTAGTGTGTGGTGTGTAGTGTGTGGTGTGTGGTGTGGTGTGTGGTGTGTGGTGTGTAGTGTGTAGTGTGTGGTGGGTAGTGTGTGGTGTGTAGTGTGTGGGTGTGTAGTGGTGTAGTGTGTGTGTGTGTAGTGTGTGGTGTGTGGGTGTGTGGTGTGTAGTGTGTGGTGTGTGGTGTGGTGTGTGGTGTGTGGTGTGTTGTGTGTGGTGTGTAGTGGTGTTGTGTGTGGTGGGTAGTGTGTGGTGTGTAGTGTGTGGTGTGTAGTGTGTAGTGTGTGTGGTGTGGGGTGTGTGTGTGTGTGGTGTGTAGTGTGTGGTGTGTAGTGTGTGGTGTGTGGTGTGTGGTGTGTGGTGTGTGGTGGGTGTGGTGGGTGTGGTGTGTGGTGGTGTGGTGTGTGTGGTGTGGTGTGTGGTGTGTAGTGTGTGGGTGTGTGGTGGGTAGTGTGTGGTGTGTGGTGTTGTGGTGTGTGGTGTGTGGTGGGTAGTGTGTGGTGTGTGGTGGGTAGTGTGTGGGTGTGGTGTGTTGTGTGTGGTGTGTGGTGTGTGGGTGTGTGGTGTGTGGTGTGTAGTGTGTGGGTGGGTAGGTGTGTGGGTGTGTGGGTGTGTGTGTGTTGTGGTGTGGTGTGTGGTGGTGTTGGTGGGTGTGTGGTGTGTGGTGTGTGGTGTGGGGTGTGTGGGGGTTGTGTGTGGTGGTGGGTGGGTGTGGGGGTGTAGTGTGTGGTGTGTGGTGGGTAGTGTGTGGTGTGTGTGTGGGGTGTGTGGGTGTGTGGTGTGTGGTGTGTGGGGTGTGTGGTGTGTGTGTGTGGTGGGTGGGTGTGGTGTGTGGTGTGTGGTGTGTGGTGTGTAGTGTGTGGTGTGGTAGTGTGTAGTGTGTGGTGGGTGGTGTGTGGTGTGTGTGTGTGGGTGTGTGTGTGGGGTGTGGTGTGGGTGTGGGGGTGGTGTGGGTGGTGTGGGGGGTGTGTGGTGGTGGTGTGTGGTGGGGGTGTGGTGTGGGGTGTGTGGTGTGTGTGGTGGGTGTGGTGGTGGGTGGTGTGTGTGGTGGTGTGTGGTGTGGGGTGTGTGGTGTGGTGTGTGTGGTGGTGTGGGTGTTGTGTGGGGGGGTGTGTGGTGTGTGGTGTGTGGGTGGGGTGTGGGGGGTGGTGTGTGGTGGTGGTGTGTGGGTGGGGGTGTGTGTGGTGGGTGTGGTGTGGTGTGTGGGGTGTGTGGGTGGGTGTGTGGGGTGTGTAGTGTGTGGGTGTGGTGGTGTGGTGTGGTGTGGTGTGTGGTGGGGGGTAGTGTGTGGGGTGGGGGGGGGTGGGTGGGGGGGGGGGTGGGGGGTGGGGGGGGGGGTGGGTGGGGGGTGGGGGGTGGGGTGTGGGGGGGTAGTGTGTGGGGGGTGTGTAGTGTGTGTGTAGTGTGGTAGTGTGTAGGTATGATGTGTAGTGTGTAGGTGTGATGTGTAGTGTGTAGCGTATGATGTGTAGTGTGCGGTTTGTGCGAGTGATTTACTCGACTCCCCCACGCGCCTTCCTCGCCCCCCCTCGCACCCCCCCCCCCCCCCCCCCCCCCGGTGATTTCACACCTGATGATTATTGCTTGTGTTGCAGTCGGAACGTCGTGAGAATTTTATTGTTTTATATTTTTATTATCTTATTATTTCCCTTCTACGTGACTATACCGAAAGAACCAAGAATATGCATCCCTGCAGTCACGAAAGCTTTAAATCAAAACGTGTTCAGGTTCTTAGACCTTGACTGGTAGACCTGTGATGTGCCCCTCCATGCGCTAGATGGCAGTACCCAGCCAGCCTGCCAAGCATGCGGGGCCAAAGTGGACACACGCACTAAACTATTGTTTATCCTGGTAGGAGCCTCCTGGTTACACCAACCCACAGGGGATTATTGTGTCCGTCCGTCCATCGTGCAGGGAAGGGCTGGGTGGGGAGGGAGGGGTTGGGTGGGGAGGAGAGGGTGGGGAGGGGCTGGGTGGGGAGGGTGGAGCTGGGTGGGGAGGGGCTGGGTGGGGAGGGTGGAGCTGGGTGGGGAGGGTGGGGAGGGGCTGGGTGGGGGGGTGGAGAGGGGCTGGGTGGGGAGGGTGGGGAGGGGCTGGGTGGGGAGGGTGGGGCTGGGTGGGGGGTGGGAGGGGTGGGGCTGGGTGGGGAGGGGAGGGGCTGGTCACCCCGTGGCGCCCTTATAAAACTCAACGTTTAACCTACTCACGCCGGCTTGTGCCCGCCCTCACAGTCGGCCGTTGACCCTGGCCATTGACCGAGCAATCCAACGTTCCTACCAGCTCCCTCCGCAGGAATGTGTTTCGACCAGATTAGGCCCACTGAACTTTCTGCACGGCGATTTTTTTTTTCAGAACCTAAACATTTTGGTTTAGCCATATTTGTTTGTTGTAGATCCCAGTTAGACTGGTCACTGTAATCTAAATTGTCTTATGGTTGTTGTTGTTATTGTTGTTTGACTTGCATCCCACTGGGATTTTTGCACACAGCGTTGAAAAGCAGTGCTTTATCTGAAAGACTTTGCTGTTTTTTCCTGGATTTTTCTGTTTCGCGTAAGTCCCTTTAAGATTTTTATTTTTCGATTTAAAGCTTTCGTGACTGCAGGGATTCATCTTCTTGGTTCTTTCGGTAAAGTCACGTAGAAGGGAAATAAAAATAAAATAAAAAATAAAAAAAATAATAAAAACATACTTTAAGATGTTCCTTGTTCCGTGTTTTTGTTTGCTGCGGTTGCACCCGAGTCAAGAGCCGAATGGCTCACAGGGTTATACCTCATCAATAAACTGAAACTGAACTGAAATGATAGCCCGACGCAGCGCCATGAACGCTGCACTACCGCTCCCTTGCCCACGTAGATGTTGCAGCGCTCAGCCGGAGGCACTAGAGGTCACTAAACGTGTTACTCGCTCCCTACGCAACGACCGCGAGATGCATTTGCAGATGTGCAAGTCAGGATACGTGGACGGGCAGTGGGCTGAATCAAACTCAAGTAGCGGCGATTCGTAATCCAACTCAGTTCAACGTCGTATCAGGTCGCGTTCAACTGTGCATGCGAGTTAGGGGGCGTTGCGTTCAACTTTAGTAGGGAGCTGTGTCGCGTTCAATGTTGCCCGGTGGTTGCGTTCCATTTGTGTAAGGAGTTGCATTCAACTTTGCAGGGAGTTGTGTTCAACTTTGTCGGGAACTTGCGTTCAGTTTTCTGTGGGGTTGTATTCAACGTGTACAGAGTTGCGTACAACTTGTTGCGGAGGTTGCGTTCAACTTTGTACGAAGTTGTATTCAACTTTGTAGGGAGTTGATTCAAACTTTGTCCGGGGGTTGTGTCCAACTTTGTATGGAGTTGTATTCAACTTTTTAGGAAGTTGAGTTCAACTTTGTATACACATTTGCGGCGACTTGCAACTGGAATCTGTTCCGTGGCCCGGGCTCATTGTGAACGAGTGAACAAATTAGTGAGTGCATGGGTGAGTGAGTGAATGAGTGAGTGAATGAATCAGTGTATGAGATGAGCGAGGACATGATTGAGTGAATTCATGCGTGAATGAATGGAATGATTCATTCTCGTTGTTGTGAGCTTCTTTCATCCGCCTTCCGTTGTCGTTGGAGGGCGACTGCTTCCAACTGCCCAGCAGCGTCCTTCACGAGCCTCCTCCTCCACAGAGGCCGATCTTGACACCACTGGTACCCGTCATCAAGTCTACTCAACCCCCACATCTTACTATATCACATCAGTCCATCTGCTCTCTAGCCCGTGCCACTCACTCAGCCACTCACGCACTCAACCGACTTTCCAACTCCATTCACCCACTCACTCACCCCCCAACTCACCAATCAGTCCATCTCTTCTTCAGTCCAAAACCGCGTCCGTTGAGCCCACTCTATCCGGCAAAAGGGAAGCTGCTTGGGCATGCGGTGGCTGGGTTTGCGGGCTCCATGGCCCAGCCGACGAAGCCTCCTTGCCTGCCGGAGACGCTCATCGATGATAGGGACTGTGTCTAGATATTTCAAGGGTCTGTGAGCTCCGTGCACTGTGATCCAGTATGGTCAAACTAAACTCAAACTAAACCAAATAAAATTATTATAGCTGGTAAGGCCCACTGAGCTGTGTAGATATTTTTCAGTAGCGACGTGGCTATCGCAAATCATAGCTCGACCTAATGGCTTATCACATTTGGAACCTCCTTTGCCAGTAGCAAAATATGATAATTGGTTGTTTTACCCTTTTATCTGGCAACAAAACTGACACCTTTTTTTACAAGGAGTCATGTTTGCATTGACCACAATACCTGCGGTCGGAATGCAAACAAAAAACATAAATGTGAGACTAGGTTCTAAGAAAAGCTGTCTAGGGTGTGGACCAATCAATTTCAAGGACAGTGCATATTATTATCAGAGTTATGTTTTTTGTTTGCATTCCGACCGCAGGTGTTGTGGTCTATGCAAACATGACTCCTTGTAAAAAGGTGTAAATTTTGTTGCCAGATAAAAGGGTAAAAAAACCAAGTATCAAGTGGTTTATCATCACATGGAAATGTGTATCAGTAGCCAACTACTCTAGACGCGTGTTGTTGACCTATCAACACAGCCACGAGTGACATTACCCTCTGAACCGTTTCCCGGGGGCCTGACTTTCTGAACCGTTAAGAGTTTCTGAAACCGGTTACCGTATTACCGGTTAACATCGCTCGTGTTGGGGTATAACACGTGTGTGTATGTGTCTCTGTGTGTGTGTGTGGCTGTGTGTGTGTGTGGATGTGTGTGTGTGTGGCTGTGTGTGTGTTGCTGTGTGTGTGTCTGTGTGTGTGTGGCTGTGTGTGTGTGTCTGTGTGTGTGTCTGTGTGTGTGTGGCTGTGTGTGTGTGGCTGTGTGTGTGTGTCTGTGTGTGTGTGTATGTACGCTTTCTATGACCTACTGTCACAGGTGCTGGCTAAAGTGGCCACTCGGGACAGAGTCATCTTGTTGGGTGACTTCAATGCCCGAGTTGGTCATGATGCTGGCACCTGGTCTGGAGTGATTGGAAGGCATGGGCCAGATCAGCTCAATAACAACGGTAGGAGGCTGCTAGATTTCTGTGCAGCCCATGGGCTTGTAATTACCAACACGCTCTTCCGGCATCGGCGCATCCACACAACATCATGGATGCATGCCGGGTCCAAGCAAGAACATCTGCTGGACTACGTAGTGACGGACCAGCGGATGCGAGCCCATGTCCTTGACACCAGGACCTACCGTGGAGCTGATCTGCCCTCTGACCATCGACTAGTCATCTGTAAGATGCGCCTGCCATTCTTCCACTCCGGTGGTGGGTGTACACCCAGGATCCCATTCCAACCAAAAGTGGCCTGGTCTAAGTTAGCTGATGAAAGTTGCAAGCGAGAATTTCATCATCGCTTGCAGCTGGGGTTGGCATCGTCCCCCACTCCACCTGATGTCGAGGGTAAATGGGCGAGGTTTAAGACTGTGACTCATGCAGCTGCAATGGCTGCTTTGGGTACGCGGTCCAGACCTCCCCGGGAACCCTGGCTGACGGAGGAGGTGTTCAGGTTAATTGAGAAAAAGCGACAGGCCCACTCTCATCGCCTACAGCATCCCACGTCAGAGAATGAGGAGGTTTACCGCAGCCTTCGCTCGGAGGTTCGGAGAGCCGTAAGGCGCTGTAAGGATGGGTGGTGGTCGCGGGTTGCTGAGGAGATGGAGTCTGCCTCAGTGGCCCGCGATCACAAATCACTATTTAACTCCATCAAAAAAGTAACCTGCAGCGCCACACCTATTACCATCATTAGAGGAAAAAACGGTGATCCAATCTCCGACCCCCAGGAACAGGTTTGCAGATTTGCTGAGCATTTCTGTGAGGTCCTGGGGGAGGGAAAATCTCTCAGCCAGGAAAACATCATGGCACAAAGTGGGGATAACCCTGCTGAGGCTGCGGTGCCTCAAATATTGGAAGAGGTCACCCCCTGTGAGTGGCTGGCTGAGGTACCGGCTGTTGAGGAAGTACTGAGGGCGATCCGGAGTCTGAGACCAGGGAAGGCACCGGGCAGAGATGATCTCCCAGGCGAAATGCTGAGGGAGGGTGGCGTTTGTGCACAGACTGCCCTATATGACATCATAACAACAGTCTGGACCACTGGACGGGTTCCGCAGGACTGGAAGGATGCCCTGGTGGTCCCCCTCTTTAAGAAGGGGGACCGCACAGACTGTAACAACTACAGGGGCATCTCACTCCTCAGTGTGCCGGGTAAGGTCCTGGCAAGGATTATTCAACATCGCCTTGCTAGGCATGCTGAGGAGAGGCTTGCGGAGCCCCAATGTGGTTTCAGGAAAGGGCGGTCCTGCACAGATGCCATATTTTCTGTCCGTCTGCTACAGCAGAGGTGTAGGGAATTCCAAAAAGACCTACATCTCTGCTTTATTGACCTGGTCAAGGCCTATGATACCATCAGTAGGACTGGGCTCTGGGTTGTTCTTCGTGCTTTCGGAGTCCCTGACCCTCTGCTCACGATCATTAAGGACCTTCATGATGGTGAGCGGGCCCGGGTAAAACTACGTGGCCGGGAGTCGGAGCCTTTCCCTGTACACCTTGGGGTGCGACAGGGATGTCCTCTGGCTCCCACATTATTTAACATCTATTTCGACTGCGTAGTTCGTGAAGCCTTCAATAGCTGTACCGGGGGAATTACCATTTGGTACAGATATAATGGGAGGCTGATCGACGCCCGGGTGCGATCAAGGGATGGCTCCCTATTGGTCAACCACGTTATGTATGCCGATGATTTGGTAATAGCTGCTCATTCAGAAGAGGAGTTGGAGACGCTGCTGCTGAGGCTGGAGTGTGCCACTAAGAGGTGGGGCCTTACCATCAGCCCCACCAAAACTAAGCACCTGCCTGGGTATTTTGTACCATCGGGCACTCCGCCCCCACAACTCCCAATCGGTGATGGGGCAGTTGTGGAGAGAGTAGAGAGTTTCCCATACCTGGGCAGTGTGCTCATGACCAGCTCCAGTTTATCAGCAGAGGTCTCACTCCGAATCAGTCGAGCGGCAATATCTTTTCATCGGTTGCGTAACGCTGTGTGGAAGCTACCTGGTCTGTCGCTCCGCACGAAGCTTCAGGTCTTCTCGGCCACGGTCATTCCCTCCCTTCTCTACGCTTGCGAAACGTGGACCCCCCTAGTGGAGCATCTTCGCCGGTTGGAAACATTTAGGCTGGCCTGCCTACGATCCATCCTGGGTTTGACCAGGCTGGATTGTGTGAGGAGCTCACAAGTCCTTGAAAGATCTGGGCAAAGTCCCATCAGTGAGCTCCTCCGGCAGGCAAGGCTGCGTTGGCTGGGTCATGTAGCCCGCATGCCCAGCCACCGCATGCCTAAACAGCTTTTGTTCGGCCGGATCGAGGGGGCTAAACGGGCGCGGCACGGGCTAGAGAAGAGATGGAGTGATGTGGTACAGGAGGACGTGGAGCTGAGTGGACTTGCCGATGACTGGTACCAGCGGTGTCAAGATCGGCCTCAGTGGAGGAGGCTCGTGAAGGACGCTACTGGGCAGTTGGAGGCAGTCGCCCTCCAACAACAACGGAGGGCGGAGGAGCGACGCTCACAACAACGAGCGGAGCGCCGGGTGGCTAAAGCACAGCAAGTTGGCACAGTAGGGGGCACAGGTGGTGCATCAGCCAGTCATCTCGGTCATCTCGGTCAGTCGACCCGTGGCACCTGGGTCTGCCCCGTGACCTCCTGCCAGCGGGCGTTCGACACTTCACGTGGCCTCAAGGTGCACATGGCCTGGCACAAGCGTCGTGGTGACGTCACCGCCACTTAGTGGCGAATGGCGGTTGTTGTTGTGTATGTGTGTGTGTGTCTCTGTGTGTGTGCCTGTGTGTGTGTGGCTGTGTGTGTGTGGCTGTGTGTGTGTGTCTGTGTGTGTGTGCCTGTGTGTGTATGGCTGTGTGTGTGTGGCTGTGTGTGTGTGTTAGCGGTAGTGTAGCAGTCAGAGCGCTGCCGCTATGAACCCGGCGACCCGAGTTCGTTTCCCGCTCACGGCCAACACCGGTGACGATTATCTGTATTGGTGCTGGGCCTCTCCTAGGTCGACTCAGACTCCAATGAGTACCTGGTGCGGTGTGCAAACATCGCCACCCGTGTGCGTGTGTGCGTGTGTGCGTATGTGTGTGTGTGTGCGTGGGTGTGTGTGTGTGTGCGCGTGTGTGTGTGCGCGTGTGTGCGTGTGCGTGTGTGCGTATGTGTGTGTGTGCGTGTGTGTGTGTGTGCGTGTGTGTGTGTGTGTGCGTATGTGTGTGTGTGCGTATGTGTGTGTGTGTGCGTGGGTGTGCGTGTGCGTGTGTGCGTATGTGTGTGTGTGTGCGTGTGTGTGCGTATGTGTGTGTGTGTGCGTGGGTGTGTGTGTGTGTGCGTGTGTGTGTGTGTGTGCGCGTGTGTGTTAGAGTCGTGTGAGCACAGCGTACTGCGTCTCTCCGTGCAACGCAAAGACAAATGTCCCCCGTATAGCCGTGAGCGGACTGTAGGAGCAAGTGCCGTTAGCGAGTAAGCAGCACCTATGAAGGCCGCCACGGCACGCGAGGGGGTGGGTAGCCAGCCCCACGCCCGGCCGCCTTTGACTCCCGAGTAGCGATGTTTACTACACACCGCACCAGGTACTCATTCGAGGCTGAGCCCACCTAGGCGCGGCCCAGGGAAGGGTAGGACATTCACTATTCCGGGTCAGAGGAAGCGTTCGACTTACCACCTGCCACCACGCACCACACACCACCTGGGTTCGATACCAGGCCGTGGAAACTCCGAGACGGGCTTCAGCACCCTCCTCGAGATTGGACAGCGCCACCTTGAGTCGGATCTCTTCTCACTCTGTGGTTCTTTCGGTAAAGTCACGTATAAAGATAAAATAATAAATTAAATACTAGCAGACGACGTTTCGATTGCAACACAAGCAATCGTCATCAGGTACAAATGAAATAGAAACACAAATCTAGTATACTTAGAAATGGAATGTAATACAACAGAGTCGGATAACATAACAGTCAACACCCTACCTGGTTGATTACGTTCTTCCTGAGAATGCTACATTTGAGAGAGAGATTAAACACAGAACCAGAGACATATAGACAGACATATAAGCAGAGACAGACATCACAGAGATACATAGATAGAGAACAAACATAGGCACACACAAATTAAGATCGAATCTCTTCCTCACTCGCTCGCTCGCTCCCTCGTTCCCTCCCTCCGGCTTTCGCTCCACCTTTCATTCCCTCACTCAACTCCTTCCCTCGCGTCTTCCCCTCTCTCTCCCATCCCTCACTGCCTCCACCAACCCCTGGGGAGCGGTGGTGCGGCGGTTAGCGCCACGCTGCACCACGAACCCCCGGCGAAGCGAGTTCGATTCCCACTCAAGAAGCCAACACCGGTGACGATTGTCTGAACCGGTCCCGGGCCTCACCTAGGTCGACTCAGCCTTAAATGAGTACAGTACCCCAGTGTGCTGGCCACCCACTCCCTCGCGGGCCGTACCGACCGTCATAGGTACTACTCGCTAACAGCACTTGCCCCAACGGTCTGTTAAGGCTATACGGGGGATCTTTGTTTTTGTCGGTGTGTGTGTGGGTGTGTGTGTGTATGTGGGTATGTATGTGTCTGCGAGTCGGTGTGTGTGTGTCTGTGTGTGTGTCTGTGTCTGTGTGTGTCGGTGTGTGTCTTTGAGTCGATGTGTGTGGGTGGGTGTGTGTCTGTGTATGTCGGTGTGTGTCTATGAGTTGTTGTGTGTGTGTCGGTGTGTGTCGGTGAGGGTGTCGGTGTGGTGTCTGCGATTCGGTGTGTATGTGGGGGGGTATCTGTGTGTGTCGGTGTGTGTCTTTGAGTCGGTGTGTGTGGGTGTGTGTCTGTGTGTGTGTCTGTGTGTGTCTGTGTGTGTGTCGGTGTGTCTGTGTGTGTGTCTGTGTGTGTGTGTCGGTGTGTCTGTGTGTGTGTCGGTGTGTCTGTGTGTGTGTCTGTGTGTGTGTGTCGGTGTGTCTGTGTGTGTGTCGGTGTGTCTGTGTGTGTGTCTGTGTGTGTGTCTGTGTGTGTCTGTGTGTGTCTGTGTGTGTGTGTGAGCACATCGTAAGTGGGTGACAGGGAACGGGGGGGGGGAGTTTAAGATAGAGACACACAGAGAGAGAGAGGCGGAGAGAGGCAGCGAGCGTGAGATCTTACCGTCACTCGCCTGCTGCGCGTTCACTCTCCCTCCGTGCCACAAAAGCGAGAGAGCCCGAGAGAGAGACAGAGAGAGCGAGAGAGAGAGAGAGCAGCGAGATTCAACGGCAGGCTGAGACAGCGACACGAACAATGACGACGCTACGTGCCGGCGAGCAGGAGATGGGACCGCGGGAGACGAGATCCGACTGAACGGATTCACCAACGCGACAGCGGCAGGCGGCGGAGGCGAAGCAGGAGGAGGAGGAGGCTATCCGGGGGATCTTTATCTGTGTGCGTTGGATCATCGGGTACCGTCCGCTACCCGAGAGCGGTCCGTCAGGTGAGTCGGAGCGACTGGGTGTGCTGGGAATGCGTCCCTCCACGAGGACGAGGGGAGAAGTCGCTCCCCGCGGAGTCGTTCCCGTTGTCTGCGCGCCGTGGATCTGAAGAAAATTGTAAAAAAAAAAACCACACGAGGCCTCGTCTCGCGAACAAAGCCTTCCACCTACTCCTCCTCCTCTTCAGAGAGAGAGAGAGAGACAAGGCAGAGACGGTGGCAAGGAGAAGCGGAAGAGAAGAGAAAGCACAGCAAACGTCATCATCATCATCAGGAGCAGCAGCGGAGGCGGAATCATCTCTCGTGGAATCCAGAAAGAGTGAGAACGAAAAAGGTGGATGGGCACTGCTGAAGGAAGAGGCCTCGCCAGCCAGTCTACCGTGAGCTCCATGTGAACCCGTGGGGGGGGGGGGGGGGGAGAGTCTGTGTGTGTGTTGGGGCCTGCCCTGTGCATGGTGAGGCCTTCCCTGTGTGTGTTGGGTTCTATCCCTGTGTGTGTGTTGGGGCTAACTCTGTGTGTGTGTTGTGGCTAACACTGTGTGTGCGTTGGGGTCTAATCCTGTGTGTTGGCGTCTGTTCATGTGTGTGGTGGGGTTTGGCTCTGTGTGTGTGTTGGGGTCTAACACTGTGTGTGTGTTGGGGCTAATACTGTGTGTGTGTTGGGTCTATCCCTGTGTGTGTATTGGGGCCTGACCTGTGCATGGTGAGGCCTTCCCTGTCTGTGTTGGGGTCTATCCCTGTGTGTGTGTTGGGGTCTATCCCTGTGTGTGTGTTGGGGCTAACTCTGTGTGTGTGTTGGGGCTAACACTGTGTGTGTGCTGGGTCTATCCCTGTGTGTGTTGGGTCTAACCCTGTGTGTGTTGGGTCTATCCCTGTGTGTGTTGGGGCTGACTCTGTGTGTGTGTTGGCACTAACCTTGTGTGTGTGTTGGGGTCTATCCCTATGTGTGTATTGGGGCTAACTCTTTGTGTGTGTTGGGGCTAACCCTGTGTGTGTGTTGGGGTTTATCCCTGTGTGTGTGTTAGGGCTAACCCTGTGTGTGTGTTGGGGCTAACACTGTGTGTGTGTTGGGGCTATCCCTGTGTGTGTGTGTTGGGGCTAACACTGTGTGTGTGTTGGGGCTAACACTGTGTGTGTGCTGGGGTCTATCCCTGTGTGTGTGTTGGGGCTAACACTGTGTGTGTGTTGGGGTCTATCCCTGTGTGTGTGTTGGGGCTAACACTGTGTGTGTTTGGGTGTAACCCTGTGTGTGTGTTGTGGCAAACCCTGTGCGTGTGTTGGGGTCTAACCCTGTGTGTTGGGGTCAATCCCTGTGTGTTGGGGTCAATCCCTGTGTGTTGGGGTCTAACCTTGTGCGTGTATTGGGGTCTGTTCATGTGTGTGGTGGGGTTTGTCTCTGCGTGTGGTCAGACCTTACCCCGTGTGTCCGGTGGTGGAGAGCGAGCTCGGGGTGACCTACACCAATGTTGTGGCCGTGACCAACGCCACCCAACATCGACGGTCTTCTTCACTCTGGCTCCCCGCAACATCCCTTGGAGTCCACACGCCTCTACCCCTCCTCTTCCTCCTCGCCGGCGTCGTCCTGTGGAACTCTGAACTGTTTTCCCGGACAACTCATCGCTAAACCCACCCTCCCTCCCATCCCGGCCCTGCCCCCCCCCCCCCCAGCTAAACTGTGACGGGGGACGGGAGGTGACACCGCGACGGATAGGGGCCCTCTCCTCCGGGGAGGTTGGGCATGTGGCGATGTTGTGGGGATCCTGAGTCACTGACGAGCCGCTCGTGCTGGCCTTGCGGGTGGGGACGAGGCTGGCCTGCCGCTCCGGGAGATAGAACGCTGCTGCTGCTGCTGCTGCCGCCGCCGCTGCTGCCGCCGGGAGGAGCAGATGTTTCGTTGAGCGCGTGCCGCGGCCAGCATGGACTGTCTCTGCATCGTGACCACCAAGGTGAGTGGGTGATGGTGGGGTGTGTTGGAGGTCGCCGCTGGGAGTCATCGGGGGGTTTTGTAGCTCGCCCAACCGGTTTGGGGTCGTCCGCTTGTCCACCAACTCAACTCGCCCGCATGCCCATCCACACAGCCGTGAACCCATCTACCCACCCAACTACCCACTAATTCACCCATCCACTCAGCCATGAACACATCTACCCACCCAACTACCCACTAATTCACCCATTTACTGAGCCATGAACTCATCTACCCACCCAACTACCCACTCACTCACCCATCCACCCAGCCATGAACTCATCTACCCACTCAATTACCCACAAATTCACCCATTCACCCAGACGTGAACCCATTTAACCATCCGACTACCAAACCAAGCACATGTTCCATTGTGTGTACGGGCCTCTGTGTGAGTCTATGGGTCTCTGTCTGGGTCTGCGGGTCTCTGTGTGAGTCTACAGATCTTTGTGTGAGTTTACGGGTCTCTGCGTGAGTCTATGGGTCTCTGTGTGAGTCTATGGGTCTATGTGTGAGTTTATGGGTCTCTGTGTGAGTCTATGGGTCTCTGTGTGAGTCTATGGGTGTCTGTGTGAGTCTATGGGTCTCTGTGTGAGTCTACGGGTCTCTGTGTGAGTCTAAGGTTCTCTATGTGAATCTACAGGTCTCTGTGTAAGTCTATGGGTCTCTGTGTGGGACTATGGGTCTCTGTGTGAATCTATGGGTCTCTGTGTGAATCTACTAGTCTCTGTGTGAGTCTATGGGTCTCTGTGTGGGACTATGGGTCTCTGTGTGAGTCTATGGGTCTCTGTGTGAGTCTATGGGTGTCTGTGTGAGTCTATGGGTCTCTGTGTGAGTCTACGGGTCTCTGTGTGAGTCTAAGGGTCTCTATGTGAATCTACAGGTCTCTGTGTAAGTCTATGGGTCTCTGTGTGGGACTATGGGTCTCTGTGTAAATCTATGGGTCTCTGTGTGAATCTACTAGTCTCTGTGTGAGTCTATGGGTCTCTGTGTGGGACTATGGGTCTCTGTGTGAGTCTATGGGTCTCTGTGTGAGTCTATGGGTGTCTGTGTGAGTCTATGGGTCTCTGTGTGAGTCTACGGGTCTCTGTGTGAGTCTAAGGGTCTCTATGTGAATCTACAGGTCTCTGTGTAAGTCTATGGGTCTTTGTGTGGGACTATGGGTCTCTGTGTGAATCTATGGGTCTCTGTGTGAATCTACTAGTCTCTGTGTGAGTCTATGGGTCTCTGTGTGGGACTATGGGTCTCTGTGTGAGTCTACGGGTCGCTGTGTCAGTCTATGGGTCTCTGTGTGAATCTACAGGTCTCTGTGTAAGTCTATGGGTCTCTGTGTGGGTCTGCGCGTCTCTATGTGAGTCTGTGGGTCTCTGTGTGAATCTACGGGTTTCTGTGTAAGTCTATGGGTTGCTGAGTGAATCTACAGGTTTCTGTATGAGTCTACGGGTCTCTGTGTGAGCCTAAGGGTCTCTGTGTAAGTCTGCGGGTCTCTATGTAAGTCTATGGGTCTCTGTGTGGGTCTGTGGGTCTCTGTGTGAGTCTACGGGTCGCTGTATTGGTCTACGGGTCTCTGTGTAAGTCTAGGGGTCTCTGTGTGAGTCTTCGGGTCTCTGTGTGAGTCTACGACTCTCCGTGTGAGTCTACAGGTCTCTGTGTGAGTCCACCGGTCTCTGTGTGAGTCCAAGAGTCTCAGTGAATCTACGAGTCTTTGTGTGAGTCTACGGGTCTCTGTGTGAGTCTATGGGTCTTTGTGTGAGTTTCCGGGTCTCTGTGTGAATCTACGGGTCTCTGTGTGAATCTACGGGTCTCTGTGTGAATCTACGGGTCTCTGTGTGAATCTACGGGTCTCTGTGTGGGTCTGGGGTCTCTGTGCTAGCCTACGGGTCTCAATGTGAGCCTACAGATATTAGTGTGAGTTTACGGGTATCTTTGCGAATCTATAGGTCTTTATGCGAGTCTACGGGTATCTGTGTTCGTCTATGAATCTCTATGCAAGTCTACTGGTTTATGTGTGAGGCTATGGGTCTCTGTGTGAATCTACGGGTTTCTGTGTGAATCTACGGGTTTCTGTGTAAGTATATGGGTTGCTGTGTGAATCTACAGGTTTCTGTGTGAGTCTACGGGTCTCTGTGTGAGTCTACGGGTCTCTGTGTGAGTCTAAGGGTCTCTGTGTAAGTCTACGGGGCTCTGTGTAAGTCTATGGGTCTCTGTGTGGGTCTATGGGTCTCTGTGTGAGTCTACGGGTCGCTGTATTAGTCTACGGGTCTCTGTGTAAGTCTAGGAGTCTCTGTGTGAGTCTTCGGGTCTCTGTGTGGGTCTACGACTCTCTGTGTGAGTCTACTGGTCTCTGTGTGGTTCTGCGGGTCTTTGTGTGAGTCTACGGGTCTCTGTGTGAGTCTACGGGTCTCTGTGTGAATCTACGGGTCTCTGTGTGAGTCTATGGATCTCTGTGTGAGTCTATATGTCTCAGTGCGAATCAACAGGTCTCAATGCAGTCCTTGGTTATCTGTGTTAGTCTGTGAATCTCTATGTGAGTCTACGGGTCTCTGTGTGAGTCTATGGTTCTCTGTGTGAGTCTATAGGTTTCTGTGTGAGTCTATGGGTCTCTGTGCGAGTGTATGGGTCTCTGTGTTTATCTACGGTTCTCTGTGTGAGTCTACGGGTCTCTGTGTGAGTCTATGGGTCTCTGTGCTAGTCTAAGGGTCTCTGTGTGAGTCTATGGGTCTTTGTGTGAGTCTATGGGTCTCTGTGTGAGTCTATGGGTCTTTATTTAAGTCTACGGGTATCTCTGTGAGTCTACGGGTCTCTGTGTAAATCGACGGGTCTCTGTGTTTATTTGCGGTTCTCTGTGTGAGTCTACGGGTCTCCGTATGAGTGTCTACGGGTCTCTGTGAGTGTATACGGGTCTCGGTGTGAGTCTATGGTTCTCTGTGTGAGTCTACGGGTCTCCGTATGAGTGTCTACGGGTCTCTGTGAGTGTCTACGGGTCTCTGTGTGAGTCTACGAGTCTCTGTGTGAGTCTGTGGGTCTCTGTATGAGTCTACGGGTCTCTGTGTGAGTCTATGGGTCTCTGTGTGAGTCTTCGGGTCTCTGTGTGAGTCGACGGGTCTCTGTGTGAGTCTACGGGTCTCTGTGTGGGTCTATGGGTCTCTGTGTGAGTCTATGGGTCTCTGTGTGAGTCTATGGGTCTCTGTGTGAGTCTATGGGTCTCTGTGTGAGTCTACGGGTCTCTGTGTGGGTCTATGGGTCTCTGTGTAAGTCTATGGGTCTCTATGTGAGTCTATGGGTCTCTGTGTGAGTCTACGGGTCTCTGTGCGAGTCTACGGGTCTCTCTGTGAATCCACGGGTCTCTGTGTGAGTCTATGGGTCTCTGTGTGAGTCTATGGGTCTCTGTGTGAGTCTATGGGTCTGTGTGAGTCTATGGGTCGCTGTGTGAGTCTATGGGTCTCTGTGTGAGTCTATGGGTCGCTGTGTGAGTCTATGGGTCTCTGTGTGAGTCTATGGGTCTCTGTGTGAGTCTATGGGTCTCTGTGCTAGTCTAAGGGTCTCTGTGTGAGTCTATGGGTCTCTGTGTGAGTCTATGGGTCTCTGTGTGAGTCTACGGGTCTCTGTGAGTCTACGGGTCTCTCTGTGAATCCACGGGTCTCTGTGTGAGTCTATGGGTCTCTGTGTGAGTCTATGGGTCTCTGTGTGAGTCTATGGGTCTGTGTGAGTCTATGGGTCGCTGTGTGAGTCTATGGGTCTCTGTGTGAGTCTATGGGTCGCTGTGTGAGTCTATGGGTCTCTGTGTGAGTCTATGGGTCTCTGTGTGAGTCTATGGGTCTCTGTGCTAGTCTAAGGGTCTCTGTGTGAGTCTATGGGTCTCTGTGTGAGTCTATGGGTCTCTGTGTGAGTCTATGGGTCTCTGTGTGAGTCCACGGGTCTCTGTGTAAATCGACGGGTCTCTGTGTTTATTTGCGGTTCTCTGTGCGAGTCTACGGGTCTCCGTATGAGTGTCTACGGGTCTCTGTGAGTGTCTACGGGTCTCTGTGTGAGTCTACGGATCTTTGTGTGAGTCTTCGGGTCTCTGTGAGTGTATACGGGTCTCGGTGTGAGTCTATGGGTCTCTGTGTGAGTATACGCGTCTCTGTGTGAGTCTTCGGGTCTCTGTGTGACTCTACGGGTCTCTGTGTGAGTCTGTGGGTCTCTGTATGAGTCTACGGGTCTCTGTGTGAGTCTATGGGTCTCTCTGTGAGTCTTCGGGTCTCTGTGTGAGTCGACGGGTCTCTGTGTGAGTCTATGGGTCTCTGTGTGAGTCTATGGGTCTCTGTGTGAGTCTATGGGTCTCTGTGTGAGTCTACGGGTCTCTGTGTGGGTCTATGGGTCTCTGTGTAAGTCTATGGGTCTCTATGTGAGTCGACGGGTCTCTGTGTGAGTCTACGGGTCTCTGTGTGGGTCTATGGGTCTCTGTGTGAGTCTATGGGTCTCTGTGTGAGTCTATGGGTCTCTGTGTGAGTCTATGGGTCTCTGTGTGAGTCTACGGGTCTCTGTGTGGGTCTATGGGTCTCTGTGTAAGTCTATGGGTCTCTGTGAGTCTACGGGTCTCTGTGTGAGTCTACGGGTCTCTGTGTGAGTGTATGTGTCTCTGTGTGAGTCTATGGGTCTCTGTGTGAGTCTACGGGTCTCTGTGTGAGTCTACGGGTCTCTGTGTGTGTCTACGGGTCTCTGTGTGAGTCTACGGATCTCTGTGTAAGTCTATGGGTCTCTATGTGAGTCTATGGGTCTCTGTGTGAGTCTACGGGTCTCTGTGTGAGTCTACGGGTCTCTGTGAGTCTGCGGGTCTCTGTGTGTGTCTACGGGTCTCTATGTGAGTCTACGGGTCTCTGTGTGAGTCTACGGGTCTCTGTGTAAGTCTGTAGGTCTCTGTGTGAGTCTACGGGTCTCTTTGTGAGTCTGCGGGTCTCTGGCTCGAGAGAAGCACTCCCTTTGTGCTGCACGGGATTATGGGAGACAGACCCAGGGTGCATTGCGAGCCTAGTTTACGCACTCGCTCACGCACGCCCCACATTCACAGCACGAGTGAGGGTGTGAATAGCTTTTGCCCCAACCGCCGCCCAAGGCTACACGGGGGATCTTTGTCTTTGTGTGAGTGTGTGTGTGTGTTGACAATGCAGTGAATGGTATTGATCAGCTCATTTGGATGCGTTCACACTCCTCTCTCCTCTCCTCTCGCTCCCCTCTCTCCGCTCTCTCACCCTATCCCCACTGTCCACCCCTTTCTCTACTCCTGGTTCTTTCGGTAAAGCCACGTAGGTAAAGAAAATCATTAATATGAATGAAAAAAGAGATAAAAAATAAATAACATTAAATCACGACGTTTCGATTGCAACACGAGCAATCATCATCAGGTGTGAACACCACGGCAATAAATTTAATACTAAAGTGGGATAGATGCCAGGAAGCTATTTAAGTCAAAGAATGGGGGTTGGGGGGGGGGCGGAGGGGGGGGGGGGCATCTCGTGTACGCCAGGGACTGGGAACGCGAAACTGGGCGGGTGGGGGGGGCAGAAGCCCCCTATCCCCCCACTCTCATCTCTCCCCTCTCTCTCCGTCTATTCTCTCTCCCCCCCCCTCTCCCCTGTCTCTCCCACTGTTCGCTCTCTCCCCTCTTTTTTTACGATCAGTGGAAACAAGAAGATGCTCGGTGTAGTCGGCACTTTGCTTCGTTCATCATATCGTAAAAAAATAAATTAAACTTTGCTTTATGTAAACCCCCACCTCTCACTCACTCTCTCGCTCACTCCTTCGCTCACTCTCTCGCTCACTCTCTCGGTCACTCTCTCGCTCACTCTCTCGCTCACTCTCTCGGTCACTCTCTCGCTCACTCTCTCGGTCACTCTCTCGCTCACTCTCTCGCTCACTCTCTCGCTCACTCTCTCGGTCACTCTCTCGCTCACTCTCTCGCTCACTCTCTCGCTCACTCTCTCGCTCACTCTCTCGGTCACTCTCTCGCTCACTCTCTCGCTCACTCTCTCGCTCACTCTCTCGGTCACTCTCTCGGTCACTCTCTCGCTCACTCTCTCGCTCACTCTCTCGCTCACTCTCTCGGTCACTATCTCGCTCACTCTCTCGGTCACTCTCTCGGTCACTCTCTCGGTCACTCTCTCGCTCACTCTCTCGCTCACTCTCTCGCTCACTCTCTCGCTCACTCTCTCGCTCACTCTCTGGCTTTCTCTCGTTCTGCACGCAGCCCTTCTCGCAGTCCGTCGGCCTCCGACGGGTAGCTCATATCAGCATGCAGAGCTCCCCGTCATCTGCCACCGAGCACACGGCCTCCTCCATCGCCCACTGTCCTCTGCTAGTAGCCACAGCCATCGCAGCGAAGTGTACACGGGATGCGGCGTGCCGGTTGTGGAACTATTTTATCGGTCGCAGACTCAGCTGAATGTGAGTGATGTAAAGAAAGGAGCGGTGGCGCAGTGGTTAACGCGCTGCAATTAACCGTTTACCACCAGTAACATCGGCGGTTATCCGCACCTGTTCTGGGCCTGCCCTAGGTCGACTCAGCCTTCAATGAGTACCTGGTGTGATGTGGCAAACATCGCGACTGGAGAGACAAAGGCGGCTCATTCGTGTGGCTGGCTAGGCACCCTCTTGTGTGCCCTGCCGGCCTTAATAGGCGCTCGCCAACAGCACTTGCCCCAACACCTTGTTGAAGGCTATACGGGGCGTCTTTGTCTTTGCGCGTGTGTGTGTGTGTGTGTCGGGAGAGGCGGTGTAGTGAATATCGCTGCACTGCACCACGCACCGGGCCACCTGAGTTTCAATCCCCGTTCGCAGCCGACATCAGTGGCGAGTATGTGAACCGGTCCAAGTTCTGGTCCTTTCCCAGAGTCAGCTCAGCCTTAAAGGAGTACCTGGTGCGGTTTGTGGGGGGGGGGGGTGGGTAGAGAGACAAAGGCGGCCGGGCAGGCGTGCCGGCTCACCATCATCGGACACTCCTCGCAAAAGAGAAAACCTTTGGATGCACTTGCCCCACACCGTGTCGCGGGCTACACGGGGGACCTTTGCCTGCGGTGGTGTGCACGTGATGAGACAGGGTGGGGGGGGGTAAGCCAGCCCCGAAATAGACGAACACAACTCGTTGAAGGTGTCAAGCAATGTTGTTAAAACAATTATCGTTCTAATTCTCGGGTGGATTCTTGTGTTGAGGCCGAGTCGACCAAGGGGAGGCCCACGCACGACTGGGTTCAGATAATCGCTGCGACTGATAGTTGGCCGTGAGACGGGGCGGGCGTGGGGGGGGGGGAGATTCGAACTCGCCGCGGCCTGGGAACGAGGAGTGGCGTCGTGGTCGCTACAACGCTTGTTCTTGACGATTCCTCTCCATCGCCCACCCCGTGAACTCTTTGCAGCTCAATTTCGATTTAAAGCTTTCGTGACTGCAGGGAATCATCTTCTTGGTTCTTACGAGGACGGCTGCTTGCGTTGTGTCCGAAACGTCGTGAGAATTGTATTTTATTATGTTTTATTTGTATTATTTTATTACTTCCCTTCTACGTGACTTTACCGAAAAAACCAAGAAGATCTTTGCAGCTCATGGACGTGCTAATTTCTCCAGCCCCCACCCGTCCCTGCACGCCACAAACCCTCCCCCCTTTCCCCTCCCCCCGTGAACTCTTGCAGCCACGACTCTACACCCCCCCCCCTCCCGTGCCTATATAAAGCCACAACATCAGATTATTATTTCTCACCTGATGACGGACGCTTGTGTTGCGACCGAAACGTCGTGTTCTTTTATTTTTGTTGTTTTCTATCTACGTGAATTTACCGCAAGAACCAGAGAGTATGGTGTGTAGGTGGTTGGGTGTGTGGGTGGGTGGGTGAGTGGTTGGATGTGTGGGTGGGTGGGTGGGTGAGTGGTTGGATGTGTGGGTGGGTGGGTGAGTGGTTGGATGTGTGGGTGTGTGGGTGGGTGAGTGGTTGGATGTGTGGGTGTGTGGGTGGGTGAGTGGTTGGATGTGTGGGTGGGTGGGTGGGTGAGTGGTTGGATGTGTGGGTGGGTGAGTGGTTGGATGTGTGGGTGGGTGGGTGGGTGAGTGGTTGGATGTGTGGGTGTGTGGGTGGGTGAGTGGTTGGATGTGTGGGTGGGTGGGTGAGTGGTTGGATGTGTGGGTGGGTGGGTGGGTGAGTGGGTGAGTGTGTGGGTGGGTGGATCGGTGGGTGTGTGAGTGGTTGGGTGTGTGGGTGAATGTGCGGGGGTGGATTGGTGGGTGAGTGGTTGGTTGGGTGTGTGAGTGGTTGTGTGGGTGGGTCGCTGAGTGGGTGGGTGGGTGTGTGGGTGAGTGAATGGGTGGGTCAGTGCGTGGGTGGGTGGGTGTGTGAGTGGGTGGTTGTGTAAGTGGTTGAGTGTGTGGGTGAGTAGGTGGCTGGATCGGTGGGTGTGTGAGTGGGTGGTTGGGTGTGGGGGTGAGTGAATGGGTGGGTCAGTGCGTGGGTGGGTGTGTGAGTGGGTTGGTGTGTGAGTGGGTGGGTGGGTAGGTAGTTGAGTGAGTTCGTGTGTGAGTGAGTGAGTGAATGGATGTGTGAGTGGGTGGGTAGGTTAGGCGAGTGAGTGGGTGCGTGTTTAAGTGCTTGGGTGGGTGAACGAGTGACCGTGTGGGTAGTTGGTTTGAGTGAGCCACTTGACCAAACTCTTGTACACCACGTGACACGTTTCTTTGTTTTTCTGCCACGGGTGGTGGAGGGTTTCACGACCTATAACAAAAACAATGAAACTACTCAATGCGACATTTTTGGTCCCATTCATTTAATTTTAATCGCTCTTAAATCCCCCCCCCCCCACCTATCACTCTCACCCCCCCCCACCCCATTCGGTGACCCCCCCCCCACCCCCACCACCACGATCGTGCCGCGGTGTTCGTGAATTGGCGTCTCCAGCGGTACCCGGCAACCACTGGGAGCGCGATGCTCGTTGCCAGGCAACGCCACGGCCATCCGTGGCGATGGGTCTCTCCGTGTGTGTGTGTGTGTGGGGCTGTCGTGTGTGGATGAGGCAAAGGTACAGGCAAAGCTGCCCCGTGTAGCCCACTCACAGGCTGTTGGGGCGAGTGCTGTCAGCGTGTATCTATGAAGGATGGCACTGCGAAGGGGATGGGTGGCCAGCTTCCGTCTCCCGAGTGGCGAATGTTTACGCATCGCGCCAGTTACTCATTTGAGGCTGAGTCGACCTAGGGGAGGCCCCGGGACCGATTCAGAGAATCGTCACTGGCGTTGGCCTCTTGAGCGGGAATCGAACGCGGGTCGCCGGGTTCGTAGCGCAGCGCGCTAACCGCTGCACCACCGCTCAGCTCCTTTGAAGGGTGGCACGGGCGCACCTAATAAGGGGATCGTGGGGCTAGCACCACTCCCACCAGTGCTGGTGCTTATTTAGGGCTGAGCAGACCTAGAGGTTGGTTAGGCGCGGAGGGATGCATCCTGGGAATTCGACTGAGAGGAGCACGTGGATTACAGGACACACGCTGAGGGTAGAGGCTTCACCATTAATTCTAGATCTGAAGCTGTCGTGACTGCAAGGATTCATACTCTTAGGTTTTTTCGGTAAAGTCACGTAGGTAAAAAATTTAATTAAAAATTACTGAAAGTAAAAATATAAATAAAATAAAATAATAAATCACGACATTCGCTTGATGCAGTAAATCTGGCTGTGACGGTCCCACCTGATGACGTAGACTTGTGTTGCCTCCGAAACGTCGTGATTTATTATTTTATTTTATTTATATTATTTTTTTATTAAAAACATTTTTTACCGACGCGTCTTTACGGAAAAAAACCTAAGAGTATACTTCACCACCATCACCATTACGTTGATCTCCATCCAGCAGTAGATATACCATGATGGTGATGATCACACACGCGGGGTAGAGACATCACCATCATCATCACCACATCGATCTCATCCAGCAGTGGATAGACCATGGTGGTGATGATCACACACGCGGGGTAGAGACATCACCATCATCATCACCACATCGATCTCATCCAGCAGTGGATAGACCATGGTGGTGATGATCACACACGCGGGGTAGAGACATCACCATCATCATCACCACATCGATCTCCACCCAGCAGTGGATAGACCATGGTGGTGATGATCACACACGCGGGGTAGAGACATCACCATCATCATCACCACATCGATCTCATCCAGCAGTAGATAGACCATGGTGGTGATGATCACACACGCGGGGTAGAGACATCACCACCATCATCATCACCACATCGATCTCCGCCCAGCAGTGGATAGGCCATGGTGGTGGTGATCACACACGCGGGGTAGAGACATCACCACCACCACCATCATCACCACATCGATCTCCGCTCAGCAGTAGATAGACCATGGTGGTGATGATCACACGCGGGGTAGAGACATCACCACCATCATCACCACATCGATCTCCACCCAGCAGTAGATAGACCATGGTGGTGATGATCACACGCGGGGTAGAGACATCACCACCATCACCACCACATCGATCTCCACCCAGCAGTAGATAGACCATGGTGATGATGATCACACGCGGGGTAGAGACACCACCACCATCATCACCACATCGATCTCCACCCAGCAGTGGATAGACCATGGTGGTGATGATCACACGCTGGGGGGTAGAGGAGGAGGAGGCGTCGTGCAGACTGCGAAGCGGAGTGAGTGGTGGGGCTTGGGCAGGAGGCGTCACGCCCAGAGGGGGACGGCGGTGGCCGATGGTCGAGACTCAGCACGGAGCGGCAGTCGAGGGAGGGACGCGGGGGAGGGGGAGGACATCCACCACCACCAGGGAGACGGAAACACGGGAGGGAGGGAGGGAGGGAGAGGGAGGGGGAGGGAGGGAGGGAGGGGGGAGGGCTTCATCCATCAGTGGATCGCTCACGGCTTCCGATGATTATTATGGAAGCGTCCTCGCTCCCTTGTGTCTCTGTCGGACAGATTCCGCGCGTGCCTGCACCTCTGATTAGCGCGGTCGACTACGTACGGTACGAAAGAAGTTCAACATAGATACATTGACTTACACAGACACGCATAGACTCACACAGAGACCCATAGACTCGCACAGAGACCCACAGACTCACACAGAGACCCACAGACTCACACAGAGACCCACAGACTCACACAGAGACCCACAGACTCACACAGAGACCCACAGACTCACACAGAGACCCACAGACTCACACAGAGACCCACATACTCACACAGACACCCATAGATTGTTGTCCTTCCCCCCCCCCCCCGCAGCTCCGATTAGCACGGTTGGCTACGTACGGTGCGAAAGAAGTTCAACATTCTTACTGTACATACGTGCCGATGACTCCCGCTGACGGTGACAGAATCAGCGGGGATCGATTCCTCCCTCCATCCCTCCCTCGTCTTCCTCCTCTCTCTCTCTCTCCCTGTTGCCGTGGTAACGCCGTGGCGCTGACTCATCATCGTGGTGACACTGCAGGGTGTAGAGGTGGAGGAATGCGTAGCGAGCGTGTGTGTGTGTATGTGTGAACTGTGTGTGTGTACTGTGTGTGTGTACTGTGTGTGTGTACTGTGTGTGTGTACTGTGTGTGTGCGTGCGTGCCTGTGTGTGTGCGGTAGTGTAGCGGTTAGCGCGCTGCGCTACGAACCTGGCGACCAAAGTTCGATTCCCGCTCACGGCCAACATCAGTGGCAATGATCTCAACCGTTCTAGGCCTCCCCTAGGTCAACTCAGCCTAAAATGAGTACTTGGTGCGGTGTGTAAACATCGCCATTAGGGAGACAAAGGTGGTCAGGCATGGTGCTGGCTATCCACTCCCTCGTGTATCGTTCCGGCCTTCATAGGTGCTCGCTAACAGCACTTGCCCCAACAGTCTGTTCACGCTATACGGGGGAACTTTGATCTTTGTGTGTTCACGTGTGTGCGTGTGTGCGTGTGCCTATACTTGTGAAACGTGGACCCCTCTAATGGAACATCTGGGCCGGTTAGAAACATTCATGCTGGCATGCCTACGATGCATCCTGTGTTTAACCTGGCTGGATTGTGTGAGCAGCTCACAAATCCTTAGAATACCTGGACACATTCCCATCAGTGAGCTCCTCCGCTGGCTGGGTCATTCAGTTTCAGTTTTTCAGTTTTTCAGTTTCGTGTATTAGGTGTAGCCCTGTGAGCCATTCGGCTCTTGAATCGGGTGCGATCGCAACAAACAAAAAACTAAAACATGAACAATAAAACATCTTAAAGTGACTATGTGACTAAGTGCAAACAGAAAAATCCAGGAAAAAACTGCAAAGTCTTCCAGAAAAAAAGCACCGTACACCAACGCCGTGCAAAAATTCCAGTGGGATGCAAGTCAAACAACAACAACCACAAGACAACTTAGATGAAAGCCATCATTCGAACTCCGTACTACAACAAACAAACATGGCCAAACCAAAAAGTTTTAGAAATCACCAAAATAAAGCCATAAGCAATGTAACAGTGATCATAGGAACTGTGACCGAAATTTCCCAATAAACGACATGTAGCCCGCATGCCCAGCCACCGCATGCCCAAGAAAATTCTGTTTGGAGCATAAAGGGGACTAAACGGGCGCGACATATGCTGGAGAAGAGATGGAGTGATGTGGTACAGGAGGATGTGGAGCTGAGTGGACTTGCCGATGACTGGTACCAGCGTTGTCAAGATCGGCCTCTGTGGAGGAGGCTCGTGAAGGACGCTACTGGGCAGTTGGAGGCAGTCGCCCTCCAACAACAACGGTGGGCGGAGGAGCGACGCTCACAACAACGAGCGGAGCGCCGGGCGGCTACAACGCAGAGAGTTGGCACAGCAGGGGGCACAATTGGTGCATCTGCCAGCCGTCTCAGTCAGTCAACCCATGGCGCCTGCAGGGTCTGTCCCGTGCCCTCCTACCAGCGAGCCTTCGACGCTTCACGTGGCCTCAATGTGCACCCAGCCTGGCACAGGCGTCGTGTTGACGCCACAGCCACTTAGTTTCAAATGGCGTTTCTTATATATATACGTGTGTGTGTGTGTGCATGTACACGTGTGTGTGTTGTGTGTGCATGTACACGTGTGTGTGTTGTGTGTGCATGTACACGTGTGTGTGTTGTGTGTGCATGTACACGTGTGTGCGTGCGCACGCTCTGGGTATGTGTATTGTGTGTGGGGGAGCGGCGGGGGGGGGGGATTACACATGTTATGACCACAGGGCCCAAACGCCCAAAACTTCAAGCGGCCAGCGACAATCAGCACCATTAATGTTGTTATAGACTAGTTAACACGTGCGGTGCGTGTGTAACTGATGGTAGTAATTTAACGGCATTTGTATTTTATTTTAGCATTAAAGCTACAACAAGCGCCTTGCTATCAAACATATGTGTGATTTAGCGACGAATTGCTTCCGGAAATATATTGGTAGCATCGGCCACCCCGCGAGGTACCGCACAAACTAACATTTGTCGCGTTCTGGCCCTGTGTTCGATGAGACATCTGCGTTGGCAACACCGCCCTCTGCTGGCCGCAGTCCCATCAGCCACGCTACGGGCTGCTGAGTCACGTGGGAACCACTGGGTCACTATGAGGGTCGCTGTCCATAGCTAGGTGGTGCTGAATCGCCTGGGAACCACTGGGTCACTATAAGCGTCGCTGTCCATCGCTAGGGATGCTGAATAGCCTGGGAACCACTGGTCACTGTCAGGGTCGCTGTCCATCTCGAGGGGTGCTGAATCACGTGGGAACCACTGGGTCACTGTAAGAGTCGCTGTCCATCGCTAGCGGGTGCTGAATCGCCTGGGAACCACTGGTCACTGTAAGAGTCGCTGTCCATCTCGAGGGGTGCTGAATCACGTGGGAACCACTGGGTCACTATAAGCGTCGCTGTCTATCGCTAGGTGGTGCTGAATTGCCTGGGAGCCAATGGGTCACTGTAAGGGTCGCTGTCCATCTCTAGGTGGTGCTGAATCGCCTGGTTAGCGGTCATCTCAGCGAGAAGGCGTGGTCTTGCTGAGCGCGGGGAGGAGGGAGTGAGCCGGGTGGGAGGTGGGGGGGTGTAGTGAATAGATGGACAGAGGGGGCTGAATAGATCAATGCAGAGATTGGGGGGGGGGGGGGGGGCGGGTGGAGGGAGACTCTGAGCTGAGCCGGTATATCGCAGGAGAGCGAGCGAGGGAGAGAGGGCAGAGCGAGCGAGCGAGCGAGGGTGGGCGCAGGATGAGTATCCAGGCGTCTGTGACCGCGGGGCTTTGCCGAGTCAGCGGCATCCGTGTCACTCCGCGCGGCGCCCTCACGGTACGCGCCGCTCTTCACCCCCCCCCCCGCAACGCCTCCACCGCTCTCTCCTCTCCGCTCTCCTCTCTCCTCTCCGCTCTCCACATGAACCGGTGGCCGCTTGGCGCAAACTCGCTAGCAGCCGCGAGGCCTAGTGCGGTGCAGATGTCACTCGGGAGGGACACCACCGCCCCTTGACGCGTGGCCGTGGTACTGCTAATGCTGCTGTTACTGATGCTGCTGTTACTGCTGCTGCTGTTACTGATGCTGCTGCTGTTACTGATGCTGCTGTTACTGCTGCTGCTGTTACTGATGCTGCTGCTGTTACTGATTCTGCTGCTGCTGTTACTGCTGCTGCTGTTACTGCTGCTACTGTTACTGATACTGCTGCTACTGGTACTGCTCTTACTGCTGCTGTTACTGCTGCTGCTACTGCTGGTACTGCTACTATTGGTACTGATGCTGCTACTGCTACTGCTGCTGCTGCTGCTACTGCTGCTGCTACTGATACTGCTGCTGGTACTGCTGCTGATGCTGCTGTTACTGCTGCTGCTGATACTGCTGCTACTGCTGCTGCTGATACTGCTGCTACTGCTGCTACTGCTACTGCTGCTGCTGCTGCTACTGCTGCTGCTACTGCTACTGATACTGCTGCTGCTACTGATACTGCTGCTGCTACTGATACTGCTGCTGGTACTGCTGCTGATACTGCTGCTACTGCTGCTGCTGATACTGCTGCTACTGCTGCTACTGCTACTGCTACTGCTGCTGCTACTGCTGCTGCTGCTGCTACTGCTGCTGCTACTGATACTGCTGCTGGTACTGCTGCTGATGCTGCTGTTACTGCTGCTGACACTACTGCCGCTACTGGTACTGCTACTGCTGCTATTGTTGCTAATGGCGCTACTACTACTGCTACTACGACTGCTGCTACTGTTGCTACTGGCGCTGCTACTACTGCTACTGCTGTTATTGTTGCTAATGGCGGTGCTACTACTGCTACTACGACTGCTGCTACTGTTGCTACTGGCGCTGCTACTACTGCTACTGCTGTTATTGTTGCTAATGGCGGTGCTACTACTGCTACTACTACTGCTGCTACTGTTGCTACTGGCACTTCTACTACTGCTACTGCTGCTATTGTTGCTAATGGCGGTGCTACTACTGCTACTACTACTGCTGCTACTGTTGCTACTGGCGCTGCTACTACTACTGGTCCCGCTGCTCGGTCCCGTTCTCTGCCAATTATGCGGACGCCGAAGATCTCCGAAGATCTCCGAAGATCTCCGAAGATCTCCGAGCCACGAGTCGATGTCTCTCCCGCAACGGCGTCATCCGCGTCGTGAACGGCGCCACAAGATGACGAGGGCAGAGTCATTCCTGAAGTCACGGAAGCTTCAAATCAAGTTTGAGGATTTCATCGTTGGACATTGGCTGGGGCGGGCATGGAGTTGGCTGACCAGTGACAAATTGCGCCTCAGAGCCGCAGAGAGAGAGAAGCATGGGTTGGAATTCCGACTCGGGCGACTATCCGTGTGGAGATTGTAGGGTCTGTCTCCCCCTGCTCTGCCGAGTGAGCGAGAGTGATTGATTGAGAGTGATTGATTGAGAGTGATTGATTGAGAGTGTTTGACTGAGAGTGTTTCACTGAGAGTGTTTGATTGAGAGTGTTTGACTGAGAGTGCTTGACTGAGAGTGTTTGATTGAGAGTGTTTGACTGAGAGTGTTTCACTGAGAGTGTTTGATTGAGAGTGTTTGACTGAGAGTGTTTCACTGAGAGTGTTTGATTGAGAGTGTTTGACTGAGAGTGCTTGACTGAGAGTGTTTGATTGAGAGTGTTTGACTGAGAGTGTTTCACTGAGAGTGTTTGATTGAGAGTGTTTGACTGAGAGTGTTTGATTGAGAGTGTTTGATTGAGAGTGTTTGACTGAGAGTGATTGACTGAGAGTGTTTGATTGAGAGTGTTTGACTGAGAGTGTTTCACTGAGAGTGTTTGATTGAGAGTGTTTGACTGAGAGTGTTTCACTGAGAGTGATTGACTGAGAGTGTTTGACTGAGAGTGTTTCACTGAGAGTGATTGATTGAGAGTGATTGATTGAGAGTGATTGATTGAGAGTGTTTGACTGAGAGTGTTTCACTGAGAGTGTTTGATTGAGAGTGTTTGACTGAGAGTGATTGACTGAGAGTGTTTGATTGAGAGTGTTTGACTGAGAGTGTTTCACTGAGAGTGTTTGATTGAGAGTGTTTGACTGAGAGTGTTTCACTGAGAGTGTTTGATTGAGAGTGTTTGACTGAGAGTGTTTCACTGAGAGTGTTTGATTGAGAGTGTTTGACTGAGAGTGATTGACTGAGAGTGTTTGATTGAGAGTGTTTGACTGAGAGTGTTTCACTGAGAGTGTTTGATTGAGAGTGTTTGACTGAGAGTGATTGACTGAGAGTGTTTGATTGAGAGTGTTTGACTGAGAGTGATTGACTGAGAGTGATTGACTGAGAGTGTTTGATTGAGAGTGTTTGACTGAGAGTGATTGACTGAGAGTGTTTGATTGAGAGTGTTTGACTGAGAGTGTTTCACTGAGAGTGTTTGATTGAGAGTGTTTGACTGAGAGTGTTTCACTGAGAGTGTTTGATTGAGAGTGTTTGACTGAGAGTGATTGACTGAGAGTGTTTGATTGAGAGTGTTTGACTGAGAGTGTTTCACTGAGAGTGTTTGATTGAGAGTGTTTGACTGAGAGTGATTGACTGAGAGTGTTTGATTGAGAGTGTTTGACTGAGAGTGTTTCACTGAGAGTGTTTGATTGAGAGTGTTTGACTGAGAGTGTTTGACTGAGAGTGTTTCACTGAGAGTGTTTGATTGAGAGTGTTTTGGGAGTGCGTGATTTAGTGTGAGTGAGTGGAGTTTGTAGGATCTCCCCCTATTCTGCAGAGTGAGTGTGAGTGTTCGAATGAGAGTGTGTGGGTGAGTGTGAGTGAGTGAGTGAGTGGAGTTTGTATGATCTCCCCCTGTTCTGCAGAGTGAGTGTGAGTGTTCGAGTGAGAGTGTGTGGGTGAGTGTGAGTGAGTGGAGTTTGTAGGATCTCCCCCTGTTCTGCAGAGTGAGTGAGTGTTTGAGTGAGAGTGTGTGGGTGAGTGTGAGTGAGTGGAGTTTGTAGGATATCCCCCTGTTGTACAGTGTGAGTGTGTGTCCAATTTGTAGGTTTTCTCCCCCCCCCCCGCCCCCCCCGGGTCCCCCACTTTTCTCCTCACATAGCTAAACCCACACCCACAGTGGAACTACCATCGTCCAAAAACCACATCCTCGAATCACTGCTGAGATATCCCCGCAATATCCCTCAACTTGATCAAACATCATTGGAACCTCATTTGCCAGTAAAAAAATATGATAATTGTTTTTTTACCCTTCTGTCTGGCAACAAAACTGACACCTTTTTACAAGGAGTCATGTTTGCACAGACCACAATACCTGCAGTCATAATGCAAACAAAAAACACAACTCTGATAATGTATGCACTGTCCTTGAAGTTGATTGGTCCACACCCGAGACAGCTTTCCTTAAGGAAGGACAGTGCACACATTATCAGAGTTGTGTTTTTTGTTTGCATTATGACTGCAGGTATTGTGGTCTGTGCAAACATGACTCCTTGTAAAAAAGGTGTCAGTTTTGTTGCCAGATTGATCAAACATGTGCAGAATGTTTCTATAAATATGTCTATTGATTTATTGTTTTGGGGAGGAGGGCGGGGCATGGAAGGGCCCCCACCCTCGCCATCGGAGTGTGGGCGGCTGGTGGCGCTCGAACGCTGTGGTTCCCCGTGTCCGACGTTCTGGGGTTTATCCGACCGTGCCCGTTAGGAGACGCGTTCCCGGAGGAATCCGATATAGAGGAAGTCGTGTGTTCGATCCCGAACCCTGACGATGCCTGTTGTATATTTGCAGTCTGCGTGTCTCTCTTTCATCATCACCACGATGGCTAGGAGATGTTAACTACCTCGCCTGGTCTACAGGAGGTCGTATGTTCGATCCCAAGCCCTGACAATGCCTGCTGCTGTATATTCGGAGTTTGCGGAGTGTGTGTGTCTCTCTCTCCCCGTGGTGCTCCCGTGGATTTTTCTCCGGGGTCCTCTGGGTTGAAATACCTGCTCCACATTTAGAATCAACATCACCACGTGTTCAGAGTGTTTGGCTGCTGCTGTACATTTCCATGATGATGACGACGACAATGATGATGATGATGCTGATGACGACAATGATGACGATGATGACGATGACGACGATGATGATGACGATAACGACGATGATGATGATGATGCTGATGACGACGATGATGACGACGACGATGATGATGATGACGACGATGACGACGATGACGATAAGGACGATGATGATGATGATGACGATGATGATGACGACGATGATGACGATAACGACAATGATGACGATGATGATGACGACGATGATGACGATAACGACGATGATGACGATGATGATGACGACGATGATGATGATGACGACGACGACGACGATGATGACGATGATGATGACGACGACGATGATGACGATGATGATGACGATGATGACGACGATGACGACGACGATGATAACGACGATGATGACGATGACGACGATAATGACGATGATGCTGATGACGACGATGATGACGATGATGACGACGATGATGACGATGATGACGACGATGATGACGACACTGACGATGAGGATGATGATGACGACCACGATGATGATGTTGAGCCCACTTCGTGGAGCTGCTATCATTTGTGATTGACCAGGTCGCTTCTGATAGAAAATTTAAGAGCTACAGATATCTGCGTGTGCCTTACCAGGTCAAATAAATACATGTATCGTGTGTAGTTTAGTTTCAACTCACTGACAGCACTTGCCTCCAAAGGCTCTGCTCAAGTTGAACACGTAGGCCTTCGCGAACACCATCATCCATAACTCCAGTTTTTCTAGTTACAACTCGTAAACATGAATGTGCTGTTAAACCCGGCTACCGCCTGATAATGACGGCTGTAAGCACTGGCGAAACGTCGGACTCAGAGTGTAAACGTCGTGGAATTCGCTCTCCAACACACAACCGGTGCCACGTTCTGTTGACGTGGAGTTTGTAAGTTTTCTCTCCGGCTTCTCACCTCCCAAAGCTAAACTCACGCAAACAATGGAACTGCTTCTAGAATTGAAGCTTTCGTGACTGCAAGGATTCATATTCTGAGGTTTTTTACCGAAAAAACCTAAGAAAATGGAACTGCTATCAGGCAAAAACTAACATCCCAATGATGAGAAATCCCGATGCAAATGACTCCATGTGGGATCGCACAGCAGCAGTGAAAAGGGACATGAGACCAAGACAACAGGATTTCTCCCCAACTCTGGCTGTCGCCTGATGACGCTGGTTGTAATTACTGGCGAAACGTCGGACTCGAATTGTAAATGTTGTGGGTTTATCCTCTTGGTTCTTTCG
This sequence comes from Lampetra fluviatilis, assembly GCF_964198595.1. NCBI lineage: Eukaryota > Metazoa > Chordata > Hyperoartia > Petromyzontiformes > Petromyzontidae > Lampetra > Lampetra fluviatilis. Next base: position 7,471,193 of record NC_136325.1, on the reverse strand, counting down.
GTAAAGTCACGTAGAAGGGAAATAAGAAAATAAGAAAAATAAAACATAATATTATTATTATGTAAAGTCACGTAGAAGGGAAATAATAAAATAATAAAAATAAAACAATAAAATAATTCAATTTCGATTTAAAGCTTTCGTGACTGCAGGGATTCATCTTCTTGGTTCTTTCGGTAAAGTCACGTAGAAGGGAAGTAATAAAATAATAAAAATAAAACATAATAAAATAATATAAAAATAAATATATAATAATATATCCCTGCAGTCACGAAAGCTTTAAATCGAAAAGTTGTGGGTTTACTCTCCAACACGCCGGTTAGTGCTGTACTAGTAACGAATCTGTCACGTTTCGTCTACGCGACAAACCTTACTGCTTGCCTGCGTCGGGTGGTGGCGGGTTTCCCCGACGCAGCATGTACATCGTCACGCGATCTAATCCCGAAGAAATCCCCCGTGTCATTGTGGAACTCTGTTCAAGGCTTCCACGCGTGTGACGGGACCTTTGTACCTTTTGCCTCCGCAGAAATACCGCTACCAGGATGACGATGGCTCCCCTCCGGAGCAGAGTCCCGTGCGAGCACCAAGCGACGATGGTGACGATGGCGACGGTGGAGGCGGCGGTGGTGTGGGCAGTGGGGCCACAGCGATGTCGGCCATGTCGGTTGCCCCAGAGCTCGTGCACGTGTCGGAGAAGAAGCTGTCGCAGCTGGAGAGCGTCCACGGATACGTGTCGCACTCACACATCTCGCCACTCAAGGTGAGCGCGGTAGTCGTCACGTGTCACTCGCCACGTGTTACTAACCACGTGTCACACACCACGTGTCACTCACCACGTGTCACACACCACGTGTCACACTCACACATCTCGCCACTCAAGGTGAGCGCGGTAGTCGTCACGTGTCACTCGCCACGTGTTACTAACCACGTGTCACACACCACGTGTCACTCACCACGTGTCACACACCACGTGTCACTCACCACGTGTCACACTCACACATCTCGCCTCTCAAGGTGAGCGCGGTAGTCGCCACGTGACACTCGCTCACCACGTGTCACTCACCACGTGTCACACACCACGTGTCACTCACCACGTGTCACACACCACGTGTCACACTCACACATCTCGCCACTCAAGGTGAGCGCGGTAGTCGTCACGTGTCACTCGCCACGTGTTACTAACCACGTGTCACACACCACGTGTCACTCACCACGTGTCACACACCACGTGTCACACACACACATCTCGCCTCTCAAGGTGAGCGCGGTAGTCGCCACGTGTCATTCGCCACGTGTCATGAACCACGTGTCACTCACCACGTGTCACTTACCACGTGTCACTCACCACGTGTCACTCACCACGTGTCACAATCACACATCTCGCCTCTCAAGGTGAGCGCGGTAGTCGCCACGTGTCGCTAACCACGTGTCACTCACCACGTGTCACACTCACACATCTCGCCTCTCAAGGTGAGCGCGGTAGTCGCCACGTGTCATGAACCACGTGTCACTAACCACGTGTCACTCACCAGGTGTCACTAACCACGTGTCACACACCACGTGTCACTCACGACTTGTCACACACCACGTGTCACACACCACGTGTCACTAACCACGTGTCACTCACCACGTGTCACTAACCACGTGTCACACACCACGTGTCACTCACCACGTGTCACTCACCACGTGTCACACACCACGTGTGTCTCACCACGTGTCACACACCACGTGTCACTTACCACGTGTCACACACCACGTGTCACTCACCACGTGTCACTCACCACGTGAAACACACCACGTGTCACTCACCACGTGAAACACACCACGTGTCACTCACCACGTGTCACTCACCACGTGTCACTTACCACGTGTCACACACCACGTGTCACTCACCACGTGTCACTCACCACGTGAAACACACCACGTGTCACTCACCACGTGAAACACACCACGTGTCACTCACCACGTGAAACACACCACGTGTCACTCACCACGTGTCACTCACCACGTGTCACTTACCACGTGTCACTCACCACGTGTCACTCACCACGTGAAACACACCACGTGTCACTCACCACGTGTCACACACCACGTGTCACTAACCACGTGTCACACACCACGTGTGTCTCAACACGTGTCACACACCACGTGTCACTAACCACGTGTCACGCACCACGTTTCACTAATCACGTGTCACACACCACGTGTCACTAACCACGTGTCACACACCACGTGTGTCTCAACACGTGTCACACACCACGTGTCACTAACCACGTGTCACACACCACGTATCACTAACCACGTGTCACACACCACGTGTCACTAATCACGTGTCACACACCACGTGTCACTAACCACGTGTCACACACCACGTGTCACTAACCACGTGTCACACACCACGTGTCACTAACCACGTGTCACTAACCACGTGTCACACACCACGTGTCACTCACCACGTGTCACTAACCACGTGTCACTCACCACGTGTCGCACACCACGTGTCGCACACCACGTGTGTCTCACCACGTGTCACTCACCACGTGTCACACACCACGTGTCTCCCTCTCACATCTCACCACTAGAGGTGAGCTTGCACACCTCACTCACTCACCAGGTGACCCGCGTCTAACAGAAAGGGGACTCCTTGACTGCAAACATGCGGCAGTTCAGCAGCAGCGGTTCACACAGCTGCGACTGCTGATGAGACACTGAAAGTCAAAACCGGGTCTTGGCTTCACTTGTATTTCCTGCTGAACCGATGGTGATGTGTAACACGCCCTCCCGGCTGGAAGGCCGCACGGTTGAGGGGATGTGTAAAACGCGCAGTTACTTTGTAGAGGTGCAGGCTTTGTGTTTTTATTGACTCCGTTCCTGTGCCCGCCACTCACCTCCCTCACCGCCACCAGGGGTCAACCTCCACCCCCTCACCGCCCCCTCACCACCCCCTCACCACCCCCTATCCCCCCTCACCACCCCCTCACCACCCCCTCTCCTCCCTCACCACCCCCTCACCACCCCCTCTCCCCCCTCACCACCCCCTCACCGTCACCAGGCGTCTCCCTCTCCCCCCTCACCACCCCCTCACCGCCCCCTCACCACCCCCTCACCACCCCCTCTCCCCCCTCACCGCCCCCTCACCGTCACCACGAGTCTCCCTCTCCCCCCTCACCACCCCCTCACCACCCCCTCACCGCCCCCTCACCACCCCCTCACCACCCCCTCTCCCCCCTCACCGCCCCCTCACCACCCCCTCTCCCCCCTCACCACCCCCTCACCACCCCCTCTCCCCCCTCACCACCCCCTCACCACCCCCTCACCACCCCCTCACCACCCCCTCTCCCCCCTCACCACCCCCTCACCACCCCCTCTCCCCCCTCACCACCCCCTCACCGTCACCACGAGTCTCCCTCTCCCCCCTCACCACCCCCTCACCACCCCCTCACCACCCCCTCACCGCCCCCTCACCGCCCCCTCACCGCCCCCTCACCGCCCCCTCACCACCCCCTCACCGCCCCCTCACCACCCCCTCACCACCCCCTCACCACCCCCTCTCCCCCCTCACCACCCCCTCACCACCCCCTCACCACCCCCTCACCACCCCCTCACCACCCCCTCACCACCCCCTCACCACCCCCTCACCACCCCCTCACCACCACCTCACCACCCCCTCTCCCCCCTCACCACCCCCTCACCGTCACCACGAGTCTCCCTCTCCCCCCTCACCACCCCCTCACCACCCCCTCACCACCCCCTCACCACCCCCCTCTCCCCCCTCACCACCCCCTCACCGTCACCACGAGTCTCCCTCTCCCCCCTCACCACCCCCTCACCACCCCCTCACCACCCCCTCTCCCCCCTCACCACCCCCTCACCGTCACCACGAGTCTCCCTCTCCCCCCTCACCACCCCCTCACCACCCCCTCACCACCCCCTCTCCCCCCTCACCACCCCCTCACCACCCCCTCTCCCCCCTCACCACCCCCTCACCGTCACCACGAGTCTCCCTCTCCCCCCTCACCACCCCCTCACCACCCCCTCACCACCCCCTCACCACCCCCTCTCCCCCCTCACCACCCCCTCACCACCCCCTCACCCCACCAGGGGGCGCCCTCTCCGCCACTCACCGCGGGGAGACCCCCATCCAACAGCAGGGGGGTTACAGACGATACATCGATGCGTCTTGCCTCCCAACTCACCCCCTCACCTCTCACCCCTTCACCTCACCTATCTTCCCCTCACCCCCTCACCTCACCTCTCACCCCCTGACCTCCCATCTCACCCATTTACGAAATGAGCCGGTTTTTGGTGTGTGTCTGAGAAAGACGGCCTCCTCCTCACTGTGGAGGCAGCAGCAGCTGCAGCAGCAGTAGCAGCAGCAGCAGCAGGAGTAGCAGCAGCAGCAGTAGCAGCAGCAGCAGCAGCTGCAGCAGCAGCAGTAGCAGCAGCAGCTGCAGCAGCAGCAGTAGCAGCAGCAGTAGCAGCAGCAGCAGTAGCAGCAGCAGTAGCAGCAGCAGCAGTAGCAGTAGCAGCAGCAGTAGCAGCAGCAGCAGTAGCAGCTGCAGCTGCAGCAGCAGCTGCAGCAGCAGCAGTAGCAGCAGCAGTAGCAGCAGCAGCAGCAGGAGTAGCAGCAGCAGCTTGTAGCAGGGAGGGTTGGTGGACCATCCACAGGTCTCGTGACCTCCCCCCTTCCCATTGGCCGTCTTGGAGAAGCCGTATCACGTGGTGCCGTGCCATGGAAGTGTTGCTTAATCCCCATCTGTTCGGTCTGCACGGGGATCGAGGGTTGCCCCCTCTCGCGTACCCGCGGTAGTTTTCTCCAGGCGCTCCGGGCTTCCTCCAAACGAACAAAGACAAAGATCCCCCTCATAGTCTTGGCAGGCTGTTGGGGCAAGTGCAGTTAGCGTGGACCTATGAAGGTACAACACGGCACACGAAGGTTGGTGGGTGGCGATGTTTTTACACACCTCACCGGGTCCTCATTTGAGGCAGAGTCGACCTAGGGGAGGCCCAGGTCACTGGTGCTGAACGCGAGCGGGAATCGAACTCGGGTCGCCGGGTTCATAGCGCGGCGCGCCCAACGCCACACCGCCGTTTCCTCACCACACACGGACACACACGTGCTCATTCAATTGTGCTGATAACACCTTAATATGTAGAGGACCGCAGAGCTCGGGAAATTGTTCCTCGTCTGTGGTCCTTCCTCCTCCTGGCGCATCTCAGTCGTCCTCTCTCTCTGTCTCTCTGTGTGAGTCGTCCTCTATCTCTCTCTCTCTGAGTCGTCCTCTATCTCTCTCTCAGTCGTCCCTTCTCTCTCTCTCTCTGAGTCGCCATCTTTCTCTCTTTCTGAGTCATCCTCTCTCTCTCTGAGTCGTCCTCTTGCTCTCTCAAGAGAGTGAGCTAATCGTGTGCTACCCCACGTGACAAACTGAGAAGCTTAATAATGTTGTTGATATTTAAGTCCTTAACGAGCAGCGTTGGCTTCCATCGAGGGCTCTTAGCTAAAGCCGCATTAGCTGAAGCTCCACCGTGACACCACAGTCGTCTCTAGAGCTCCACCGTGAGACCACAGTCGTCTCTAGAGCTCCACCGTGACACCACAGTCGTCTCTAGAGCTCCACCGTGAGGACCACAGTCGTCTCTAGAGCTCCACTGTGACACCACAGTCGTCTCTAGAGCTCCACCGTGAGACCACAGTCGTCTCTAGAGCTCCACCGTGAGACCACAGTCGTCTCTAGAGCTCCACTGTGACACCACAGTCGTCTCTAGAGCTCCACCGTGAGACCACAGTCGTCTCTAGAGCTCCACCGTGAGACCACAGTCTTTTCTAGAGCTCCACTGTGACACCACAGTCGTCTCTAGAGCTCCACCGTGACACCACAGTCGTCTCTAGAGCTCCACTGTGAGACCACAGTCGTCTCTAGAGCTCCACCGTGACACCACAGTCGTCTCTAGAGCTCCACTGTGACACCACAGTCGTCTCTAGAGCTCCACTGTGAGACCACAGTCGTCTCTAGAGCTCCACTGTGACACCACAGTCGTCTCTAGAGCTCCACCGTGAGACCACAGTCGTCTCTAGAGCTCCACTGTGACACCACAGTCGTCTCTAGAGCTCCACTGTGAGACCACAGTCGTCTCTAGAGCTCCACTGTGACACCACAGTCGTCTCTAGAGCTCCACCGTGAGACCACAGTCGTCTCTAGAGCTCCACTGTGACACCACAGTCGTCTCTAGAGCTCCACCGTGAGACCACAGTCGTCTCTAGAGCTCCACCGTGAGACCACAGTCGTTTCTAGAGCTCCACTGTGACACCACAGTCGTCTCTAGAGCTCCACCGTGAGACCACAGTCGTCTCTAGAGCTCCACCGTGAGACCACAGTCGTCTCTAGAGCTCCACTGTGACACCACAGTCGTCTCTAGAGCTCCACCGTGACACCACAGTCGTCTCTAGAGCTCCACTGTGAGACCACAGTCGTCTCTAGAGCTCCACCGTGACACCACAGTCGTCTCTAGAGCTCCACTGTGACACCACAGTCGTCTCTAGAGCTCCACTGTGAGACCACAGTCGTCTCTAGAGCTCCACTGTGACACCACAGTCGTCTCTAGAGCTCCACCGTGAGACCACAGTCGTCTCTAGAGCTCCACTGTGACACCACAGTCGTCTCTAGAGCTCCACTGTGAGACCACAGTCGTCTCTAGAGCTCCACTGTGACACCACAGTCGTCTCTAGAGCTCCACCATGAGACCACAGTCGTCTCTAGAGCTCCACCGTGAGACCACAGTCGTCTCCAGAGCTCCACCGTGACACCACAGTCGTCTCTAGAGCTCCACCATGAGACCACAGTCGTCTCTAGAGCTCCACCGTGACACCACAGTCGTCTCTAGAGCTCCACCGTGAGACCACAGTCGTCTCTAGAGCTCCACCGTGACACCACAGTCGTCTCTAGAGCTCCACTGTGAGACCACAGTCGTCTCTAGAGCTCCACTGTGAGACCACAGTCATCTCTAGAGCTCCACCGTGACACCACAGTCGTCTCTAGAGCTCCACCGTGAGAGCACAGTCGTCTCTAGAGCTCCACCGTGACACCACAGTCGTCTCTAGAGCTCCACCGTGAGACCACAGTCGTCTCTAGAGCTCCACTGTGAGACCACAGTCGTCTCTAGAGCTCCACTGTGAGACCACAGTCATCTCTAGAGCTCCACCGTGACACCACAGTCGTCTCTAGAGCTCCACTGTGACACCACAGTCGTCTCTAGAGCTCCACTGTGACACCACAGTCGTCTCTAGAGCTCCACTGTGAGACCACAGCCGTCTCTAGAGCTCCACCGTGACACCACACTCGTCTCTAGAGCTCCACCGTGAGACCACAGTCGTCTCTAGAGCTCCACCGTGACACCACAGTCGTCTCTAGAGCTCCACCGTGAGACCACAGTCGTCTCTAGAGCTCCACTGTGAGACCACAGTCATCTCTAGAGCTCCACCGTGACACCACAGTCGTCTCTAGAGCTCCACCGTGACACCACAGTCGTCTCTAGAGCTCCACCGTGAGACCACAGTCGTCTCTAGAGCTCCACTAAGACACAGTCGGGGGCTGGTGGTGGTGTGGGGGTGGTGGTGGTGGGTTTGTGGTGGTGGGGTGGTTGTGGTGTTGGGGTGTTGGTGGTGGGGGGTGGAAGGTGGTGGGGTGATGGTGAGGGGGTGGTGGTTAGGTGGGGGTGGGATGGTGGTGGTGGGTGGTGGTGGGTTTGTTATGGTGTTGGGATGTTGGTGGTTGGGTGGTGGTGGTGGCTGTGGTGTGGTGGTGGTGGGGTGGTGGTGGGGTGGTGGTGGGGGGTGTAGTGGGGTGTTGGTGGTTGGGTGGGGTGGTTGTGGTGGTGGGGTGGTGGTGGGGTGTTGGTGGTGGTGAGGGGGTGGTGGTGGGTGGTGGGGTGGTAGTGGTGGGGTGGTGGGGTGTTGGTGGTGGTGAGGGGGTGGTGGTGGGGTGGTTGTGGTGGTGGGGTGGTGGTGGGGTGTTGGTGGTGGTGAGGGGGTGGTGGTGGGTGGTGGGGTGGTAGTGGTGGGGTGGTGGGGTGTTGTTGGTGGTGAGGGGGTGGTGGTGGTGGGGTGGTTGTGGTGGTGGGGTGTTGGTGGTGGTGAGGGGGTGGTGGTGGTGGGGTGGTTGTGGGGTGTTTTTGGTGGGGGAGTGGAAGGTGGTGGGGTGGTGATGGTGGGTGTTTTGTGCTTGGCTCTTTGATGGGACGGCCAATTAGCGCACGTGCTAATCTCCGCTTTGATTGCAATTAAATAAATAAAACGCTACGTTTCTTTATTTATTACGTCGTTTATTGCAAGCAGCCTCCCGCTTCTCCCCCCCGCCCCCCCATTACCCCGCCCCCCACTCACCAGCTATGCCCGTGTGTGTGTGTGTGGGCAGTCATAATTAGTCGTTAGCGGGGTTCCCGTGCCAGGCAACAGGTAGCCAATTAGCGAGCGGCATTCCTGCGGCAAACTGCAGCCTCATCCACCACAGCGCTGTCGTCAGAGAGACGGAGAGAGACAGAGAGACGGAGAGAGAGACAGAGAGAGAGTCAGAGGGAGACGGAGAGAGAGCAGAGAGAGTCAGAGAGAGAGTCAGAGAGAGAGAGACAGAGAGAGAGGCAGAGAGAGAGCGCGTGGGAGAGAGGGGGGAGAGACACACGCACACGGAATACAAAGGCAAAGATACCCCGTGTAGCCTTTAACAGGCCGTTGGGGCAAGTGGTGATTAGCGAGCACCGGATCAAGGCTTGCACGGCACACCTCGCTATCACACCCACTCACTCAGCCACTCACTCAGCCACTCACTCAGCCACTCACTCAGCCACTCACTCAGCCACTCACTCAGCCACTCACTCAGCCACTCACTCAGCCACTCACTCAGCCACTCACTCAGCCACTCACTCAGCCACTCACTCAGCCACTCACTCAGCCACTCACTCAGCCACTCACTCAGCCACTCACTCAGCCACTCACTCAGCCACTCACTCAGCCACTCACTCACCTACCCACTCAGCCACTCACTCACCCACCCACTCCACCAATCACTCACCCACCCACTCAGCCACTCACTCACCCACTCAGCCACTCACTCAGCCACTCACTCACTCACCCACCCACCCACCCACTCAGCCACTCACTCACTCACTCACCCACTCACTCAGCCACTCACTCAGCCACTCACTCACTCACTCAGCCACTCACTCAGCCACTCACTCACCCATTCATCCACTCACTCACTCACCCACTCATCCACCTACTCACCTACCCACTCAGCCACTCACTCACCCACCCACTCCACCAATCACTCACCCACCCATTCATCCATTCACTCACCCACTCACTCAGCCACTCACTCACCCACCCACTCAGCCACTTACTCACCCACTCACTCACTTAGCCACTCACTCACCCACTCAGCCACTCACTCACCCACCCACTCAGCCACTCACTCTCCCACTCACTCAGCCACTCACTCACCCACCCACTCAGCCACTCACTCACCTACCCACTCAGCCACTCACTCACTCACTCACCCACTCCACCAATCACTCACTCACCCACTCATCCACTCACTAACCCACTCACTCAGCCACTCACTCACCCACCCACTCACTCACCCACTCACTCACTCACCCACCCACTCAGCCACTCACTCACCCACTCAGCCACTCACTCACCCACCCACTCAGCCACTCACTCACCTACCCACTCAGCCACTCACTCATCCACCCACTCATCCACTCACTCACCCACCCACCCACTCCACCACTCACTCACGCACTCACTCAGCCACTCACTCACATATTCATCCACGCAATCACTCACTCACTCACCCACTCACGTGCTCGGCTATTCACACAGCCACAAACCCACCCACGCTCTCACGCGCTCACTACTCACTCGCCTACTCATTAATTAATGCACTCATTCATTTGCCAAGGCACTCACTCACCCGCTCACGAACCCATAACCCACTAATTCACCCTCCCATTAATTAATTCACTCATTCATTTGCCAAATCCCTCAGTCAGTCACCCACTCAGTCATTCGCTCACGCAGCCACAAACTCACTCGCTTAGCCACTCACTAAAATTAACACGAGTCCAGGAATCGTGTTCAAGTGGCATTCTGCGGAACTCTATCACAGTGTCCTGCAGTGTTGATATACTTAGGTGATTAGTGGTGATGGTGATGATGGCGGTAGCGATGATGATGATGCAGATGGTGGTGCCGGTGATGATGATGGTCGTGATGATGATGATGCAGATGGTGGTGCCGGTGATGATGATGGTCGTGATGATGATGATGATGCAGATGGTGGTGCCGGTGATGATGATGGTCGTGATGATGATGATGATGATGCAGATGGTGGTGCCGGTGATGATGATGGTCGTGATGATGATGATGATGATGCAGATGGTGGTGCCGGTGATGATGATGGTCGTGATGACGATGATGATGTGCACGTCGTGTTGATGTTTCCGGCGATGACAGCCGATAGTGGTTGTAGCATTTGCTGCGGTGGTTGCGATGGTTATAGCGAAGGTTGTTGTGGTTGTGGCGGTTAACGCGGTGGGTGGTTTGCCGTGTTTGTATTGGTGGTTGTGTCGGTGGTTGTAGCTGCTGCTGCTGCTACTGCTGCTTGTGATTCTGATTGTGGAGTCGTGACGGCTAATCAGCACTAAACGTGCAGTCGTCACGGCAACGGAGCCCCGCCCCCCACCCCCGCCCGAGTCTCTCTCCACTCCCACGCGTGGAGCATTGTAAGCCCACACCTGTAGTGGTGGTCGTGGTGGTGGGTGATTGTGGTGGTGGTAGTGGTAGTGGTGGGTGGTGGTGGTAGTGGTGGTCGTGGTGGTGGGAGATTGTGGTGGTGGTCGTGCTGGTGGGAGATTGTGGTGGTGGTAGTGGTGGTCGTGGTGGTGGGAGATTGTGGTGGTGGTCGTGGTGGTGGGAGATTGTGGTGGTGGTAGTGGTGGTGGTGGGTGGTGGTGGTAGTGGTGGTGGTGGGTGGTGGTGGTAGTGGTGGTGGTGGTGGGTGGTGGTGGGTGGTGGTGGTGGGTGGTGGTGGGTGGTGGTGGGTGGTGGTGGTGGGTGGTGGTGGTGGTGGGTGGTGGGTGGTGGTGGTAGTGGTGGTGGTGGGTGGTGGTGGTAGTGGTGGTGGGTGGTGGTGGTAGTGGTGGTGGGTGGTGGTGGTGGTGGTGGTGGGAGATTGTGGTGGTGGGAGATTGTGGTGGTGGGAGATTGTGGTGGTGGGAGATTGTGGTGGTGGGTGGTGGTGGTGGTAGATTGTGGTGGTTGGAGATTGTGGTGATGGTGCTGAGAGGTAGTACAGAGTTAGACTGATGGCCTTAATCTAAGTTGTCTTGTGGTTGTTGTTGTTGTTGTTTGACTTGCATCCCACTGGGATTTTTGCACACAGCGTTGGTGTACGGTGATTTTTCTGCAATATTTTGCCGTCTTTTCTTGGATTTTCTGTTTGCACTCAGTCACATAGTCACTATAAGATATTTTTTGTACATGTTTTGTTTGTTGCGGTTGCACCCGAGTCAAGAGCCGAATGGCTCACAGGGCTACACCTAATACATGAACTTGAACTTGAAGGTGGCAGTAGTGCAGTGACATTGAATGAGTGACTGGAGCGCGTGCCGCTGGGAGATTGGTAGACAATAGGATTCGGGGTAGCAGCCCGTTCTACCATCTGGACATGTGGGCAAGGCACGGAGCCCTTTGGGGGATCCAGCAGATGTCGCAAACGGGTTTTCATTCATCTTTACCCGTACCCGTACCCGGCCGCACCAGGGTCGCAAACGGCTACCCGTACCCGTACCCGGCCGTGGCATTGTCTGTGAAACTGATTGGTCCACACCAGAGACGGCTTTCTTTTGGGCCTAGTCTCAAAGCGATGTTAGACCAGATGACGCCCTCTGATCTGACACCGTATTGTGGTTAATGCAGTGACATGATTCCTTGTGAAAGGTTTCAGTTTGGTGTTTTAACATCTTAACACAGCTGTTTTGTTGCCAGAATAAAGGGGGACAACCTATTCTCATATTTTGGTACTGGCAAAGGAGGTCCCATGGTATAGTCCCGGGTCTCCCCTAGGTTAACTCAGCCTTGAATGAGTACTCTGCGGAAACATCAGAACCTGGGAGACTATGGACAGGCGAAGTGTCCCATCGTGTCGCCTTTCGTTAGCAGCCACTCGCCAACAGCCCTTGCCCCAACAGGCTACACGTCGGCGGAGGGACCTTTGTCTTTGTGCGCTAACTCCGCACCGCAGTCCCGCACAGCGATACCGTGAAATTACACCGCAGCTCCTCCACCCCCAGCTCCACCACCCTCAGCTCCCCTCCCTCTACCCACACCCCCTTCCCACTCGTCCACTCGTCCACACACTCCACCCTCCTACCCAGCTCACCCTCCCCACCTCGCCGTGGCATCTCCCTCCTTCCCCCACCCCCCCCACCCACAACTCCAACCCGCACGACCGCCCGCCCACTCGCCCGCCCGCTCGCTCGCTCACTCGTACACTCGCTCGCTCGCTCGCCCACCCACGCAAATCAATGTGGAGTTTAGAATTCTCCGAGTGTTTCTCGCCAACGTCGCGAGTGTCGCACATGCTCCCGACTCCGCGGCCAATGAACCGTGGCGAATATTCGAACAAAAACCGGTCCCGGGCCTCCACTAGGTCGACTCGGCCTTGAATGGGTACGTGGCGCTGCGTACCGTGAAACGGTCGTGGTGTTCGCACAAACCACCACCACCTCATACGGTGCCGTGCCGGCCTTCACAGATGCTGCTGGCGCACAGCACTTGCCCTGCTCGACTGTGTAGACTACAGGGGGGATCTTTGTCTTTGTCAACTGCTGAGTGACGCGCACCCGTGGTGGGTCATGTGACCATACTTCACCACAGCTGCCAGTGTTTGGTGAACGGCAAGGGGGTTGGCGGGGGGTGGGGAGCCTTGAAGTATGGTACAACAATTCTAGATTTGAAGCTTTCGTGACTGCAAGGATTCATATTCTGAGGTTTTGTCGGTAAAGCAATCGTGGCTGTGACGGGTCCACCTGAAGACGGAAGCTTGTGTTGCCTCCGAAACGTCGTGATTTTTATTTTATTTTTATTTTACTTTTATTAATTTGAATGTTTTATCTACGTGCCTTTACCGAAAAGACCTAAGGATATAAGCGACAACGAATCATGTCGTACGCGTGCTGCCCTTTTCGAGCTCGCCACGTAGAGCCGCGGCAGCCTACAGCACCTGGTTATGCATCGTGCTCTCCTGCTCACCCGCCCTGTGCCTCACCGCATTGTCAACTCGTGCACGGCCACTGCAGAGATGCGGTGGGAGGGGTGGGAGGGGTGGGGGTGGGAGGGGGGGGTGGGGGTGGGAGGGGAGGGGAGGGGAGGGGTGGGAGGGGTGGGGGTGGGAGGGGGGGGGTGGGGGTGGGAGGGGAGGGGAGGGGTGGGAGGGGTGGGGGTGGGAGGGGGGGGGTGGGGGTGGGAGGGGAGGGGAGGGGTGGGAGGGGTGGGGGGTGGGAGGGGGGGGGTGGGAGAGGAGGGGTGGGTGGGTGGGAGAGGTGGGGGTGGGGGTTGTGGGGGTGGGAGGGTGGGTGGGAGAGGTGGGGGTGGGTGGTTGGGGTGGAGGGTTTTGGGGGTGGGGGGGTGCTGGGGTCAAGGGGGGGCGGGGGGAGGGCGGTCCCTAAGTGACCCTTGGGGAGCGCCTCAGCAATCTCCACGTTAAGCGGCAGGCAACGGGGTTCAGCGCAGGGCGGGGTAATGAGCTCCCCGGGGTGACGAAACGTTCTCCGTGCTGCTGAAACGCTCCCCGAGGTGCTGAAACGCTCTCGGTGGTGCTGAAACGCTCTCCGTGGTACTGAAACGCTCTCCGTGGTGCTGAAACGCTCCCCGAGGTGCTGAAACGCTCTCCGTGGTGCTGAAACGCTCTCCGTGGTACTGAAACGCTCTCCGTGGTGCTGAAACGCTCCCCGAGGTGCTGAAACGCTCTCCGTGGTGCTGAAACGCTCTCCGTGGTACTGAAACGCTCCCCGAGGTGCTGAAACGCTCCCCGAGGTGCTGAAACGCTCTCCGTGGTGCTGAAACGCTCTCCGTGGTGCTGAAACGCTCTCCGTGGTACTGAAACGCTCTCCGTGGTGCTGAAACGCTCTCCGTGGTACTGAAACGCTCTCCGTGGTGCTGAAACGCTTTTCGTGGTGCTGAAACGCTCTCCGTGGTACTGAAACGCTCTTCGTGGTGCTGAAACGATATCCGTGTTTCTGAATCGCTCTTCGTGGTGCTGAAACGCTCTCCGTGCTGCTGAAACGCTCTCCGAGGTGCTGAGACGCTCTCCGTGGTGCTGAAACGCTCTCCGTGGTGCTGAAACGCTCTCCGAGGTGCTGAAACGCTCTCCGAGGTGCTGAAACGCTCTCCGTGGTGCTGAAACGCTCCGAGGTGCTGAGACGCTCTTCGTGGTGCTGAAACGCTCTCCGTGGTGCTGAAACGCTCTCCGAGGTGCTGAAACGCTCTCCGAGGTGCTGAGACGCTCTTCGTGGTGCTGAAACGCTCTCCGTGGTGCTGAGACGCTCTCCGAGGTGCTGAAACGCTCTCCGAGGTGCTGAGACGCTCTCCGAGGTGCTGAAACGCTCTCCGTGGTGCTGAAACGCTCTCCGTGGTGCTGAAACGCTCTCCGTGGTGCTGAAACGCTCTTCGTGGTGCTGAAACGCTCCCCCGTGCTGCTGAAACGCTCAGTGCTCTGGCAATATCGACGCTGAGGTCGTAGAATGCCTGGGGCAGTGGATCTGTGATAGACACGGCCATATTGATTATCAGGAGTGGGGGGGGGGGGTGGTGGTGGAAGTGGGGGGCAGAGGATGTAGAGGGGGGGGGGCTCTATCAGCTGTGTATACAAGTGGGTCACTGTGGGTTCCATGTGTTACACTGTGGGTCACTGTGGGTCTCTGTGGGTCTCTGGGTCACTGTGGGTCACTGTGGGTCACTGTGGATCATTGTGGGTCTCTGTGGGTCACTGTGGGTCACTGTGGGTCTCTGTGGGTCACTGTGGGTCACTGTGGGTCACTGTGGGTTCCATGTGTTACACTGTGGGTCACTGTGGGTCTCTGTGGGTCACTGTGGGTCTCTGTGGGTCACTGTGGGTCTCTGTGGGTCACTGTGGGTCACTGTGGGTCTCTGTGGGTCTCTGGGTCACTGTGGGTCACTGTGGGTCACTGTGGGTCTCTGTGGGTCACTGTGGGTCACTCTGGGTCACTGTGGGTCACTGTGGGTTCCATGTGTTACACTGTGGGTCACTGTGGGTCTCTGTGGGTCACTGTGGGTCACTGTGGGTCTCTGTGGGTCACTGTGGGTCACTGTGGGTCACTGTGGGTCACTGTGGGTCACTGTGGGTCACTGTGGGTCTCTGTGGGTCTCTGGGTCACTGTGGGTCACTGTGGGTCACTGTGGGTCATTGTGGGTCACTGTGGGTCACTGTGGGTCACTGTGGGTCACTGTGGGTCACTGGGTCACTGTGGGTCACTGTGGGTCACTGTGGGTCTCTGTGGGTCTCTGTGGGTCACTGTGGGTCACTGTGAGTCTCTTTGGGTCACTGTGGGTCTCTGTGGGTCTCTGTGGGTCTCTGTGGGTCACTGTGGGTCTCTGTGGGTCACTGTGGGTCTCTGTGGGTCATTGTGGGTCTCTGTGGGTCACTGTGAGTCTCTGTGGGTCTCTGTGGGTCTCTGTGGGTCACTGTAGGTCTCTGTGGGTCATTGTGGGTCTCTGTGGGTCTCTGTGGGTCACTGTGAGTCTCTGTGGGTCACTGTGAGTCTCTGTGGGTCTCTGTGGGTCTTTGTGGGTCACTGTGGGTCACTGTGGGTCTCTGTGTGTCTCTGTGTGTCTCTATGGGTCTCTGTGGGTCTCTGTGGGTCTCTGTGGGTCACAGTGTGACACTGTGTCGCACTGTGGGCCACTACCAGCGGTGACGCTTGTCTGAACCGATCCTATGCCTCCCTTAGGTCGACTCAACCTCAAATGAGTACCTGGTGCGTTGTTGCAGTAGACACCGCCGCCAGGGAAACAAAGGCGACCGGGCGTTGCGTCGTGTTGGCCACTCACCACCCCTCCCTCCCCCCCTCATGTCGTTGCGTCCTTCATAGGTACCATTCGCTCAGAGCACAAATGTTACACGAGCGGCTCCTCGTACCGTGTGCGCAATGTGAAACGCGCGCGCGTGCTTTGTGCGCGCGCGTGCGTAGGCGCGCGCGCGTGTATACAGTTGGCTGGGCGAAGTCACTCGCGTTTTTGTGTACATTGACATCACCTGCCACACCACCCCCCCATCGGCTGGCCCACCCTACCCCGTCAACCCGCCATCGCAGCACGCCACTCCTTGGAATTGCAAAGTCCAACGCGTCCTGAAAGAACTCGTCTGCGCGCTTAATATAGAGCCGGCAATTGGAGAATAATTGTCCGCTTGACATGAAAAATGTGCGGTGAAATATGTATATTTTAGTGTGCGCGTGTGTGTGTGTGTGTGCCAGTGCGGTGTATGTGTGTGTGCGTGGGTTTAGCAGTGTGTGGAAACTGGGAGCGCTGAGCTACGGACCTGGCAACCCGAGTTCCATTCCCGATAACGGCCAACACCAGTGATGACTAACTGCGCCGTTCCTGGGCCTCCCCTAGGTCGACTCGGCCTCAAATGAGTACCTGCTGCGATGTGTAAACATCGCCCACTGGGGAGACAAAGGCGGCCGGGCCTGGTGCTGGCCACCCACCCCCCTTGTGTGCTGTGCCGGCCTTCATAGGTGTTCGCTAACAGCACTTGCCCCTATATTCTGTTCAGGCTATACGGGGGATCTTTTTATTTGTTTTTGTACAGGTGTGTATGTGTGCCCGCCTTAATATGTGCTGGCTAACAGCATTGCTGCTTGCCCGAACAGTTTGTTGAGGGTATAGGGAAGATGTGTGCGTGTGTGTAGGCGGGCTATAGGGTGTTGTTGATGTGTGTGTGTGTGTTTAAAGGTGTATCCTGATGTACTGTTGGACACCAGTCTTAAGAGACTGTTGGGGCAAGTGCTGTTAGCGAGCACCTATGAAGGCCGGCACAGCACACGAGGGGGTGGGTGGCCAGCACCAGGCACAGCCGCCTTTGTCTCCCCAGTGGCGATATTTAAACACCAGGTACTTATTTGAGGCTGAGTCGATCTAGGAGAGGCCCAGGACCAGTTCAGATATTCGTCACTGGTTGTAATGGCCGTGAGCGGGAATCGAACTCGGGTCGCCGGGTTCGTAGCTCAGTTCGCTGACCGCTGCACCACCACTCGCCACTCGTGGACACACTCAGCACTCAGCACCACCACCACACCGCAACCACCACCCAACCACCACCACCCCAACACCACCACCCCAACACAACCACTCACCACCACCCCACCACCCCACCACCACTACCCCAACTCCAGCACCACCACCCCAACTCCAGCACCACCACCCCAACACCACCAGCACCACCGCCCCAACACCACCACCCCCACCACCACCACCCACCACCACCCCACCACCCCACCACCACTACCCCAACTCCAGCACCACCACCCCAACTCCAGCACCACCACCCCAACACCACCACCCCAACTCTAGCACCACCGCCCCACCACCACCAGCACCACCGCCCCAACACCACCACCCCGCCACCACCACCCACCACCACCCCACCACCACTACCCCAACTCCAGCACCACCACCCCAACTCCAGCACCACCACCCCAACACCACCACCCCGCCACCACCACCCACCACCACCCCACCACCCCACCACCACTACCCCAACTCCAGCACCACCACCCCAACTCCAGCACCACCACCCCAACACCACCACCCCAACTCTAGCACCACCGCCCCACCACCACCAGCACCACCACGACGACCCCGCCACTAACAACTCTCTTCACCACTTCCCCATGGCGTGTAATTTACCGCAGCCCCCCATCATCACCATCATCATTACCGCCGCTTGCCGCGCGGGAATTCTCACGCTGCCTTCACTCGGTAACTGCGGCAGGTAACACTTTGGCTCGTGCATGCGTGTCTACTTGTGCGTGTGTGCATTCATGTGTACGCGTGTATGTGTGTGTGCACTAATGTGTGCGTGTGTGTGTGTGTGTGTGCGCGCATGCATGGGTAGCGGTAGTGTAGCGGTCAGTGCGCTGCGCTACGAATCCGGCGACCCGAGTTCGATTCCCGCTCACGGCCACCAAACACCAATGACGAATATTTGAACCGGTCCTGGGCCTCCCCTGGGTCGACTTAGCCTCAAATGAGTACCTGGTGTGGTGTGTAGTAAACATCGTCACTGGGGAGACAAAGGCGGCCCGGGCGGTGTGTTGACCAACCACCTCCGTCGTGGGTGACGTCTCTCTTCACAGTTTGCTACTAGCCCACGGCACTTTCCCCAATAGTTGATCAAAAACTTTGTCTTCTTGGTTCTTCTTGGTTCTTTCGGTAAAGTCACGTCGAATGGAAATAATAAAATAATACAAATTAAACATAATAAAATAATTCTCACGACGTTTCGGCCACAACGCAAGCAGCCGTCCTCAGGTGGAGAACAGGTCTGTCGAGAAGACTTTTTGCTGGTGTCTTCTCGACAGACCTGTTCTCCACCTGAGGACGGCTGCTTGCGTTGTGGCCGAAACGTCGTGAGAATTATTTTATTATGTTTAATTTTAATATTTTTATTATTTCCATTCTACGTGACTTTGCCGAAAGAACCAAGAAGATGAATCCCTGCAGTCACGAAAGCTTTAAATCGAAATTCAAGAACTTTGTGTTTTTGTTTTTTTTGTGTGTAACTGTCTGTGAGTGTATACGTGAGTGGCCGTGTGTTTATGTCTGGAGCGTGCCTGTGCAGCACCTCCCCTCGCCTCCTCCCCTTCCCTCTCCTCTCATCCCCTCCCTCCTTCCTCGGGAAGCAGAGAGGAGGAGGAGGGAGGAGAGAGAGAGAGAGTTCTGTGATCTGTGCAAATTATTTCCCTCTGACGTCAAGCCGAATAAACGGCGTCTCTTCGACCCTCTCTCTCTCTCTCTCCTCACTTGCCTCTTGCAAAGACGCCAACATCATCCGTAATAAAGGGGGTTGGTTGGTGGGGAGTTTTTTGTCGGAAGTTCGATCGCGTAAATATCAATGTGTCGTTAACCCACCCACCACCCGACACGGGCAATTAGTGAGGGTTTGTCACGGAAACAAAGCGTGCCAATTCGTTGCGACAGTACGGTTGTGTTGGAGAGTAAGGCCCACAAGAACGTTACCGTGACTTTTCGTTGGTGCTTGCAACAGCAACCACAACAACAACAACAACAAACACAATCACAACAACCAGCCTCAATAATTGTGAAGGAGTGTTCCTCTTTATATTAAGGACATCTGTACCCTCCCCTTAAGTATGAATAGTATTGGCCGTGAAAGCCTACTGCGTGTTAAACCAACATCATCATCATCACCTACTGTGTCTCCACGCTGTCTTTCTCTCCTTCCCTATGTCTCTCTCTCCCTGGTGTCTCTCTCCCTGCGCTCTCTCTCTGTCCTCGCTATCTTGATCTCTCTCGCTCTCTGGCTTTAACTGAGAGTGGAGAGAGGGGAGAGAGGGAGTTGTGGTTGACGGAACGGGTGTAGCGGTTTGCGTTGTTTCGGGTGCACAGAGAGTCGTGCGTGAAACTACGAGAGTTAGAGAGAGAGGCAGAGAGGGAGAGAGAGCAGAGATTGAGGGAGAGAGAGCAGAGCTTGAAATATTTCGGGGGGGGGGGGCACATAAAGCAAAGCATTGAAAAAAAAACGAAATGATGAACGAAGCAAATTGCCGACTACACCGAGCATTTTTAATTTTTAAAGAAAATTTAAAGTTAAAGAAAAAAAAACATAAAAAGAGAAAGGGAGAAAAAGCACAGATAGAGGCAGTAGAGGGGAATTATAGCGAGGAGAGAGATGGAGAGAGGACGCGCAGAAAGAAACAGCAGGGAGAGAGAGAGAGAGTGAAGAGCTAAAGGGAGAGAGTTGAGAGAGAGGAGAGAGTGGCGAGAGAGGAGAAGGAATGGAGAGAGAGGAGAGAGTGGAGAGAGAGGAGAAGGAATGGAGAGAGAGAGAGAGAGTTTGGAATTAAATGGAATTTTGCTGCTCATCGGAAAGAACACAAATCCTCGGTGTCACGGCCCCAAAACTGTAACACCTCGTCAGCAGATAGAGAGAGAGAGAGGGCGCAGAGGCAGGGAAAGAGGTGAGAGAGACGAGACTGAGAGACGAGACAGAGAGACGAGACAGGGAGACGAGACAGAGAGACGAGACAGAGAGGGAGACGTGGGGGGGGTAGAGAGGGAGAAGGGAGAGCAACGTGTGGCGTGCAATGAGCGCGGTTGAGCGGCACCACCACCACCGCCACCACCGCCGCCACCACCGCCACCACCGCCACCACCAGTCACCGCCACCACCACCACCGCCACCACCACCACCGCCACCACCAGTCACCGCCACCACCACCACCGCCACCACCACCACCGCCACCACCAGTCACCGCCACCACCACCGCCACCACCACCACCGCACCACCACCACCACCGCCACCACCACCACCGCCACCACCACCACCGCCGCCGCCGCCGCCGCCGCTGCTGCTGCCGCTCGGCCACAGAGCTGCGTGTGTCGGTGCACGCGCCTAGCATCGCTAAGTGGGTGAGCTGGTGGGTGCGTGGGTGGGTGAGTGAGCTGGTGGGTGGGTGAGCTGGTGGGTGCGTGGGTGGGTGAGTGAGCTGGTGGGTGGGTGAGCTGGTGGGTGCGTGGGTGGGTGAGTGAGCTGGTGGGTGGGTGAGCTGGTGGGTGGGTGAGCTGGTGGGTGCGTGAGCTGGTGGTGCGTGGGTGGGTGAGCTGGTGGGTGCGCGGGTGGGTGGGTGAGCTGGTGGGTGGGTGAGCTGGTGGGTGGGTGAGCTGGTGGGTGGGTGGGTGAGCTGGTGGGTGGGTGGGTGCGCGGGTGGGTGAGCTGGTGGGTGGGTGAGCTGGTGGGTGGGTGAGCTGGTGGGTGGGTGAGCTGGTGGGTGGGTGAGCTGGTGGGTGGGTGAGCTGGTGGGTGGGTGAGCTGGTGGGTGCGTGGGTGGGTGAGCTGGTGGGTGAGCTGGTGGGTGGGTAAGCTGGTGGGTGGGTGAGCTGGTGGGTGGGTGAGCTGGTGGGTGGGTGAGCCTGGTGGGTGGGTGAGCTGGTGGGTGCGTGGGTGCGTGGGTGGGTGAGCTAGTGCGTGAGTGGGTGAGCTGGTGGGTGCGTGGGTGATCTGGTGGGTGGGTGCGCGCGTGGTGGGTGAGCTGGTGGGTGCGTGGGTGGGTGAGTCAGCAGGTATGGTGTGAGGGCGGGCACTCGCCCCGTGTCGCCCATCGGTCGAGTGACACCGGGTGGCTGAGTTTCTGTGCAGCTGAGAGCTCAGACGGGGTAGAGCGAGCGAGCGAACGAGTGAGCGTGTGAGAGAGTGAGAGAGAGAGCGAGCGAGAGAGCGTGAGAGAGTGCGAGAGAGAGAGCGAGCGAGCGAGCGAGAGAGAGAGAGAGAGAGGGGGGTGATGTGAGGAGTATTAGCGGCAGAACCAAGTCAGTCGCTTCTGCACGCCGCTGAGGCAGGTCCTTGTTCGGGGAGAGAAGGAGGGGAGGGAGAGAGACAGAGGAGGAGGGGCGAGGGAGGGGGGCGAGGAGGGGGGGGGACGAGGGGGGGGGGAGCCGTGGTTTGTTGGGTCTCGGGGTCGCCTCCTTCCTTCTGCCAGCGTCGCTCGCCGCGTCGCTCGCCGCCGTCGTGTGGCGAGGCGGCGGCGGAGCCAGGCGAGATGCTGGCGTCCGTGTGGTACGCCAAGAAGATGGGACGGCGCTTCATCAAGAACGTGCGGAAAGCCAAGCAGCTGCGGGTAGGCGCTCCGCTCTCGCTACCCCCCCCCCCCTCCTCTGGCCCTGCTCCCCCCCCAGCCCTGCCCCCCCCCCCAGCCCTACTCCCACCCCCTCCCCCCCTCCTCCCCAAGGCCTCGTGCCCCCCCTCGCCCCCCCTCGCCCCCCCCCCCTCCCACAACACCGAACCCCGGACTTGGTGTGAGCTCATTGGGGGGATATGAGCAACGATGAGTGTTTGAGGTTCGTGACGGTGGTGATGGTGATGATGATGGTGGTGATGAGGGTGGTAATGGTGATGGTGGTGATGATGAGGGTGGTGATGGTGGTGAGGGAGATGATGATGAAGGTGATGATGGTGGTCGTGATGGTGGTGATGTTGGTGGTGATGGAGATGATGATGGTGGTGATGGTGGTGGTCGTGATGGTGATGGTGGTGATGTTGGTGGTGATGGAGATGATGATGGTGATGATGAGGGTGGTGAGGGAGATGATGATGATGGTGATGATGGTGGTCGTGATGGTGATGGTGGTGATGATGTTGGTGGTGATGGAGATGATGGTGGTGATGGTGGTGGTCGTGATGGTGATGGTGGTGATGTTGGTGGTGATGGAGATGATGATGGTGATGATGAGGGTGGTGAGGGAGATGATGATGATGGTGATGATGGTGGTCGTGATGGTGATGGTGGTGATGATGTTGGTGGTGATGGAGATGATGGTGGTGATGGTGGTGGTCGTGATGGTGATGGTGGTGATGTTGGTGGTGATGGAGATGATGATGGTGATGATGAGGGTGGTGAGGGAGATGATGATGATGGTGATGATGGTGGTCGTGATGGTGATGGTGGTGATGATGTTGGTGGTGATGGAGATGATGGTGATGATGATGAGGGTGGTGATGGAGATGTTCATGATGACGATGGTGATGATGATAATGATGGTTTTACTAATGATGGTGGTGATGGAGATGATAATGATGAAGGTGATGATGATGATGGTGGTGATGGTGATGATGACGATGATGGTGGTGATTGAGATGATGATGATGATGGTAATCATGGAGATGATGATGGTGTAATGATGATGGTGATTATGAGGGTGGTGATGGAGTTGATGATGGTGATGATAATAAAGACGATGGTGATGGAGATGATGATGGTGGTGATGGAGATAATGATGAAGGTGATGATGATGATGGTCGTGATGGTCGTGATGGTGATGATGGTGATGATGGTGGTGAAGGAAATGATGGCGGTGGTGATGAAGGTGATGATGAAGGTGATGATGGTGATGATGATGCTCGTGATGATGGTGATGATTATTATGGTCATGATGGAGATGATGATGGTGTTGATGATGATGGTCGTGATAGTGATAATGATAATGATTGTGCTGATGATGGTGGTGATGATGATGGAGGTGTTGTTGATGGTGGTGATTGTGGTAGTGGTGGTGGTGATGATGATGAGGGTGGTGGTGACGATGGTTGTGATGGTGATGATGATGGTCGTGAAGGGGATAATGATGATGATGCTGATGATGGTGATGATTGTGGTGGTGGTGGTGGTGATGATGATGATAAGGGTGGTGATGATGATGGTTGTGATGGTGATGATGATGATGGTCGTGATGGTGATAATAATGATGATAATGATGCTGATGATGGTGATGATGATGGTGATGATTGTGGTGGTGGTGATGATAAGGGTGGTGATGATGATGGTTGTGATGGTGATGATGATGATGGTCGTGATGGTGATGATGGTGATGATGATGATGGTTGTGATGATGATGATGATGGTCGTGATGGTGATAATAATGATGATAATGATGCTGATGATGGTGATGATGATGGCGATGATTGTGGTGGTGGGTGTGCTGTGCGGGCCTTCTTAGGTGCTCTCTGGCGACAACTTGCCCCCAAAGTCCTCTGTGGGGGCTCAGCGGGGTAATCTGTGCCTTTGTTATGTTCGTGGTGCTGCTGCTGCTGCTGATGATGCTGCTAAGTTAGTGGGGAGTTGTGGCGCTCTGGTTAGCGCACCGCGCTGCGAACCCGCCGACCCGAGTTCGATTCCGGCTCACAGCCAACATCGGTGACGAACATAGTCTGAGCAACCGGTCCTGGGCCCCGTCTAGCTCCACTCGGCCTTAAATGAGTACCTGGTACGGCGTGTGAGCAAAGGTGGCCGGGTGTGATTGCTGCCCACAGCACCGTGTCATGTACCATGCCAGCTTTAATAGGTGCACACGAACAGCACTTGCCCCAGCAGTCAGTTGAAGCTGCAGGGGTGGCTTTGTCTTTAGTGCTGATGATGGTGCGTTAGGCGTTCGGTGGTGGTGATGATGTTAGTGGTGGTGGTGATGTTAGTGGTGGTGGTGATGATGTTAGTGATGGTGGTGATGATGTTAGTGGTGGTGGTGATGATGTTAGTGGTGGTGGTGATGATGTTAGTGGTGGTGATGGTGATGATGTTAGTGGTGGTGGTGATGTTAGTGGTGGTGGTGATGATGTTAGTGATGGTGGTGATGTTAGTGGTGGTGGTGATGATGTTAGTGGTGGTGGTGATGATGTTAGTGGTGGTGATGATGATGTTAGTGGTGGTGGTGATGATGTTAGTGGTGGTGGTGATGATGTTAGTGGTGGTGATGATGTTAGTGGTGGTGGTGATGATGTTAGTGGTGGTGGTGATGATGTTAGTGGTGGTGATGATGTTAGTGGTGGTGGTGATGATGTTAGTGGTGGTGGTGATGATGTTAGTGGTGGTGATGATGTTAGTGGTGGTGGTGATGATGTTAGTGGTGGTGGTGATGATGTTAGTGGTGGTGGTGATGATGTTAGTGGTGGTGATGATGTTAGTGGTGGTGGTGATGATGTTAGTGGTGGTGGTGATGATGTTAGTGGTGGTGATGGTGATGTTAGTGGTGGTGATGATGTTAGTGGTGGTGGTGATGATGTTAGTAGTGGTGATGATGTTAGTGGTGGTGGTGGTGATGTTAGTGGTGGTGATGATGTTAGTGGTGGTGGTGATGATGTTAGTGGTGGTGATGGTGATGTTAGTGGTGGTGATGATGTTAGTGGTGGTGGTGATGATGTTAGTAGTGGTGATGATGTTAGTGGTGGTGGTGATGATGTTAGTGGTGGTGATGATGTTAGTGGTGGTGGTGATGATGTTAGTAGTGGTGATGATGTTAGTGGTGGTGGTGGTGATGATGTTAGTGGTGGTGGTGATGATGTTAGTGGTGGTGGTGATGATGTTAGTAGTGGTGATGATGTTAGTGGTGGTGATGGTGATGATGTTAGTGGTGGTGATGATGTTAGTGGTGGTGGTGATGTTAGTGGTGGTGGTGATGTTAGTGGTGGTGGTGATGTTAGTGGTGGTGGTGATGATGTTAGTGGTGGTGATGATGATGTTAGTGGTGGTGATGATGTTAGTGGTGATGATGATGTTAGTGGTGGTGATGATGTTAGTGGTGATGATGATGTTAGTGGTGGTGATGATGTTAGTGGTGATGATGATGTTAGTGGTGGTGGTGATGATGTTAGTGGTGGTGGTGATGATGTTAGTGGTGGTGGTGATGATGTTAGTGGTGGTGATGTTAGTGGTGATGATGATGTTAGTGGTGGTGGTGATGATGTTAGTGGTGGTGATGATGTTAGTAGTGGTAATGGCGGTGGTGTGAGCGGTGGTCATAGTTGTGGTGATATTAGGGCTGATGATGGTGGTGGTGATGTAAGTGGTGGTGATAATGTTAGTGTGGTGGTGGTGATGATGTTAG
This sequence comes from Lampetra fluviatilis, assembly GCF_964198595.1. Lineage (NCBI taxonomy): Eukaryota > Metazoa > Chordata > Hyperoartia > Petromyzontiformes > Petromyzontidae > Lampetra > Lampetra fluviatilis. Next base: position 7,445,502 of record NC_136325.1, on the reverse strand, counting down.
TGGTGGTGGTGATGATGTTAGTGGTGGTGATGGTGATGATGTTAGTGGTGGTGATGATGTTAGTGGTGGTGATGATGTTAGTGGTGGTAATGGTGATGATGTTAGTGGTGGTGGTGGTGATGATGTTAGTGGTGGTGGTGATGATGTTAGTGGTGGTGATGATGTTAGTGGTGGTGGTGATGTGAGTGGTGGTGATGATGTTAGTGGTGGTGATGATGTTAGTGGTGGTGATGATGTTAGTGGTGGTGGTGATGTGAGTGGTGTGGGTCACTGTAGCGTAGTGGTCAGCACGCTACGCAATGAAGCCGGCGACCCGAGTTCAATTCTCGCCCACGGCCAACACCGGCGACGATTATCTGAACCGGTCCCGGGCCTCGACTAGGTCGACTCAACATCAAATGAGTCCCTGGTGCGGTGTTTACGCATCAGAGGTCGCAAACGGGTTTTGGTTCCTTACCCGTACACGGCCGCACCAGGGTCGCAAACGGGTACCCGTACCCGGCCGTACCCGTACCCTACCCGTACCCGGCCGGGTACCTGATTGCGACCTCTGGGATGAAGCCATGTTGCAGGCGCGGGTGGGTTGATTCTAGGAACTTGAATTGTGAGAAGAGACAAGACGTTGGGAAATGAGTGACAAACGGTGACTCACCAGTGACTCACGGCCTACCCGTACCCGGCCGCACCAAACGGGTACCGGTACCCGGCCGGGTACGGGTAGCCGGGTATCGGGTAGGGTACGGGTATCGGGTACCTGGTTGCGACCTCTGTTTACACATCGCCACTGGGGAGACAAAGGCGGCCAGAAGTGGCGCATGCCACCCACTCCCTCGTGTGCCGCGTCAGTCTTCATAAGTGCTACTCGCTAACAGCACTTGCCCCACAGATACAGACATCGTGACACACGAGATGAGAGAGACACAGACTCGTGGTACAGACCTCGTGACACACGAGATGAGAGAGACACAGACTCGTGGTACAGACCTCGTGACACACGAGAGGAGAGAGACACAGACTCGTGGTACAGACCTCGTGACACACGAGAGGAGAGAGACACAGACTCGTGGTACAGACCTCGTGACACACGAGATGAGAGAGACACAGACTCGTGGTACAGACCTCGTGACACACGAGATGAGAGAGACACAGACACGTGGTACAGACCTCGTGACGCACGAGATGAGAGAGACACAGACTCGTGGTACAGACCTCGTGATACACGAGAGGAGAGAGACACAGACTCGTGGTACAGACCTCGTGAGAGACGAGAGGAGAGAGACACAGACTCGTGGTACAGACCTCGTGACACACGAGATGAGAGAGACACAGACTCGTGGTACAGACCTCGTGACACACGAGATGAGAGAGACACAGACTCGTGGTACAGACCTCGTGACACACGAGATGAGAGAGACACAGACTCGTGGTACAGACCTCGTGACACACGAGATGAGAGAGACACAGACTCGTGGTACAGACCTCGTGACACACGAGATGAGAGAGACACAGACTCGTGGTACAGACCTCGTGAGAGACGAGAGGAGAGAGACACAGACTCGTGATACAGACCTCGTGACACACGAGAGGAGAGAGACACAGACTCGTGGTACAGACCTCGTGATACACGAGAGGAGAGAGACACAGACTCGTGGTACAGACCTCGTGAGAGACGAGAGGAGAGAGACACAGACTCGTGGTACAGACCTCGTGATACACGAGAGGAGAGAGACACAGACTCGTGGTACAGACCTCGTGAGAGACGAGAGGAGAGAGACACAGACTCGTGGTACAGACCTCGTGATGCACGAGATGAGAGAGACACAGACTCGTGATACAGACCTCGTGACACACGAGATGAGAGAGACACAGACTCGTGGTACAGACCTCGTGATACACGAGAGGAGAGAGACACAGACTCGTGGTACAGACCTCGTGAGAGACGAGAGGAGAGAGACACAGACTCGTGGTACAGACCTCGTGACACACGAGATGAGAGAGACACAGACTCGTGGTACAGACCTCGTGACACACGAGATGAGAGAGACACAGACTCGTGGTACAGACCTCGTGACACACGAGATGAGAGAGACACAGACTCGTGGTACAGACCTCGTGACACACGAGATGAGAGAGACACAGACTCGTGGTACAGACCTCGTGAGAGACGAGAGGAGAGAGACACAGACTCGTGGTACAGACCTCGTGACACACGAGATGAGAGAGACACAGACTCGTGGTACAGACCTCGTGATGCACGAGATGAGAGAGACACAGACTCGTGGTACAGACCTCGTGACACACGAGAGGAGAGAGACACAGACTCGTGGTACAGACCTCGTGATACACGAGATGAGAGAGACACAGACTCGTGGTACAGACCTCGTGATGCACGAGATGAGAGAGACACAGACTCGTGGTACAGACCTCGTGACACACGAGATGAGAGAGACACAGACTCGTGGTACAGACCTCGTGATACACGAGATGAGACAGACACAGACTCGTGGTACAGACCTCGTGACACACGAGAGGAGAGAGACACAGGCTCGTGGTACAGACCTCGTGACACACGAGATGAGAGAGACACAAACCTGGCGATACAGGGGGGAGACTAATTGTCAAGTTGATGCTAACGACCGATCGGCGTTGATTTGGGAAGTTGCGAGCTGCTATCTGCGCCGTCCTCCCTCATCACGGCGAGTTCGGGCTTCCCTTGGGCTGCTTGGGTCTCTCAACTTTTCCTTCGTTCGCCTCGTGCCTCCACTGACCCCCCCCCACCCCCCCACTGTCTAGACCAAGGCAACACGTGTTGTGACCAATCTGAGTCTAGCGGCGGCGTAGCACTTGTTGTGAACAAGTTCCGACGACTGCTTTGACGGATATGACCCCCCCACCTCCCTCCATACCCCCCTCCTCACCACCCTACCCCCCCTCGCCTCCCTACCCCCTCCTCACCTCCCTACCCCCCCTCCCTCACCTCCCTACCCCCCTCCTCACCTCCCTACCCCCCACCTACCTACCCCCCTCACCTCCCTACCCACCTCCCCCCCCCCACCTCCCTCCCCCCCCTCACCTCCCTACCGCCCTCACCTTTCTAACCCCCCACCCACCACCTTACCCCCCAATCTCCCGACCCCCTCCCCACCTCCCTACCCCCCCTCATCTCCCTACCCCCCTCCTCACCTGCCACCCCTTCACCTCCCTACCCTCATCCCACCTACGGAGGAAACCAATGCGGAACTGTGAGAGAGAATACACACCAACTCTACACACACACACACACTCACTAGCACGCACCAACTCTACACACACACACACACTCACTAGCACGCACCAACTCTACACACACACACTCACTAGCACGCACCAACTCTACACACACACACTCACTAGCACGCACCAACTCTACACACACACACTCACTAGCACGTACCAACTCTACACACACACACACACTCACTAGCACGCACCAACTCTACACACACACACTCACTAGCACGCACCAACTCTACACACAGACACACTCACTAGCACGCACCAACTCCACACACACACACTCACTAGCACGCACCAACTCTACACACACACACACTCACTAGCACGCACCAACTCTATACAAACACACTCACTAGCACGCACCAACTCTACACACACACACACTCACTAGCACGCACCAACTCTACACACACACACACTCACTAGCACGCACCAACTCTACACACACACACACACTCACTAGCACGCACCAACTCTACACACACACACTCACTAGCACGTACCAACTCTACACACACACACACTCACTAGCACGCACCAACTCTACACACACACACACACTCACTAGCACGCACCAACTCTACACACACACACACTCACTAGCACGCACCAACTCTACACACACACACACTCACTAGCACGCACCAACTCTACACACACACACTCACTAGCACGCACCAACTCTACACACAGACACACTCACTAGCACGCACCAACTCTACACACACACGCACTCACTAGCACGCACCAACTCTACACACACACACACACTCACTAGCACGCACCAACTCTACACACACACACACTCACTAGCACGCACCAACTCTACACACACACACACTCACTAGCACGCACCAACTCTACACACACACACTCACTAGCACGCACCAACTCTACACACACACACACACTCACTAGCACGCACCAACTCTACACACACGCACTCACTAGCACGCACCAACTCTACACACACACACACACTAGCACGCACCAACTCTACACACACACACACTCACTAGCACGCACCAACTCTACACACACACACACTCACTAGCACGCACCAACTCTACACACACGCACTCACTAGCACGCACCAACTCTACACACACACACACACTAGCACGCACCAACTCTACACACACACACACTCACTAGCACGCACCAACTCTACACACACACACACACTAGCACGCACCAACTCTACACACACACACACTCACTAGCACGCACCAACTCTACACACACACACTCACTAGCACGCACCAACTCTACACACACACACTCACTAGCACGCACCAACTCTACACACACGCACTCACTAGCACGCACCAACTCTACACACACACACTCACTAGCACGCACCAACTCTACACACACACACACTCACTAGCACGCACCAACTCTACACACACACACTCACTAGCACGCACCAACTCTACACACACACACTCACTAGCACGCACCAACTCTACACACACACACTCACTAGCACGCACCAACTCTACACACACACACACACTAGCACGCACCAACTCTACACACACACACTCACTAGCACGTACCAACTCTACACACACACACACTCACTAGCACGTACCAACTCTACACACACACACACTCACTAGCACGTACCAACTCTACACACACACACACTCACTAGCACGCACCAACTCTACACACACACACACTCACTAGCACGCACCAACTCTACACACACACACACTCACTAGCACGCACCAACTCTACACACACACACACTCACTAGCACGCACCAACTCTACACACGCACACACTCACTAGCACGTACCAACTCTACACACACACACACTCACTAGCACGCACCAACTCTACACACACACACACTCACTAGCACGTACCAACTCTACACACACACACACTCACTAGCACGTACCAACTCTACACACACACACTCACTAGCACGCACCAACTCTACACACACACTCACTAGCACGCACCAACTCTACACACACACACTCACTAGCATGTACCAACTCTACACACACACACTCACTAGCAAGTGCTGTTACCGTGCTGTTGTTGGGTGGGTGGGTCGAGGAATGTGAAGTCTTCAACCCCTACTCAGTCTGACACCTTGAGATCAATACTAATAATTGTTATATTATTATTATTATTGACCCAGCAATGGCTCAGTGAGTCTGAAAACTCTGTCAGGAGGCGAGCGGGGTTGGGGTTGGGGGGGGGTGATCCGGCGAGGGGGGTGAGGGGGGGGAGGTTCAGCGGCCAGTAACAAGCAGCGCTAATTGCCGGGACTTGTCACAGTGAAACCTTCGAGTTACAGGGCTGTATTCACGTTGCGTGCAATCACATTGCGTGCAATCACATTGCGTGCAATCGCATTGCATGCAATCACAGCTCACGTATTCACATTGCACTGGGGGCTCTTGAAATATTCAGTTTCGTACTCGAATTAGAAAAATAAGAAGGCACCATTCTCTCTCCTGGTTATGTGGGTTGCGTTAAAAAAAAAAAAATTTGCCACGGCGACACTGTCCCCCCAGCTGCCACACGTTGCCACTGTGTCGCCGCCTTGGAGCGTCAAACTTGCCACGTGTTGCGTCGCCTGCCACGTGTTGCGTCAAACCTTGCCACGTGTTGCGTCGCCTGCCACATGTTGCGTCAAAGCTTGCCACGTGTTGCGTCAAACCTTGCCACGTGTTGCGTCAAAGCTTGCCACGTGTTGCGTCGCCTGCCACATGTTGCGTCAAAGCTTGCCACGTG
>NC_136325.1:7397551-7439266 GCF_964198595.1 Lampetra fluviatilis | reverse complement strand
GAGTGGGGGGGGAGTGAGTGAGAGTGGGGGGGGGGGGGAGTGAGTGAGAGTGGGGGGAGTGAGGTGGGAGGGGGGGAGTGAGTGAGAGTGGGGGGAGTGAGTGAGGGTGAGGGAGTGAGGCTGTGTAAGGGGGAGTGAGAGTGGGGGGGGGGAGTGAGTGAGGGGGGAGTGAGTGAGTGAGAGTGGGGGGAGTGAGTGAGAGTGGGGGGAGTGAGTGAGTGAGAGTGGGGGGGGGGAGTGAGTGAGAGTGGGGGGAGTGAGTGAGGGTGGGGGGAGTGAGTGAGAGTGGGTGGAGTGAGTGAGAGTGGGGGGAGTGAGTGAGTGAGAGTGGGGGGAGTGAGTGAGTGAGAGTGGGGGGAGTGAGTGAGTGAGAGTGGGGGGAGTGAGGCTGTGTACGTGGAGGGGGGGTTTTTGTCTTTGTGAGTGTGTTGAGTAGTGGGGGCTGCGAGCCCCCTGCCACCCGATGCCTCGCGAACTCGAGCCGTTCCTATCGATCGCGGATTTTGCCGGCGATTTATTTATTTATTAACCCTCCACCTCACGGGAGGGGAGGGGCTGGCCGTGCGGGGTCGGGGAGGGGAGGGGGGAGCAGCGCTGCCTGGTCACGTGCCGGGTCCCCCCCCCCCTCCCCCTCCCCCCCACAATGCCCCCCCGCACCGAGAGATGCCGTCGAGGTGGTTGGTTGTGTGGGGATGTGGGGGGTGTGGGGGAGGGCTGTGGGGGGGGTTGGGGGGGGTGTGGGGGGGTTGGGATGGGGGGGAGGGGCTACCCTATCCTCGTGACGGGGTGGGGGGGTGGAATCGCGCAGGGACTTGTCCGTTGCGCTCATTCACAAATAAACGACGTTTCACCCCCCCCCCTCTCTCAGCTCAACACTTTCAATACGAAGGGCACCCCCAGTGACACGCTGGACTTCACGTGGGCATTTGTCGGTGAGGCTCACGGAGCCAGATCGAGGCTCGCTGAGCCGTACCGAGGCTCAATGAGCCAGATTTGAGGCTCGCTGAGCCAGATTTGAGGCTCAATGAGCCAGATTTGAGGCTCAATGAGCTCGGAGAAGCTTTGTGAAGCCAGGCCGAGGCTCACATAGGGCAGGAGGAGGCTCACGTCGGAGCCACTGGCTCCCACTCTCCGCGCGCAGCACCATGTCGCTCGCGTGACGAATCTTATCTCGCTCATCGGCACATCGAGCGAGCCGCCCCCGCTCCGAGCCAGCGACCGCCTCCTCCTACTCGCCCCCGCCGATCGGATGTCAGCGCCAGTGCCGTGAAGTGGAGCATCATCACGGCGCCTGCCGGGGCCTCCAACAAGGCCCGCACAACCACGAAGGCAACGCTCTCCCCCTCTCCTCCCACTCTCCTCCAGGTCTCCAACTCTCCCGGTCTCCCACTCTCCCGGTCTCCAACTCTCCCGGTCTCCCACTCTCCCGGTCTCCCACTCTCCCGGTCTCCCCCTCTCCTCCCGGTCTCCCACTCTCCCGGTCTCCCACTCTCCCGGTCTCCCACTCTCCCGGTCTCCCACTCTCCCGGTCTCCAACTCTCCCGGTCTCCCACTCTCCCGGTCTCCAACTCTCCCGGTCTCCCACTCTCCCGGTCTCCCACTCTCCCGGTCTCCCCCTCTCCTCCCGGTCTCCCACTCTCCCGGTCTCCCACTCTCCCGGTCTCCAACTCTCCCGGTCTCCAACTCTCCCGGTCTCCCACTCTCCCGGTCTCCAACTCTCCGGTCTCCCACTCTCCCGGTCTCCAACTCTCCCGGTCTCCAACTCTCCCGGTCTCCCACTCTCCCGGTCTCCCCCTCTCCTCCCGGTCTCCCACTCTCCCGGTCTCCCACTCTCCCAGTCTCCAACTCTCCCGGTCTCCAACTCTCCCGGTCTCCCACTCTCCCGGTCTCCCACTCTCCCGGTCTCCCACTCTCCCGGTCTCCCACTCTCCCGGTCTCCCACTCTCCCGGTCTCCAACTCTCCTGGTCTCCAACTCTCCCGGTCTCCAACTCTCCCGGTCTCCCACTCTCCCACTCTCCCACTCTCCCAGTCTCCCGCTCTCCCGGTCTCCCACTCTCCCGGTCTCCCACTCTCCCGGTCTCCCACTCTCCCGGTCTCCCACTCTCCCGGTCTCCCACTCTCCCGGTCTCCCACTCTCCCGGTCTCCAACTCTCCCGGTCTCCCACTCTCCCGGTCTCCCACTCTCCCACTCTCCCACTCTCCCGGTCTCCCACTCTCCCGGTCTCCGACTCTCCCGGTCTCCAACTCTCCTGGTCTCCCGCTCTCCCGGTCTCCCACTCTCCCGGTCTCCCACTCTCCCGGTCTCCAACTCTCCCGGTCTCCCACTCTCCCGGTCTCCAACTCTCCCGGTCTCCCACTCTCCCGGTCTCCCACTCTCCCGGTCTCCGACTCTCCTGGTCTCCCACTCTCCCGGTCTCCCACTCGCCCGGTCTCCCACTCTCCCGGTCTCCCACTCTCCCTGTCTCCAACTCTCCCGGTCTCCCACTCTCCCGGTCTCCCACTGTCCCGGTCTCCGACTCTCCCGGTCTCCCACTCTCCCCGGTCTCCCACTCTCCCGGTCTCCCACTCTCCCGGTCTCCCACTCTCCCGGTCTCCAACTCTCCCGGTCTCCAACTCTCCCGGTCTCCAACTCTCCCGGTCTCCAACTCTCCCGGTCTCCAACTCTCCCGGTCTCCCGCTCTCCCGGTCTCCAACTCTCCTGGTCTCCCACTCTCCCACTCTCCCACTCTCCCGGTCTCCCGCTCTCCCGGTCTCCCACTCTCCCGGTCTCCCACTCTCCCGGTCTCCCACTCTCCCGGTCTCCAACTCTCCCGGTCTCCCACTCTCCCGGTCTCCCACTCTCCCGGTCTCCGACTCTCCTGGTCTCCCACTCTCCCGGTCTCCCACTCGCCCGGTCTCCCACTCTCCCGGTCTCCCCACTCTCCCGGTCTCCAACTCTCCCGGTCTCCCACTCTCCCGGTCTCCCACTGTCCCGGTCTCCGACTCTCCCGGTCTCCCACTCTCCCGGTCTCCCACTCTCCCGGTCTCCCACTCTCCCGGTCTCCCACTCTCCCGGTCTCCAACTCTCCCGGTCTCCAACTCTCCCGGTCTCCAACTCTCCCGGTCTCCCGCTCTCCCGGTCTCCAACTCTCCTGGTCTCCCACTCTCCCACTCTCCCACTCTCCCGGTCTCCCGCTCTCCCGGTCTCCCACTCTCCCGGTCTCCCACTCTCCCGGTCTCCCACTCTCCCGGTCTCCCACTCTCCCGGTCTACAACTCTCTCGGTCTCCAACCCTCCCGGTCTCCCACTCTCCCGGTCTCCCACTCTCTCGGTCTCCAACTTTCCCGGTCTCCCACTCTCCCGGTCTCCAACTTTCCCGGTCTCCCACTCTCCCGGTCTCCCACTCTCCCGGTCTCCAACTTTCCCGGTCTCCCACTCTCCCGATCTCCCACTCTCCCGGTCTCCCACTCGCCCGGTCTCCCACTCTCCCGGTCTCCCACTCTCCCGGTCTCCCACTCTCCCGGTCTCCCACTCTCCCGGTCTCCAACTTTCCCGGTGTCCCACTCTCCCGGTCTCCAACTTTCCCGGTCTCCCACTCTCCCGGTCTCCCACTCTCCCGATCTCCCACTCTCCCGGTCTCCCACTCTCCCGGTCTCCCACTCTCTCGGTCTCCAACTCTCCCGGTCTCCCACTCTCCCGGTCTCCCACTCTCCCGGTCTCCCACTCTCCCGGTCTCCCACTCGCCCGGTCTCCCACTCTCCCGGTCTCCAACTCTCCCGGTCTCCCACTCGCCCGGTCTCCAACTCTCCCGGTCTCCCACTCTCCCGGTCTCCCACTCGCCCGGTCTCCCACTCTCCCGGTCTCCCACTTTCCCGGTCTCCAACTCTCTCGGTCTCCAACTCTCCCGGTCTCCCACTCGCCTGGTCTCCCACTTTCCCGGTCTCCAACTCTCCCGGTCTCCCACTCTCCCGGTCTCCCACTCTCCCGGTCTCCAACTCTCCCGGTCTCCAACTCTCCTGGTCTCCCACTCTCCCGGTCTCTGACTCTCCCGGTCTCCCACTCTCCCGGTCTCCAACTCTCCCGGTCTCCCACTCTCCCGGTCTCCCACTCTCCCGGTCTCCAACTCTCCCGGTCTCCAACTCTCCTGGTCTCCCGCTCTCCCGGTCTCTGACTCTCCCGGTCTCCCACTCTCCCGGTCTCCAACTCTCCCGGTCTCCCACTCTCCCGGTCTCCCACTCTCCCGGTCTCTGACTCTCCCGGTCTCCAACTCTCCCGGTCTCCCACTCTCCCGGTCTCCCACTCTCCCGGTCTCCCACTCTCCCGGTCTCTGACTCTCCCGGTCTCCCACTCTCCCGGTCTCCCACTCTCCCGGTCTCCCACTCTCCCGGTCTCCCACTCTACCGGTCTCCCACTCTCCCGGTCTCCCACTCTCCACGTGGTCCCCCCCTCTCCTCCCGGTCTCCCTCGCCGCTCCGGCTGGCGCCGATCACGAGTGCCCCTCTCCCAACGGGCAACGGGGTCGCGGTGAAGGTCGCAACGAGACGCCGAGGAACGAGAGAGAGAGTGAGAGAGTGAGTGAGAGGGAGAGAGAGAGAGGGAGAGAGAGCGCCTCTCCCCCTCCCTCCCTCCCTCCCCCCACCCCGTGGGAGTCGAGCGGTGGGACAACGCCGCGAGCAATCGACGCCGGAGCTCGAAGCAGCGGCCAGTTGCGTAACCCTCCTCCCCCCCACCCACCCAACCGAGGCGCCACCACCGCCGGTGAATCCGAGCCGATGTGCCGGGGGGCCTCGCCCGCGAGAAGTCGCGAGTGACGGGCGCGGCCAGGCTCGGTTCCCCGCGGTCTCCTTGCTCCGCTCGCCGCTCGCCGCTCGCCGCTGAAATCGCCGCTGACATCGCCGCTGACATCGTCACCGCTCGTTGAAGTCGTCCGCCGCGGGCTGCTGATGGTACCGGAGCGCTGGGAGACGCCGTGGCGGGGGGACGGCAGCCGTGGATGTGGGGAGCGCGAGGGCGAACAGGGGTGGGTGGTCACTGCGTTGTGGGGTGGGTGGGTGGGCAGGGAGGGTGGTGTGGGTGGTGGGGTGGGCGAGCGGGTGAGGGTGAGTGGGTGCGCGGTTTACTGGCTGAGCGGGGGACGATAGGCGGGTAGGTGGGTGGGTGCGTGGCAGGGCGGCTGGGTGAACATTTGAGTGGCTGGGCAGTTGAGGGGTGGACAGGTTTTGTGAGTGGCTGAGCAGTTGAGGAGGTGGGCAGTTGAGTGGTCTAGCGGCTGCGTGAACCATCTGGTGTTAGTGTGGGCGAGGGAGTTTGTGATTGAGTAGCTTGGTGGGTGAGTGGATAGGTGGTTGGGTGGGTGGTTGAATTAGTGGTTGGGTGGGTGGTTGAGTGAGTAGTTGGGTGAGTGGTTGGGTGGGTGAGTAGGCGGACGGGCAGGATGGCGGCAGGGTGGGTGATTAGGTGAGTGGGTGGGTGATGTAGCTGGTTGAGCTGGCTATCGAGCAAGCAACTGGTGGAGCGAGCGAGTGGATGGGCGGGCGGGTAGCCGGGCGGGTATGTGAGCGTGCGGGCGGGGGAATAAGCGGGTAGCTGAGCGAGCGGGCGGGTGGGTGGGTGACTAGCTGAGCGAGCGGGCGGGTAGGTGGGTAGGTGAGCGGGCGGGTGGGTGGGTGGGTGGGTAGGTGAGCGGGCGGGTGGGTGGGTAGGTGAGCGAGCGAGCGGGTGGGTCTGTGAGTGGGTGGGTGATGTAGTTGCTTGAGTTGGTGACCGAGCAAGCAGCTGGTGTAGCAAGGGGGTGGGTGTCTAAGCGGCTAGCTGAGCGAGCGAGCGAGCGACCAGGCTGCCGCGATGCACTCCGCGCTTGCCGTCAAGCCCCGCGGCGTCTGCGGCGCTCCCCCGAGGCTCCGCCGCGCGAGCAGCGCCCAGGAGCTGTGCCTGGGCGTGCTGGCCGCCTGCGCCCGCACCACCGCCACGCGCCACCGTCACCGCCACCACCACCTGGGCGGCAGCCGCGAGCGTCTCCAGGGGGCCGACGAGTTGGGGGGGGCAGCAACGGCCCCCGAACGAGGGTCCCCACCCTCGATCCGGCACGCGGGGTCGTGGGCCGGCGCGGATTTCGTGCGCGACGAGGCCGATGGATCTCCCGCGCCGCCGCCGCCGCCGAGAGACGGGGACTGGCACGGGGCCGGCCGGAAGGGGGGCCCCCCCCCCAGAGCGAGACGCGCACCGCGCCCGGCACGGAAGGCCGCTGTGGCCACGCGACCGCAAGGGATCTTGAAGCACAGTCTGAGCGACGGGGCCGGCAGCGGTGCGGTGAGCGCGGCCGGAGGTGCCGAGAGACGTTTGACTTTCGTCGGGGGGCCGCGTGCCGATTGGGGGGCCCCGCGATGGCACTCGCTGCTGGCGTTCTGCCGGCCGGTGGGGCCTTGTCGCTCGCGGCCGCTCTCCCCTGAGGCCGACTGCCTGCCATTCCTCAAGGTCAGAGGTCGGGTGATGTGATGGTGGTGATGGTGATGATAATGATGGGCTCTAGTAGTAGGTTTTTACCCTTTTAAACTGGTACAAAACTGACACCTTTTGTACCAGTTTAAAAGGGTAAAAACCTACTACTATATTTTGCCACTGGTAAAAGAGATCTCATAGTGATGATGAGCTCGTTTGGAGGTTTTTTTGGGAGGTGCGGGGGGGTGTTGGACGTTCGGTTTAACGTCGAGGTGACGTTCGCGCGACGTCTTTGAGACGAGAACGCGGCAAGTTGATGTCGCCGCAGTGAGCGCGAGTTCCTGTTCGGGGTGGTGGTTCACTCAGCCAATCATCATCATCAATCATCCCTACTTCCGGGATCGATACAATAATATATCCCTCGTCCCCTGCCATAGAAATGTGGAATTTCCATCAACGTCGCGTTGAGCGCCGTAGCGTGCCAGGAAGCGTGGCGGTTCAGAGGTTCAGCTGCAACCTGTCGCGATTATCGTGGGATGACGAGCGCAGTGAGAACCGGTTTGTGGTGTTAACCGAAAACCGCTTTGCAAAATAAGTCAAAACCGGTTCGTGTCGATCAATATCGTTGAGCCGCGCAAATAGAAATGTCTGGATTAATGAACACGACGCGATCTGATTCTGAGTGAGAAACCATGGCATAGACCTGCACAGAGAGCAATTGACTCACCACACAGAAGCCCATAGACTCAAACAGCAGAGACCCATAGACTTGCCACACAGAGGCCCATAGACTCACACAGCTGAGACCCATAGACTCCTCACAACAGAGGCCCATAGACTCACACAGCAGAGACCCATAGACTCACTACACAGAGACCGATAGACTCACCACACAAACACCCATAGACTCACCACACAAAGACCCATACACTCACCACAGATACCCATAGACTCACAGAGACCCATAGACTCACACAGCAGAGACCCATAGACTCGCCACACAAAGACCCACAGACTCACACAGCAGAGACCGATAGACTCACACAGCAGAGACTCATAGACTCACAACACAGACACCCATAGACTCACCACACGGACACCCATAGACTCGCACAACAGAGACACATAGACTCACCACACAGAGACCCATAGAGTCACACAGCAGAGACCCATTGACTCACCACACAGATACCCATAGACTCACCACACAAAGACCCATAGACTCACAAAGCAGATTCCCACAGACTCATCACACAGAGACCCATAGACTCACTACACAGAGACCGATAGACTCACCACACAAACACCCATAGACTCACCACACAAAGACCCATACACTCACCACAGATACCCATAGACTCACAGAGACTCATAGACTCACACAGCAGAGACCCATAGACTCGCCACACAAAGACCCACAGACTCACACAGCAGAGACCGATAGACTCACACAGCAGAGACTCATAGACTCACAACACAGACACCCATATACTCACCACACGGACACCCATAGACTCGCACAACAGAGACACATAGACTCACCACACATAGACCCATAGAGTCACACAGCAGAGACCCATTGACTCACCACACAGATACCCATAGACTCACCACACAAAGACCCATAGACTCACAAAGCAGATTCCCACAGACTCATCACACAGAGACCCGTAGACTCACCACACAGACACCCATAGACTCACCACACAGACACCCACAGACTCAGCACACACAGACCCATAGACGTATCATCACACAGACAACCATAGACTCATCACACAGACACCCATAGACTCATCACCATACAGACCCACAGACTCACCGCACAGACTCCCATAGACTCGCCACACAGAAACCCATAGACTCATAAAACAGACACCCATAGTGCTTTAACACGTAGGCTTTTGAAACCAATATTAATAATAATAATAAAGGCTCTTGGGTGAGATCGCGTAAGTATAACTGTGTCGTAACCCTCCACCACCCGACACAACCAGGAAGGTTTTGTTACGTAAACAACGCGTCAATTAGTGACTACTTCAGCTCTAACAGCGACAGTGCGGCCTGGAAGCGTATTGTAAAGTAATACACCTTCCAACGGCGTTTAGTATAAAGTAAACACGTGCTAATTAACTGTGATTAATAACCTATTATGTAATTGTTACGGCGAATCTGCCGATGATGCTGTTTGTAATTACCAGCGAAATGTCGTAATAATCCAATTGTAAATGATGTTGTGGGTTTACTCTCCAACACACCGGTGGGCTGAAGTTAGTCACTGATGGGCGCGTTGTTTACATGACAAACCGTATTGGCTGTGTCGGGTGGTGGAAGGTTACGACACAGTTATACTTACGTGATCGAACCCAACATCCCTTGATTACTGACCCATGGATTCACTACACGGAAACACCATCGACTTATCACATAGAGACCCAGAGACTCAGCACACGGACACCCATAGACTCAACGGAGACCCATAGACTCACAATACAGACGTCCATAGACTCACCGCACAGAGTCCCACAGACCCACCACACAGACACCCACAGACTTACCACACAGAGACCCACAGACTCACCACACAGAGACCCATAGACTCACTGCACAGACACCCACAGACTCACCACACAGACCCACAGACTCACCACACAGAGACCCACAGACTCACCACACAGACACCCACAGACTCACAATACAGACGCCCATAGACTGACCACACAGACACCCACAGACTCACCACACAGAGACCCACAGACTCACCACACAGAGACCCATAGAATCACTGCACAGAGACCCATAGACTCACCACACAGAGACCCACAGACTCACCACACAGAGACCCATAGACTCACCACACAGAGACCCACAGACTCACCACACAGAGACCCATAGACTCACCACACAGAGACCCATAGACTCACCACACAGAGACCCACAGACTCACCACACAGAGACCCACATACTCACCACACAGAGACCCACAGACTCACCACACAGAGACCCACGATCACCAACCTCACCACCGATTCACCAGAACCACGATCACCAACCTCACCACCGATTCACCACAGCCACGCTCACCAACGTGAACGTTAACATCGTTCAACATACACACATTGCCCCTTTGCTGTTGGTATCCATTGCATGTCTTCCCTAACGCCATCTACCCCTGTTTCAATTCAAAGCCGATGTTCATTTGTTTCGTGGCGACGGCCCGCAGCAGCCGCTAACTACCAACAAACTCGAGGCAGATGTGATTTATTAAAATATTTTTTTTTTTATTAAAATTACCTTGTGAATGATTACTATTAGAAAATTATTTTATATATATATATTGTGTTTTTTTTTTGTGCAGGAGAGCCGCAGGAGGTTAACTAGCACATTGCGTGTTTTCTTTTAAAATGTTTACGGGCAATCAACGTGTTCATTCAGAGGCACGGAGAACACAGCACCTGTGCCGTGCACCAGAGCTGTGCGGAATATCGTCTTCGTCGTCATCATCGTCTTCATTATCGTCGTCGTCATCAGCGTTGTGAACATCATCATCGTCGTCAACATCATCATCGTCATCATTATCGTCGTCAACATCATCATCGTCGTCGTCGTCGTCATCATTATCGTCGTCAATATCATCATCGTCATCATCATCGTCATCATTATCGTCGTCAACATCATCATCATCATCGTCGTCGTCATCATTATCGTCGTCAATATCATCATCGTCGTCGTCGTCATCATCGTCGTCATCATCGTTGTCATCGTTATCATCGTCAACATCTTCATCACCATCGTCGTCATCATCGTCGTCATCATCGTTGTCATCATTATCGTCGTTGACATCATCATCGTCGTCGTTGTTGTCATCATCGTCGGCATGATCATCGTCATCATCATCATCGTCGTCATCATCATCATCGTCGTCATCATCATCGTCATAATCATCATCGTCGTCGTGTTGTCCGTTCCCAAGGACGATGCATCTCTCTTGCACCAACGGTCAGTAAATCTATCGACATCCTAAACGGTTGACGTCTTACGATGATGGGCAGCTAGAAGACAAACCGTGTCCATGCAACGAGAAGTGCATACCTACTGTGACGTGTTGAACTTCTTTCGCACCGTACGTAGCCGACCGTGTTAATCGGATGTGCGGGGGGACGGACAACAAACTGAGAACACAAAAACAACAGTTTTAATGAAATGAGTTTGTCAACATAGACGATGAGATGATGATGATGATTTAAAAGTGCTATAGCTCGCAGTGGCTTGCTAACATCGGGAGCGAGGAGCGTTCCAGACGGCCGCAGACGCGGTTGATGGGGCGTTTGCTGCAGCTTGTCTGTTGGGAGTTCCTTCTGCCGTGGCGAAAGAGGCTCCCCCCACAACGTTCATTCAACGTTGGATCCACGCAAGCAACAATGTTGAAAGGCAAACGGCGGTTCCAACGTCCAGTCAACGTTGGATCCACGCAAGCAACAATGTTGATAGGCAAGCCGCGGTTCCAACGTCCAGTCAACGTTGGATCCACGCAAGCAACAATGTTGATAGGCAAGCGGCGGTTCCAACGTCCAGGCAACGTTGGATCCACGCAAGCAACACTGTTGATAGGCAAACGGCAGTTCCAACGTCCAGGCAACGTTGGATCCACGCAAGCAACAATGTTGATAGGCAAGCCGCGGTTCCAACGTCCAGTCAACGTTGGATCCACGCAAGCAACAATGTTGATAGGCAAGCGGCGGTTCCAACGTCCAGGCAACGTTGGATCCACGCAAGCAACACTGTTGATAGGCAAACGGCAGTTCCAACGTCCAGGCAACGTTGGATCCACGCAAGCAACAATGTTGATAGGTAAGCGGCGGTTCCAACGTCCAGGCAACGTTGGATCCACGCAAGCAACACTGTTGATAGGCAAACGGCGGTTCCAACGTCCAGGCAACGTTGGATCCACGCAAGCAACACTACATTGATAGGCAAGTTAGCGGCTCCAACGTTCATTCAACGTTGGATCCACGCAAGCAACACTGTTGATATGCAAACGGCGGTTCCAACGTTCATTCAACGTTGGATCCACGCAATCAACAATGTTGAAAGGCAAACGGCGGTTCCAACGTTCATTCAACGTTCATTCCACGTTGGATCCACGCAAGCAACACTACATTGATATGCAAACGGCGGTTCCAACGTTCATTCAACGTTGGATCCACGCAAGCAACACTGTTGATAGGCAAACGGCGGTTCCAACGTTCATTCAACGTTCATTCCACGTTGGATCCACGCAAGCAACACTACATTGATATGCAAACGGCGGTTCCAACGTTCATTCAACGTTGGATCCACGCAATCAACACTGCAGCGCTTCCAACATTTGTTGTCTGACCGGCAGACTCAGGCTTGGTTGAACTAATGCTGATGAACTTGCCCGATGTGCAATAGGCGAGGACCCATTTCAACACTGAGCGTCTCATCAGCACGCAAGCTCGCTTGAGCCAATGTTTCATAGGCAAGCATCGGTTTCAACAGTCAATGTCTCGCCGTCACACTCAGGCTTTGTTGAACCAAGGCTGATGAACGTCTCCATGTCCCATGTGTGTGCATCTCATTGAGTGCTCCGTGTGTCGTCAACCCGGCCACCCGAGTTCGATTCTCGCTACACCGCCACCAACACCCAGTGACGATTATCTTGAACCGCTCCTGGGCCTCTCCCAGGTCGACTCAGCCTCAAATGAGTACCCGGTGCGGTGTGTAAACATCGCCACTGGGGAGACAAAGGCGGTCGGGCGTGGTGCTTGCCTCGTGTGCCGTGCCAGCCTTCATAGGTGCTGCTCACAAACAGCACTTGCCCCAACACTATGTTAAGGCTACACGGGGGATCTTTGTCTTTTGAGTCTCGGTGCGATGTCTGTGTACGTTTGTCTACGTCTCTCTCTCTCTGCGCCTCGACGTATCTGTGTCTCTGTGTCTCTCTGTGTGTGTCTCTCTCTGCGTCTCTGTGTCTCTCTCTGTGTGTCTCGGCGACTCTCTGTGTCTGTGTCTCTGTCTCTCTGTCTCTCTGTGTCTCTGCCCGTGTGCGTTTTGGCGTCTCTGTGTCTCTCTCTGTGTCTCTGTGTGTCTCTCTCTCTCTGCGTCTCGACGTCTCTGTGTCTCTCTCTCTGTGTCTCTGTGTCTGTCTCTGTGTGTCTCTCTCTCTGTGTATCTGTGTCTCTCTCTCTCTCTGCGTCTCTGTGTGTCTCTCTGTGTCTCTGTGTCTCTGTCTCTCTCTGCATCTCCGTGTCTCTCTCTCTGCATCTCTGTGTCTCTGTGTGTGTCTCTCTATCTGTGTGTCTCTCTCTGTGTCTCTCTCTGTGTCTCTCTGTGTCTCTGTGTCTTTCTCTCTGCGTCTCTGTGTGTCTCTCTCTGTGTCTCGGCGTCTCTGTGTCTTTCTCTGTGTCTCTCTCCGCTGTGTCTCTCTCTGTATCTCTGTGTCTCTCTCTGTGTCTCTCTGTGTCTCTGTGTGTCTCTCTCTCTGTCTCTGTGTCTCTGTGTCTCTCTCTGTGTCTCTCTGTGTCTCTGTCTCTCTCTGCATCTGCGTCTCTGTGTGTCTCTCTCTCTCTGTCTCTGTCTCTCTGTGTCTCTGTCTCTCTGTCTCTCTGTGTCTCTGTGTGTCTCTCTGCGTCTCTGTCTCTCTGTGTGTCTCTGTCTCTCTGTCTCTCTGTGTCTCTCTCTGTCTCTCGGTCTCTCTCTGTCTCTCTGTGTATCTCTGTGTCTCTCTCCGCTGTGTCTCTCTCTGTGTCTCTGCGTCTCTCTGCATCTCTATGTCTCTGTGTCTCTGTGTGTGTCTCTCTCTCTCTGTGTGTCTCTCTCTGTGTCTCTCTCTTTGTCTCTCTGTGTGTCTCTGTGTGTCTCTCTCTCTCTGTGTGTCTCTCTCTGTGTCTCTCTCTTTGTCTCTCTGTCTCTCTGTCTCTCTGTGTGTCTCTGTGTGTCTCCGCTGTCGCCTGGCGGTCTATGAATCTTCCGCGCGCCGCGATGTTCCGTAGGGAAGCCGTGGGGAGTTTGGGGGGGGGGGGGGCGGCGGAGGGGGGGTGTCGTGGTGCTCGCAGCTGGAGAGGGCAGCGGCTGCCCCCTCGCGTCGGGAACAGGGGAGTCGCTGCCCCTCGTCTCGCGCCCCTTCCACCGCGCTCACCGCTCTGACGTCGGCAAGGCCCCGAGAACGCGGGGAGCGTGGCGAGTATTCCCATGGGATCTGGGACGAGGGTGCAGTCTTCCTACTGGGTGCGGGATGCACGTGCGGTGTTGTAATAGGATGTAGGATGGGTGTGTGGGATTCCTGTAGGATGAGGGTGCAGTCTTCCTATTGGGTGCGGGATGCACGTGCGGTATTGTAATAGGATGTAGGATGGGTGTGTGGGATTCCTGTAGGATGAGGGTGCAGTCTTCCTATTGGGTGCGGGATGCACGTGCGGTATTGTAATAGGATGTAGGATGGGTGTGTGGGATTCCTGTAGGATGAGGGTGCAGTCTTCCTATTGGGTGCGGGATGCACGTGCGGTATTGTAATAGGATGTAGGATGGGTGTGTGGGATTCCTGTAGGATGAGGGTGCAGTCTTCCTATTGGGTGCGGGATGCACGTGCGGTATTGTAATAGGATGTAGGATGGGTGTGTGGGATTCCTGTAGGATGAGGGTGCAGTCTTCCTATTCGGTGTGGGATGCACGTGCAGTGTTGTAATAGGATGCAGAATGAGTGTATGGGATTCCTGTAGGATGAGGGTGCAGTCTTCCTACTGGGTGTGGAATGTGTGTGCGGTGTTGTAATAGGATGCCGGATGGCTGTATGGGATTCCTGTAGGATGAGAGTGCAGTCTTCCTATTGGGTGTGGGATGCACGTGCGGTGTTGTAATATGATGCAGGATGGGTGTGTGGGATTCCTGTAGGATGAGGGTGCAGTCTTCCTATTGGGTGTGAGATGCACGTGCGGTGTTGTAATAGGATGTAGGATGGGTGTGTGGGATTCCTGTAGGATGAGGGTGCAGTCTTCCTATTGGATGTGGGATACGTGTGCGGTATTGTAATATGATGCAGGATGGCTGTATGGGATTCCTGTAGGATGCGCGTGCGTGGTGCTCACGGGATGATAGCGACCCCGTTCTCGCGAGATGTGAGCGCGTGACCTCCACCCCCCCACGCCCCCCCCCCCGAGCCCCCCCCCCCCCCCGAGCCCCCCCCCCCGGACCCCCCCCCCCACCGCGGCACAGATCGTGGGCAAGGAGGAATGGCGTTGGGGTAGCGCTCGCAGGCGCGAGATCGATGGTGCCGCTAGCGGCGTGCGTGGGAAGGAGCGAGGGGAGAGTGGGGGGGGGGGCATGGGGAGGGGGGGGGCCGGAGGGGAGGGGGGACCCGGGGTGTTCGGGGGGGGGGGTGATTGGGTTACACCGACTGGGGGGCGGGCTGCCACTTGCGGTCACAGCGATGACGTCGCTCCTGTCTCATCGGCAGCGGTGGTGGGGGTGCTGGTCATTTAGGGTTACCGGTGATGGTGGTGATGGTGGTGTAGGATTACCGGGGCTAGTGGTGGCGGAGCGGTGGCGCAGCGGTGAGCGCGCTGCGCTACGACACCTTGGCGACTCCACGTTTGATTCCCGCTCACGGCCACCAACACCGGGGACGATTATATGAAGCGGTCCTGGGCCTCCTCTAGGTCGACTCGGCCTTAAACGAGCAGCTGCTGCGGTGTGTAAACATCGCCACTGGGGAGACAAAGGCGGTCGGGCGTGGTGCTGACCACCCCCCACCCCCTCGTGTGCCGTGCCGGCCTTCATAGGTGCTCGCTAACAGCACTTTCCCAAGAAAGTGGCACGTTCGGGATATTGCAGGGCTGCGCCCTAACCCTGTGTACCGATCGAACGTTGTTGACTGGCACGCTGGAGAGAGCACACCGAGAGAGAGCGTGTACCGAGAGAGAGACTTTTAAACAACTTTTATTGCCGCCAGCAGCAACAGCACTGGAGGCGATTTCGATACGAAATACACAAAGTCACCACCAACACAAATAAGAAACGCTACAAATCCACGCGCTGTGGCGCTAAATGTGCCGCGCACAACACGAAAGAAAAGCCACGTGGTGGTGGTGGTGGTGGTCATCGCGCACGCCACGGTGACGAGCGAGCGCTTCAGAAGGTGAACACCACGAGGGTGACGTCCACGCTGGTACAGAGAGGGGCTTGTCCGGCCCCCCAGCGTTCGAAGAAGACGCGCTGCACATCACCGACATGTGTGTGGTACATGGCGTGCTCCAGCCGGAGCCGCGCCTTGAGCAGGCCTCTGAACACTGGAAGCAGCACAGAGCAGCCGTCAGTGTCACCTTGCAGCATCTTTTTCCTCGTTCTGTACACCGCCATCTTCGCCTGAGCACAGGCGAAGTTGGCGAGGTCATGGCGCTTGTTAGCCAGGTAAGGCACCACCCCATATACGAAGCTGCTGTTGTAGAAGGGCACCCCCAGTTTCCTGAAGATGTCCCCCAAAAGGCGCGACATTGGTTTGAGCCGCTGGCAGCGTAAGTACCGGTGGGGCAGATCCTCCCTGGCACCGCAGGAAATGCACAAGTCTGTTACCCCCGGCGAGATTCGGTTGAGCCACAGGGACGATGGCAACGTGCAGTGTGCCAACCTCCACTAGAGGTCACCGCAGCGTTTGGCTACGGGGAAGACTTGTACATGTGTTTCCACTGGGGGGCGGCCGCAATTAGGGGAGAGAAATGGTCTCTCCATTTTGTGGCCGGTAGGTTGGCCAGGTCCCAGGAATGCAGCGCCTTGACACAGCCACGTGTAGAGCGCCTTGACACAGCACGTGTAGAGCGCCTTGACACAGCCACGTGTAGAGCGCCTTGACACAGCCACGTGTAGAGCGCCTTGACACAGCACGTGTAGAGCGCCTTGACACGGCCACGTGTAGAGCGCCTTGACACAGCCACGTGTAGAGCGCCTTGACACAGCCACGTGTAGAGCGCCTTGACACAGCCACGTGTAGAGCGCCTTGACACAGCCACGTGTAGAGCGCCTTGACACAGCACGTGTAGAGCGCCTTGACACAGCCACGTGTAGAGCGCCTTGACACAGCCACGTGTAGAGCGCCTTGACACAGCCACGTGTAGAGCGCCTTGACACAGCCACGTGTAGAGCGCCTTGACACAGCCACGTGTAGAGCGCCTTGACACAGCACGTGTAGAGCGCCTTGACACAGCACGTGTAGAGCGCCTTGACACAGCCACGTGTAGAGCGCCTTGACACAGCCACGTGTAGAGCGCCTTGACACAGCCACGTGTAGAGCGCCTTGACACAGCCACGTGTAGAGCGCCTTGACATGGCCACGTGTAGAGCGCCTTGACACAGCCACGTGTAGAGCGCCTTGACACAGCCACGTGTAGAGCGCCTTGACACAGCCACGTGTAGAGCGCCTTGACACAGCCACGTGTAGAGCGCCTTGACACAGCACGTGTAGAGCGCCTTGACACAGCACGTGTAGAGCGCCTTGACACAGCCACGTGTAGAGCGCCTTGACACAGCCACGTGTAGAGCGCCTTGACACAGCCACGTGTAGAGCGCCTTGACACAGCCACGTGTAGAGCGCCTTGACACAGCCACGTGTAGAGCGCCTTGACACAGCCACGTGTAGAGCGCCTTGACACAGCACGTGTAGAGCGCCTTGACACAGCACGTGTAGAGCGCCTTGACACAGCCACGTGTAGAGCGCCTTGACACAGCCACGTGTAGAGCGCCTTGACACAGCCACGTGTAGAGCGCCTTGACACGGCCACGTGTAGAGCGCCTTGACACAGCCACGTGTAGAGCGCCTTGACACAGCCACGTGTAGAGCGCCTTGACACAGCCACGTGTAGAGCGCCTTGACACAGCCACGTGTAGAGCGCCTTGACACAGCCACGTGTAGAGCGCCTTGACACAGCACGTGTAGAGCGCCTTGACACAGCACGTGTAGAGCGCCTTGACACAGCACGTGTAGAGCGCCTTGACACAGCACGTGTAGAGCGCCTTGACACAGCCACGTGTAGAGCGCCTTGACACGGCCACGTGTAGAGCGCCTTGACACGGCCACGTGTAGAGCGCCTTGACACGGCCACGTGTAGAGCGCCTTGACACAGCACGTGTAGAGCGCCTTGACACAGCACGTGTAGAGCGCCTTGACACGGCACGTGCAGAGCGCCTTGACACGGCACGTGTAGAGCGCCTTGACACGGCCACGTGTAGAGCGCCTTGACACAGCACGTGTAGAGCGCCTTGACACAGCACGTGTAGAGCGCCTTGACACAGCACGTGTAGAGCGCCTTGACACAGCACGTGTAGAGCGCCTTGACACAGCACGTGTAGAGCGCCTTGACACAGCACGTGTAGAGCGCCTTGACACGGCCACGTGTAGAGCGCCTTGACACAGCCACGTGTAGAGCGCCTTGACACAGCCACGTGTAGAGCGCCTTGACACAGCACGTGTAGAGCGCCTTGACACAGCCACGTTTAGAGCGCCTTGACACAGCCACGTGTAGAGCGCCTTGACACAGCCACGTGTAGAGCGCCTTGACACAGCACGTGTAGAGCGCCTTGACGCAGCACGTGTAGAGCGCCTTGACACAGCCACGTGTAGAGCGCCTTGACACAGCCACGTGTAGAGCGCCTTGACACAGCCACGTGTAGAGCGCCTTGACACAGCACGTGTAGAGCGCCTTGACACGGCCACGTGTAGAGCGCCTTGACACAGCACGTGTAGAGCGCCTTGACACAGCACGTGTAGAGCGCCTTGACACGGCACGTGTAGAGCGCCTTGACACAGCCACGTGTAGAGCGCCTTGACACAGCCACGTGTAGAGCGCCTTGACACGGCCACGTGTAGAGCGCCTTGACACAGCACGTGTAGAGCGCCTTGACACAGCACGTGTAGAGCGCCTTGACACAGCACGTGTAGAGCGCCTTGACACAGCACGTGTAGAGCGCCTTGACACAGCCACGTGTAGAGCGCCTTGACACAGCACGTGTAGAGCGCCTTGACACAGCACGTGTAGAGCGCCTTGACACAGCACGTGTAGAGCGCCTTGACACAGCACGTGTAGAGCGCCTTGACACAGCACGTGTAGAGCGCCTTGACACAGCCACGTGTAGAGCGCCTTGACACAGCCACGTGTAGAGCGCTTTGACACAGCCACGTGTAGAGCGCCTTGACACAGCACGTGTAGAGCGCCTTGACACAGCCACGTGTAGAGCGCCTTGACACAGCACGTGTAGAGCGCCTTGACACAGCCACATGTAGAGCGCCTTGACACAGCACGTGTAGAGCGCCTTGACACAGCCACGTGTAGAGCGCTTTGACACAGCCACATGTAGAGCGCCTTGACACAGCCACGTGTAGAGCGCCTTGACACAGCACGTGTAGAGCGCTTTGACACAGCCACATGTAGAGCGCCTTGACACAGCACGTGTAGAGCGCCTTGACACAGCACGTGTAGAGCGCTTTGACACAGCCACATGTAGAGCGCCTTGACACAGCCACGTGTAGAGCGCCTTGACACAGCCACGTGTAGAGCGCCTTGACACAGCACGTGTAGAGCGCTTTGACACAGCCACATGTAGAGCGCCTTGACACAGCACGTGTAGAGCGCCTTGACACAGCCACGTGTAGAGCGCCTTGACACAGCCACGTGTAGAGCGCCTTGACACAGCCACGTGTAGAGCGCTTTGACACAGCACGTGTAGTGCGCTGTGTATATGGCACTCTTCAGGGGCACGTTCCTGCAGCCTCGGAGCTTCAGTAGCTTGCCGGAGTCGCTGTGGCCGGGGGGCTGCGCGCAGGAGAAGCACAACTCCGCGAAGAAGGAGGAGGAGGGGGGAGATGGCCGCCAGCGTCCTCCGGCGCTTCCAGCTTCAGGCGCAGCTCCTTCATGGCGCGGAGAACGTCCCGCACAAGCTTCTCCCCGGCGAGCATGGAGCGGAGTCCCCTAGTGGTGCTGGCGATCTCAGCTGCGGTCTTCCACTTGGGCTGGTGGGCCTGCACGAGGTCGAAGACTGTCCACAGCCCTGTTGATGTGAGGCGTAGAGTCAGGGTCCCCTCTCCTCCGATCCACTGGAAGAGGCCGTTGCAGAACAAGGGCTCGTTCAAAAAGGCGCGCGTGTTCGGCTCCACTTGAAGCTCCGCCACGCGTCCAAGAGGCTCTGGTGATAACCTGGCAGCCTCGTGTAGTCGACCAGGCTCAGGTCCATCAGGAAGAGCTCCTTTCCGTACCCCAGGCACCCCCCCCGCATTCCTCAGCAGGGCGAGGTGCGGCGACTTCCAGGGTAGCTCCTCCCGGTCGTACAGCAGCCGCCTGACTGCCATGAGCCTGACGCTCGTGACCCTGGCGGCGACGTCCACCAGACCCTGGCCGCCCTCGCCCACCGGCAGGCAGAGAACGCCCGGCCTGAGCCGGTGCTTCCCGTGCCAGACGAAGTGCGCGAGTGAGCGGTTGACTCTGGTGAGTAGCCAAGCAGAAGGCTGGAGGGCCTTGGTCTTGTGCCACAGCAGGATGCTGCTGCCGGGGTGTTAGCGACGAGCACGCGGCCCCTGAAGGACATCTGCGGAGCGAGGCGTGCGTGCCCCTGTCAGTAATTTGGCCTCGATTGTGTTGGCCAGCTCGGGCCAGAGTGTCGAGAGTGAGAGAGCGCTCAGCGATAGAGAGAGCCACAGCGCAGATGCGACTAGTTGGTGTAGTAGTCGTAGTACTAGGCACATTATCAACTCGGGGGGGGGGGGGGGGGGTGCACCCATTGGTCAGATGGCCCCCCGCCCCGCAAAGTTTGATTTGTGTCGCACGGTCGCCAGACGTTGCCGCTTTAATGGAATGAAAATAGTAAAAAAGAAACGTCGCTACGTAAACGATTTACAACAACAAAAATGAACCAGGTTTTAAATAAGTGTTGTTATTATTCTATGACAATGCTGCTGGGTACGGGTAGCCGGGTATGGGTAGCCGGGTATCGGGTAGGGTACGGGTATCGGGTACCCGGTTGCGACCTCTGCCAGAAGTCGCAATCGGGTACCCATACCCTACCCGTACCCGGCCAGGTACGGGTAGGGTACGGGTACGGCCGGGTACGGGTAGACGTTGAGTCACTGGTGAGTAACTGTTTGTCACTCATTTCCCAACGTCTTGTCTCTTTTCACAATTCAAGTTCCTAGAATCAACCCACCCGCGCCTGCAACATGGCTTCATCCCAGAGGTCGCAATCAGATACCCGATACCCATACCCTACCCGTACGCGGCCGGGTACGGGTAGGGTACGGGTATGGCCGGGTACGGGTACCCGTTTGCGACCCTGGTGCGGCCGGGTACGGGTACGGGTAAGGAATCAAAACCCGTTTGCGACCTCTGTTTCTTAGGCACCGGTCGGGGACGGCTCGGGCGTCAAGTCGATTGCAAGCTCATCGCCGGTTGTTTTTGGAGGCGCGCAGATTAGTTGCGCCCGCAACGACGGATATCGCCCCGCGGCTCACCGCATCGTTAGAACGAACTTTAGATCCATCCCCGTAGACGCGGACGGTGCGTCGGATCCGCCCTCGTTGTGGTCATCGGCACGAGAATATTCGTGGCTAGACTCGCCTCTAACCCCACCGCGTGCCGCTGGACGGGCGGTGACTTTTGCGCGGGCTCAGCTGCGTCACCGGCGACGTCACAATCCGAATATTTGTGATGTTACTGGAGGAATCCGATGAGCTATGAAGCTGGGTTTTTTTTTCTTCACAGGTGGCGAGTAGGAGGCACGGGGTAAGAGCATTGTAATAACAAACATGTAAAGTACAAGAAAGGTGAACAAATCACCTAAACACATACAAATAAAACTGAACCATCTTCTTGGTTCTTTCGGTAAAGTCACGTAGAAGGGAAATAATAAAATAATAAAAAATAAAACATAATAAAATACAATTCTCACGACGTTTCGGCCACAACGCAAGCAGCCATCCTCAGGTGAGAATTGTATTTTATTATGTTTTATTTGCATTATTTATTTCCCTTCTACGTGACTTTACCGAAAGAACCAAGAAGATGAATCCCTGCAGTCACGAAAGCTTTAAATCGAAAAACTGAACCATCCCCATCCTACCAGGCTGGGCGAAGGGGGGCTGGGGGCGGGGTGGGGCGAGGGGCGGGGCGGAGGGGGGGCGCGGGGGGGAGGCGGAGCGGGGTTTCCCGCCTTCAGGAAGCAATCTTGGGCTGGAGTCGCGAAACTGTCCTGAAAATCTTTGTCACAGGTCCCGGAGGCAAAAATGTGCAGAGCGATTATGAATCTCTTGAGAGGAGAATCTTAACTATATACGGGGCGCCGTGGTGATAAGCCACTTTGTTGATTTGTGGCCGGGTCGCATATGTAAAAATAACTTAATACCTCAGTGGGCTTTACTTGGATTAAAATGTATATTTTCTAGAATCTTTTTTAAAGTGTTTTGTTTAACTTTCCTATACTTTGCACTCCTATCTTTTATTTTTGTACTGTTTGTCATTTTAACGGTATAAGCCGCCACAACTGCACATCTGTAAAAAATAGCTTAATAGCTCCTCCAGTATATTAATATTCTGATTCTGATCTGGCGTCATAACTCTTGCTACGGGTTACGTCATCACTCTCACTGGACCAGCCAATTAGCTGCCAGGAAAACAACCCTCATGCAAAATGGCCGCCATGAAGTCTCCTATGCAATATGGCCGCCATAAATTCCCCCTAGCAACATGGCCACCATGAAGTCCCCCGTGCAACATGGCCACCATAATGTCCCCCATGCAACATGGCCGCCATAAAGTTTCCCATGCAACATGTCCGCCATGAAGTCCCCTATGCAATATGGCCACTATATATTTCCCCTAGCAACATGGCCGCCATGAAATTTCCCGTGCAACATGGCCACCATAAAGTCCCCCCGTGCAACATGGCCGCCATAACGTACCCCATGCAACATGGCCACTAGGAAGTCCCCCATGCAACATGGCCGCCTAAGGATGAGCTACAAATAGTAACGTTATGAATGTTGGTGATACCTGCTGTCGTGGCTGTAATTAATAATTCATTGTGTCATTCCGTTCGTGATTACTACCGCTTACAGTCGACTAACCTTACTCGCCCTTGTGAGTTACGACAAATCTTACCTTTACCCAGCTGAGATCACACGCGACTCTGCAATCTGCGTCTGTGCAACAACAGCGTGTGCCTTCCCCATACCTCCCAAATGTAAGACATCATACCTGTCAACCCATACGGGTTACCTGTATCCGTGTACAGGGAAATTGAGTTTTCAGGTCCGTACGGCATACAGCCGTTTCAATACGGGCAAAAACAGTTTCTATTTGTGTTTCTCCCTTGGGATTGTACTTTGTCGGATGAACGTTGAGATTGATAAGGGCACGGGGTGACCAATACGGTCTGAATTGGTCCGTAATAAGGTAGGGCACTGATAAGGGGCTGCCAAGTATGTAGCATTATTTGTATTGTTGTCGCCGCTGCTGTTATCGTCGTCATCATCGTCATCATCATTACGATGATTACAGCTCACAAAGGAAGAGTCGAGACAAAACGTCGCTGATTGGCGGAGAGGTCGTGGCCCCGCCCCCATCACCAACCCCCCGCTCGCACGCGGTGGGCTGGCCGGCGGATTGCGTGATCGATTGCTCGGGTCTGGCGCGCGTGGGCGTTGAGGATGGACGACGCAGTCGATCGCTCGCCCGGCTCCGCCGCCTGAATCACAATCGCAGCGTTCGTTCGCGCAGCGGCAGCAGAGGCGTGGGGAGGGGGGGTGGGGGAGGGGGGAGAGGTAGGGGGGGGAGAGGTGGGGAGGGGGGTGGGGGAGGGGGGAAAGGTGGGGAGGGGGGGTGGGGGAGGGGGGAGAGGTGTGGGGGGGAGAGGGGGAGAGGTGTGGGGGGGAGAGGTGGGGAGGGGGGGTGGGGGAGGGGGGAGAGGTGGGGGGGGGGGGAGGTGGGGGGGGGGGAAGGTGGGGGGGGGAGGGGGGGTGGGGGAGGGGGAGAGGTGGTGGGGGGGGAGGGAGAGGTGGGGGGGGGGGAGGGTGTGGGGGAGGTGGGGGGGGGGGGGAGGGAGAGGTGGGGGAGGAGGGAGAGGTGGGGGAGGAGGGAGAGGTGGGGGGAGGGGGGTGTGGGGGAGGAGGGAGAGGTGGGGGGAGGGGGGTGTGGGGGAGGGGGGAGAGGTGGTGGGGGGGAGGAGGGAGAGGTGGTGGGGGGGGAGGGTGTGGGGGAGGAGGGAGAGGTGGGGGGGTGTGGGGGAGGGGGGAGAGGGTGGTGGGGGGGGGAGGAGGAGAGGTGGTGGTGGGGGGGAGGGTGTGGGGGAGGAGGGAGAGGTGGGGGGGGGGTGTGGGGGTGGAGGGGAGAGGTGGTGAGGGGGGTGTGGGGGAGGAGGGAGAGGTGTGGGGGGGAGGAGGGGGAGGTGGTGGGGGAGGTGGTGGGGGGAGGGGTACGGGGGGGGGAGAGAGGTGGTGGGGGGGAGGGGTGTGGGGGGGAGGTGGTGGGGGGAGGGGTACGGGGGGGGGAGAGAGGTGGTGGGGGGGAGGGGTGTGGGGGGGAGGGTGTGGTGGAGGTGAAAGAGGTGGGGGGGAATAGGAGAGGTGGTGGTAGGGGGGATGCGGGGGATGAAGGAGAGCAATCGGTGGGAGAGATGGGAAGGAGAGAGACGGGGGACAGGGAAGGAGAGAGACGGGGTTGAGATTGGAGAGAGCTAACAGAGGATGTGGGAGAAGCGTAGTGGATGGAGGGACACCGCTGGTACGACCAGTAAACCAGCGGTCGGTGTCAATTATCGGCCTCCGTGGAGGAGGCTCGTGAAGGACGCTGCTGCTGCTACTGGGCAGTTGGAGGCAGTCGCCCTCAGGCAACGACGGAGGGCAGAGGAGCGACGCTCACAACAACGAGCGGAGCGTCGGGCGGATAAAATTAAGCACCTATGGCACCTGCAGGGTCTGTCCAGTGACCTCCTGTCAGTGAGCGTTCGACACTTCACGTGGCCTCAAAGTGCACCTAGCCTGGCACAGGCGCCGTGGTGACGTCACCGTCACTTCGTGGTGAATGGGGGGTATTGGTGTATGTGTGTGTATGTAAGTGTATGGGTGTATGTGTGTGTGTATGTGTGTGTATGTGTGTGTCTGTGTGTGTATATGTGTGTATGTGTGTATCTGTATGTGTGTATGCACACGGCCTGACTGGGTGATTTGTAATCCCTAATTAGTATCCCCCACCCACCGCCCCCTCCGAACTGAGCTGAGAGAGCGCACAGCAACAAGGGGGGAGAGAGGCAGGGAGAGGAAAGGGAGAGAGGAAAGGGAGAGCGTCAGGAGAGAGGCAGGGAGAGAGGCAGGGAGAGAGAAAAGGGAGAGGAAAGGGAGAGAGGAAAGGGAGAGCGTCAGGCGAGAGGCAGGGAGAGAGGCAGGGAGAGAGAAAAGGGAGAGGAAAGGGAGAGAGGAAAGGGAGAGCGTCAGGAGAGAGGCAGGGAGAGAGGCAGGGAGAGAGGCAGGGAGAGAGGAAAGGGAGAGATGCAGGGAGAGAGGCAGGGAGAGAGGAAAGGGAGAGGAAAGGGAGAGAGGCAGGGAGAGAGGAAAGGGAGAGGAAGGGAGAGAGGCAGGGAGGGAGGCAAGGAGAGAGGAAAGGGAGAGAGGCAAGGAGAGAGGAAAGGGAGAGAGGCAGGGAGAGAGGCAAGGAGAGAGGCAGGGAGAGAGGCAAGGAGAGAGGAAAGGGAGAGAGGCAAGGAGAGAGGAAAGGAGAGAGAGGAGAGAGGCAGGAGAGAGGCAAGGAGAGAGGCAGGGAGAGAGGCAGGGAGAGAGGAAAGGGAGAGAGGCAGGGAGAGAGGCAAGGAGAGAGGCAAGGAGAGAGGAAAGGGAGAGAGGCAGGGAGAGAGGCAGGGAGAGAGGCAGGGAGAGATGCAGGGAGAGAGGCAGGGAGAGAGGCAAGGAGAGAGGCAAGGAGAGAGGCAGGGAGAGAGGCAGGGAGAGAGGCAGGGAGAGAGGCAGGGAGAGAGGCAGGGAGAGAGGAAAGGGAGAGAGGAAAGGAGAGAGGCAAGGGAGAGATGCAGGGAGAGAGGCAGGGAGAGAGGAAAGGAGA
This sequence comes from Lampetra fluviatilis, assembly GCF_964198595.1. Classification (NCBI taxonomy): domain Eukaryota; kingdom Metazoa; phylum Chordata; class Hyperoartia; order Petromyzontiformes; family Petromyzontidae; genus Lampetra; species Lampetra fluviatilis. The sequence goes on along the minus strand of NC_136325.1, from coordinate 7,413,745 downwards.
GAGGCAAGGAGAGAGGCAGGGAGAGAGGCAGGGAGAGAGGCAGGGAGAGATGCAGGGAGAGAGGCAAGGAGAGAGGCAGGGAGAGAGGCAGGGAGAGAGGCAGGGAGAGAGGCAGGGAGAGAGGCAGGGAGAGAGGAAAGGGAGAGAGGAAAGGAGAGAGGCAAGGGAGAGATGCAGGGAGAGAGGCAGGGAGAGAGGAAAGGGAGAGAGGCAAGGAGAGAGGCAGGGAGAGAGGCAGGGAGAGAGGCAGGGAGAGAGGAAAGGGAGAGAGGCAAGGAGAGAGGCAGGGAGAGAGGCAGGGAGAGAGGCAGGGAGAGATGCAGGGAGAGAGGCAAGGAGAGAGGCAGGGAGAGAGGCAGGGAGAGAGGCAGGGAGAGAGGCAGGGAGAGAGGCAGGGAGAGAGGAAAGGGAGAGAGGAAAGGAGAGAGGCAAGGGAGAGATGCAGGGAGAGAGGCAGGGAGAGAGGAAAGGGAGAGAGGCAAGGAGAGAGGCAGGGAGAGAGGCAGGGAGAGAGGCAGGGAGAGAGGCAGGGAGAGAGGCAGGGAGAGAGGCAGGGAGAGAGGAAAGGGAGAGAGGAAAGGAGAGAGGCAAGGGAGAGATGCAGGGAGAGAGGCAGGGAGAGAGGCAGGGAGAGAGGCAGGGAGAGAGGCAGGGAGAGAGGAAAGGGAGAGAGGAAAGGAGAGAGGCAAGGGAGAGATGCAGGGAGAGAGGCAGGGAGAGAGGCAGGGAGAGAGGAAAGGAGAGAGGAAAGGAGAGAGGCAAGGGAGAGATGCAGGGAGAGAGGCAGGGAGAGAGGCAGAGAGGGAGGGAGAGAGGCAAGGGAGAGAGGCAAGGGAGAGAGGCAAGGGAGAGAGGAAAGGGAGAGGGGCAGGGAGAGGGGCAGGGAGAGAGGAAAGGGAGAGAGGCAGGGAGAGAGGAAAGGGAGAGAGGCAGGGAGAGAGGAAAGGGAGAGAGGCAGGGAGAGAGGAAAGGGAGAGAGGCAGGGAGAGAGGAAAGGGAGAGAGGCAGGGAGAGAGGAAAGGGAGAGATGCAGGGAGAGAGGCAGGGAGAGAGGAAAGGGAGAGAGGCAAGGGAGAGAGGAAAGTGAGAGATGCAGGGAGAGAGGAAAGGGAGAGAGGCAGGGAGAGAGGAAAGGGAGAGATGCAGGGAGAGATGCAGGGAGAGAGGAAAGGGAGAGAGGCAGGGGAGAGAGGAAAGGGAGAGATGCAGGGAGAGAGGCAAAGGGAGAGAGGCAGGGAGAGAGGAAAGGGAGAGATGCATGGAGAGAGGCAGGGAGAGAGGCAAGGGAGAGAGGAAAGGGAGAGGGGGCAGGGAGAGAGGAAAGGGAGAGGAAAGGGAGAGTAGGCAGGGAGAGAGGCAGGGAGAGAGGAAAGGGAGAGAGGCAGGGAAGAGAGGAAAGGGAGAGGAAAGGGAGAGAGGCAGAGGAGAGAGGCAGGGAGAGAGGAAAGGGGAGAAAGGCAGGGAGAGAGGAAAGGGAGAGATGCAGGGAGAGAGGCAGGGAGAGAGGGAGGAAAGGGAGAGAGGCAGGGAGAGAGGAAAGGGAGAGGAAAGGGAGAGAGGCAAGGAGAGAGGAAAGGGAGAGAGGCAGGGAGAGAGGAAAGGGAGAGGAAAGGGAGAGATGCAGGGAGAGAGGAAAGGGAGAGATGCAGGGAGAGAGGAAAGGGAGAGAGGCAGGGAGAGAGGAAAGGGAGAGAGGCAGGGAGAGAGGAAAGGGAGAGAGGCAGGGAGAGAGGAAAGGGAGAGAGGCAGGGAGAGAGGAAAGGGAGAGAGGCAGGGAGAGAGGAAAGGGAGAGATGCAGGGAGAGAGGCAGGGAGAGAGGCAGGGAGAGAGGCAAGGGAGAGAGGCAAGGGAGAGAGGAAAGGGAGAGGGGCAGGGAGAGAGGAAAGGGAGAGATGCAGGGAGAGAGGCAGGGAGAGAGGCAGGGAGAGAGGCAAGGGAGAGCGGGGGGGGCGGAAAGGGTGGGGGATAAAGCGTGGGTGGGAGGGCAGAGGCGGGGTGAGAAAATCCATCTGCTGCTGCTGCTAGGAGGGAGGGAGGGAATAGCAGGGAGGGAGGGAGGGAATAGCAGGGAGGGAGGGAGGGTGACTGGATGTGAATATCGAGAGAGAGCTGATCCTTTGCGCCGCTTGCCGGATTCGGCACAGCAGCAGTGACGACGCGCTCTCTCGCTCGCTCTCTCTCGCCGTCGCTCTCCGAGCGCCTTCCATTGCGTTCCGCGTCGCTCAACACGGACGTGACAAGGGGACGTGAGCAGCTGCTGGGCGAGCGGGCAAAGGGGAGCGAGCGCGTTTGGGGGGGGTGGTGGTGGGACCAGGTCGTCGTGGGAGGCGGTCGGAGCGAAGCGGAGATTTGCAAACGTCGCGGCCACGACCGTGACACCGACACCGCTGGCGATAGATTCCAACCCGCTCGCGTTCCGTAAGAGACGCCGGCGGCAGCAGCAGCAGCAGCACAAACAACAACAAGAAGAATCAACGAGAAGAATCAACGAGAAGAATCTGCTGAAAAAAATAAATCGACCGAGCCCGCCTGCCATTTGCGACCGCGGCGGCCGGCGATGAATCATTGGCGTTCGTTGGCTCCGCGTCGCACGGGGCAATGAGCTGAGCGAGGTGAGTGAGGGTGAGGAGGGTGAGGAGGTGTGCGGAGGGTGAGGAGGAGGTGTGAGGAGGAGCGCGCGACATCGTCGTCGATATTAAGAGGCTCCTGGTTCCGTCATCGAGAGAGAGAGAGGGGGGGGAGGAGGACGAGGTGGGAAGAAGAGGCGGTCGTTGTGTGTGCGCGCGAGATCCTCCGGGGAGAGAGTCGAGCGAGCGAGAGGAGAGAGCTGCCGACAGTCGCGAGCCGAGCGCTTGATTAGAAATCCGTGGCACGTAGCCGGCGAAATGCGCCAGCAGCAACAGCAGGAGCAGACGCCGCTACGGTGAAAAGCGCCGCTCATACGGGCAACATCAGCAACAACAGCAGCAGCAGTAGCAGCAGTAGCAGCAGCAGCAGCAACAGGAGCAGCAACAACAGCAGTAGCAGCAGCAGCAGGAGCAGCAACAGCAGCAGGAGCAGCAGCAGCAGCAGCAGGAGCAGCAGCAGCAGTAACAGCAGCAGCAGCAGGAGCAGCAGCAGCAGGAGCAACAGCAGCAGCAACAGCAGGAACAGCAGCAGCTGCTCCGATCACAGGGGCGAGAGGGTGACCGGGAGCATTCCACGGTGGTGGTGGTGGAGGCCTTCCAACGCCGCCAAGTGGCGCATCCTCTCGGATCCTCTCGGCCGTGACGTCCTCCCATCGCACACAGAGGGCCTCACCCCCCCCCACCCCCCCCCAAGTCAATCGACCCGACGTCCCATGGACTCGGCCCGCCGTCCACTACGCGACGGCTCCTTGCGCTCCCGTCGCCGCCGGGCGGGGAGGACGTCGCTGCCGCTGCCGACTCCCGGCGCGCGCCGGAGCGACCCACGCCGGCAGGAGGCCCTCGCTGAGCGGTTGACCTCTTGAGGAGGCCAAGGTAAGGCCCCCGAAACGTCGTCTCTCGGGGCAGCCCAAGAAAGGACCCCCCGCCGCCCCCCGCCGCCGCGCCGAGAAGCCGCGAACGAACACGCGCGCAACGGAGATCACGCGGCAAGGTGCCAGAGATCCGTGCGGAAGGCTCTTGCACCCACCAACCCACATCCTCCTCCTCCCACGCACCCTCCTCCACCCACCTCCTCCCACCCACCCACCTCTTCCACCACCTCGCCACCTTCACCCCCCCCGACCCCAACCACCACCACCGATGACGGCCGCGCCGAGATGCGTCGGCACGCGTCGTCGGTGACTGGATCGCCCGTCAGCGGCGGCGGCGGCGGGCAGTGATCACCGAGTGGGACAATGACGGCCTACGGCTACCGCATGGACTACTGCTGCGGCGACCCGGACTGCTGCGACACCACGGCCGTGGGGGCCAACTGCTGGTACGGCGGAGGTCCCCACGGCGGAGGTCGGGCCTCCCCTCCTCCTTCTCACAAACCGCCCGGCGGTGCCGGAGGTGGTGCCGGCGGTGGTGGCTACGGCGCGTCTTCCACGCTTCCCTCTCGCAGGGGCCCTGGTCCAGTGGCCATCGACGATCGGCCACGCGGGTCGGGTCACAGCGGCGGTGGCGGCGGTGGCAGCCGCACGATGGCGAGGGGCCACTCGGCTCCGGCGGCGGCGCCGGGTCATGTGCCGCACGGCGCTGCCGCGTGGTGGGGAGATGAACCCTCCTGGGTGCACGCACACCACCACCACCACCACCCGCCCCCGCAGGTGCGCTGGGAGGGGTGCGTGGCGCGGTTGTGGTGGTGGGGTGGGTTGGTTGGTTTGGTGGGGCAGTCCGGGGTTTTTTGTTGGTGGTGGTGGGGGGGTCGGTGTTTCGGCGGTCGGGGGGGTTCGTGGGGCAGCGGTGAGGTCAGTGGTTGGGTTGTGTGGGCCGGGGAATCCATTTGGTGGTGAGGTTGGTGAGCGTGGGTTTGGTGAATTGGTGGTGAGGTTGGTGAGCGTGGGTTTGGTGAATCGGTGGTGAGGTTGGTGAGCGTGGGTTTGGTGAATCGGCGGTGAGCTTGGTGAGCTTACGTATGTCCGTCTGTGTGTTTAACTTCTTTTGCACCGTACGTTAGCCAACCTTGCTAATCGGAGGCACGGTCAATACGTCTTTCAGCATTGGGGTAGAGTTCGCCTGTGGAATTCTGTCGGATCATTGAACCGTGGATTTGATCGGCGTGTCACAGACGAGATGGGAAGGTCATTGGGAGATTCGCAGTCGGTGTCACCGGGGCGTTCGGTATTTCTCTGGTAGGAGTCACGTGGTACTGCTAGTGCTGGGGTCACCTATGACGAGGGTGGTGGTCTTGTCACGCCGGCCGTGCGGTCGCGGACGTCGACCTCCGGAGCGCCGGCGTGCATGACGGGAGCTGGGGTCGCTGTGGCCTGGGCCCCCTCACCCACTCGCTCAATCGCTCACCCACTCGCCCACTCACCCACTCGCTCACCCACTCACCCACTCGCCAACTCTCGCTCACCCTCTCACTCACCCACTGACCCACTCGCCAACTTGCTCACCCACTCGCCCACTCACCCACTCGCTCACCAACTCGCTGACCCACTCGCCCACTCGCCAACTCTCGCTCACCCACTCACTCAACAACTCGCTCACCCACTCACTCACCAACTCGCTCACCCACCCGCCCACTCGTCCACTCACCCACTCGCTGACCCACTCGCCCACTCGCCAACTCTCGCTCACCCGCTCACCCACTCGCTCGCCCACTCGCTCACCTACTCGCCCACTCGCTCACCCACTCACCAACTCGCTCACCCACTTGCCCACCCGCTCACTCGCCCACTCGCTCACCCACTCGCTCGCCCGCCCACTCGCTTACCCACTCGCCCACTCGCCCACCCGCTCGCCCACCCGCTCGCCCACCCGCTCGCCCACCCGCTCGCCCACCCGCTCGCCCACTCGCTCGACCTCTTGACTGCCGGACGCGCCGTGGCGAGCGATCGGACACCGCGTCGGCATTTTGTGCCGGAGATTGTAGCGACATGGCACAGGCAGTGCTGAGCCCCCCCCCCCGTCGCTCACCCCCCCCCCCACGTTGCTCACCCCCCCCCCCCACGTTGCTCACCCCCCCCCCCCACGTTGCTCACCCCCCCCCTCCCCGACGTCGCTCACCCCCCCCCCCCTCTCTCCTCGCCCCAGCGTGCGTTGGTCCCGGGGGTGGTGGTGGGGGGGAGGCAGGGTGGGGGTTGGTGGGGGGGAGGCTTGGTGGGGGGGAGGCAGGGTGGGGGTTGGTGGGGGGGAGGCAGGGTGGGGGTTGGTGGGGGGGAGGCAGGGTGGGGGTTGGTGGGGGGGAGGCAGGGTGGGGGTTGGTGGGGGGGAGGCTTGGTGGGGGGGAGGCAGGGTGGGGGTTGGTGGGGGGGAGGCTTGGTGGGGGGGAGGCAGGGTGGTGGTGGGGGGGAGGCAGGGTGGGGGTTGGTGGGGGGAGGCAGGGTGGGGGTTGGTGGGGGGGGGAGGCAGGGTGGGGGTTGGTGGGGGGGGAGGCAGGGTAGGGGTTGGTGGGGGGGGAGGCAGGGTGGGGGGGGGGAAGAGGTGGTCCACGTCACCACGGCCCCTCCCACTGTAGAGGGATTTACATTCCGCCTACATTCGCGCGTGGCCTCTCTGCGGGAGGATAGAGGCGCGGCGCTGCAACCGTCACCGCTGGCGGAAAGGGGCCTCCTGCAGGAAGATGCTTTAGAGAGCTCGACCACCCTGACCACACGTCTTGGATAGAGGTGCGGGTTACCCACCATCTTGTACTGCGTCATAGCCTTGTACTGCGTCCATCTTGTACTGCGTTGATCTTGTACTGCATCCATCTTGTACTATGTCATAGCCTCGTACTGTGTCCATCTTGTACTGCATCGTACCCTTGTACTGCGTCCATCTTGTACTGCATCGTACCCTTGTACTGCGTCCATCTTGTACTGTGTCCATCTTGTACTGCGTCCATCTTGTACTATGTCATAGCCTCGTACTGTGTCCATCTTGTACTGCATCGTACCCTTGTACTGCGTCCATCTTGTACTGTGTCCATCTTGTACTGCATCCATCTTGTACTATGTCATAGCCTCGTACTGTGTCCATCTTGTACTGCATTGAAGCCTTGTACTGCGTCCATCTTGTACTGCATCATACCCTTGTACTGCGTCCATCTTGTACTCGTAGCCTTGTACTGCATCCATTTTGTACTGCATTGTAATTTTCTACAGCAGTGTACTGCATTATACCCTTGTACTACATTGTAATCTTGTTCTGCAATGTACTGCATCATACCCTTGTACTGCATCCATCTTGTACTGCATTGTAATCTTCTACAGCAGTGTACTGCATTGTAATCTTGTTCTGCAATGTACTGCATCATAGCCTTGTATTGCATCCATCTTCTTCTTGGTTATTTCGGTAAAGGCACGTGACTTTACCGAAAGAACCAAGAAGATGAATCCCTGTAGTCACGAAAGCTTTAAATCGAAATGCATCCATCTTGTACTGGAGTGTACTGCATCATACCTTTGTGCACTATGCACCAATCAACTTGTGGGGAGCGCTACGAAACCGGCGACCCGAGTTCGATTCCCACTCAAGGCCACCGAAACCGCTGACGATTATCTGAACCGCGTCCTGGGTCTCCCTGAGGCCGACTCAGTCCGAAAACGAGTACCTGGCGCGGTGTGTAAACATCCCTACTGGGGAGACAAAGGCGGCCGGGCGTGGTTCTGCTGGCCACTTCACCCCCCTCCCCTCGTGTGCTGTGCCGGCCTTCATAGGTGCTGCTCGCTAACAGCACTTGCCCCTACAGTCTGTTCAGGGCGGGCGGGTGGAGGGGTTGTTTCTGGTTGTGTGCGAGTGAGCAATTGTTTAATAGCAACGGTGGACAGGGGTGACATGGTTCCTTCATCCCCCGATGGAATACGATTGAGCGAGACCCATTCCAGCATCGGGAGGCGATTTTAGAAACAGTAATCCCACAGTGTGCCCGTCTCCTCGCTCTCTCTGTCTCTCTCTCTCATTCGTATGATCTCTTTCCCGAACACGCGCGCGTCGATTGCAACACAAGCAATCGTCGTCATCGGGTATAAATGAAATAGAAACACAAATCTAGTATTTCTAAATTTGAAGCTTTTCGTGACTGCAAGGATTCATACTCTTAGGTTGTTTCGGTAAAGTCACGTAGGTAAAAAATGTAAATTAATAAAAGTAAAATAAAACATAATAAAATAATGTTTTTATTTGTTTTATTTTACTTTTATTAATTTAAATTTTTTACCTACGTGACTTTACCGAAAAAACCTAAGAGTACAAATCTAGTATACTTAGAAATGTAATGTAATACAACAGCGAGTCGGATAACATAACAGTCAACAACCCTAACCTGGTTGATTACGTTTAGACGTGACTTTACCGAAAGAACCAAAGAATAATTCCTGCAGTCACGAAAGTTCCAAATTAAGTTTGAGAAATCATCTCCCTCGACCGGTGTGCTCACGACGCCGCGGGGTTCGATCCCCGGGGCCCTGGCCACGACCGTCGTTGCTTTGGTCGCTCCTCAAATGTTACCCTCCTCCACATTCTGATTATTTGGCTGCGACTATGAATTCGCACGTGCGGTGGTGGCGGTGGTGGTGGTGAAGATGATGAAATCGTCCACTACGATGAGCTAACACGCGTGGCCAGGTCGCCTCTGAACAAGGGCTTATAAAATTTCGATTTGAAGCTTTCGTGACTGCAGGGATTCATCTTCTTGGTTTATTCGGTAAAGTCACGTAGAAGGGAAGTAATAAAATAATAAAAATAAAACATTATAAAATGATTAAATTTCGATTTAAAGCTTTCGTGACTGCAGGGATTCATCTTCTTGGTTCTTTCGGTAAAGTCACGTAGAAGGGACGGTTGCTTGCGTTGTGGCCGAAACGTCGTGAGAATTATGTTATTATGTTTTTTTTTTATTTCCCTTCTACGTGACTTTACCGAAAGAACCAAGACGACTTCCGGTTCAGTTTGAAGGCTTCTGGGTTGGGGGGGGGGCACACTATCTCTGATTTGCGTGGTGCCCCATACCCCTCCCCTCTAAACGGTCCTGCCTACTACATTGGGATTTTTGACCCAATTCCATTAATGAGAGGTTGGCTTCTCGTGAAGGGGCGGGGGAGAGACTTGATTTATCCGCACAGAACCCGCCACGTTTGCGAGGGGCTGTAACGCTCAAATGATTTGTTTGTTTGCATGTTCACCACAAATACGTGTGCTTAATGCGGACATGATTCCTTGCAGAAGGTCTTTTAACATCTTAACAACTGTTTTATTTTTTTTTCTTGGTTCTTTCGGTAAAGTCATCACGTAGAAGGGAAATAATAAAATAATAAAAATTCAACACAATAAAATAATTCTCACGACGTTTCGGCCACAACGCAAGCGACTGTTTCATTGCCAGAAAGGGTAAAACCAACTCTTTTATTTTGACACTGGCAATGAAGGCACCATAATGCTCTATACAAATTCAAGAAGCCGCTGCTGTGCTGTCGTTTCCTAGTCGCGTCGCTGCTCCAGCCTGCAACGGCTCGTGCTCCCAGGCGGGCTGCCGTACGTATTGAGCAGGCTCAAGCCTGCTGCGCTGATGCGATCTGATGAGATGGTGCATGTACAGAGTGAGCTGGTTGTAAGGCATGAAGGCCCATTCATTGAGCTGTTACATTGTGCTGAATTTGCCCAACACTCTGAGGTATACTTATATATATGGTTTGATCATTGGGTTTTTTACCTTTCTATCTGGCAACAAAACTGACACCTTTTTTTACAAGGAGTCATGTTTGCATAGACCACAATACCTGCAGTCATAATGCAAACAAAAAACACAACTCTGATAATGTATGCACTGTCCTTGAAGTTGATTGGTCCACACCCGAGACAGTTTTCCTTAGAGCCTAGTCTCACATGGGTTGGACCAGATGACGCCACATATGGTTTGTTCGGTAAAGTCACGTTGAATTTGCCCAACACTCCGAGGTATACTTATATAAATACAGTAAAACCTTGGCTTGCGAGCAGAATTCGTTCCGGAAACATGTTTGTAATCCAAAGCACTCGTATATCAAAGCACTCGTATTTCAGTTGTGATCACGTGACGCTCGACAGACAGAGCGTACACACGTACTACTCGTATTGCAAGACCTCGCTCGTTTATCAAATTCATATTTATTTAAAACATTTGCTCGTCTTGCAAAACACTCGCAAACCAAGTTACTCGCAATCCAAGGTTTTACTGTATATGGTTCTTTCGGTAAAGTCACTTAGTTAGAAATAAAATAACCAAAGAGTATGGATTCCTGCAGTCACGAAAGCTTCAAATCCTCATATTCTTAGGATATTTCGGTAAAGTCACGTAGGTAAAAAATTTAAAGTAAAATTAATAAAAGTAAAAAAAAAATCACGACGTTTCGGAGGCAACACAAGCCTCCTTCAAATCCTCAGTGTGCACTGTCCTTGGTGCTGAAGCCACCCTCACTGTGCACTGTCCATGGTGCTGAAGCTACCCTCACTGTGTGCTGACCGTGGTGCTGAAGCTACCCTCACTGTGCACTATCCTTGGTGCTGAAGCTACCCTCACTGTGCACTATCCTTGGTGCTGAAGCCACCCTCACTGTGCACTATCCTTGGTGCTGAAGCTACCCTCACTGTGTGCTGACCGTGGTGCTGAAGCTACCCTCACTGTGTGCTATCCTTGGTGCTGAAGCTACCCTCACTGTGCACTCTCCGTGGTACTGAAGCTACTCTCACTGTGCACTGTCCTTGGTGCTGAAGCTACCCTCACTGTGCACTCTCCGTGGTACTGAAGCTACTCTCACGTTGCGCTGTCCTTGGTGCTGAAGCTACCCTCACTGTGCACTCTCCGTGGTACTGAAGCTACTCTCACTTTGCGCTATCCTTGGTGCTGAAGCTACCCTCACTGTGTACTCTCCGTGGTACTGAAGCTACCCTCACTATGCACTATCCTTGGTGCTGAAGCTACCCTCACTATGCACTATCCTTGGTGCTGAAGCTACCCTCACTGTGCACTCTCCGTGGTGCTGAAGCTACTCTCACTGTGCACTGTCCTTGGTGCTGAAGCTACCCTCACTGTGCACTCTCCGTGGTACTGAAGCTACCCTCACTGTGCACTATCCTTGGTGCTGAAGCTACCCTCACTATGCACTATCCTTGGTGCTGAAGCTACCCTCACTGTGCACTCTCCGTGGTGCTGAAGCTACTCTCACTGTGCACTGTCCTTGGTGCTGAAGCTACCCTCACTGTGCACTCTCCGTGGTACTGAAGCTACTCTCACTGTGCACTATCCTTGGTGCTGAAGCTTCCCTCACTGTGCACTCTCCGTGGTACTGAAGCTACTCTCACTGTGCACTATCCTTGGTGCTGAAGCTACCCTCACTGTGCACTCTCCGTGGTACTGAAGCTACTCTCACTGTGCACTATCCTTGGTGCTGAAGCTACCCTCACTGTGCACTCTCCGTGGTACTGAAGCTACTCTCACTGTGCACTATCCTTGGTGCTGAAGCTACCCTCACTGTGCACTCTCCGTGGTACTGAAGCTACTCTCACTGTGCACTATCCTTGGTGCTGAAGCTACCCTCACTGTGCACTCTCCGTGGTACTGAAGCTACTCTCACTGTGCACTATCCTTGGTGCTGAAGCTACCCTCACTGTGCACTCTCCGTGGTACTGAAGCTACTCTCACTGTGCACTATCCTTGGTGCTGAAGCTACCCTCACTGTGCACTCTCCGTGGTACTGAAGCTACTCTCACTTTGCACTATCCTTGGTGCTGAAGCTTCCCTCACTGTGCACTGTCCGTGGTGCTGAAGCTACTCTCACTTTGCGCTATCCTTGGTGCTGAAGCTTCCCTCACTGTGCACTGTCCGTGGTGCTGAAGCTACCCTCACTTTGCGCTATCCTTGGTGCTGAAGCTACCCTCACTGTGCACTCTCCGTGGCACTGAAGCTACTCTCACTGTGCACTATCCTTGGTGCTGAAGCTACCCTCACTGTGCACTCTCCGTGGTACTGAAGCTACTCTCACTGTGCACTATCCTTGGTGCTGAAGCTACCCTCACTGTGCACTCTCCGTGGTACTGAAGCTACTCTCACTGTGCACTATCCTTGGTGCTGAAGCTACCCTCACTGTGCACTCTCCGTGGTACTGAAGCTACTCTCACTGTGCACTATCCTTGGTGCTGAAGCTTCCCTCACTGTGCACTGTCCGTGGTGCTGAAGCTACTCTCACTTTGCGCTATCCTTGGTGCTGAAGCTTCCCTCACTGTGCACTGTCCGTGGTGCTGAAGCTACCCTCACTTTGCGCTATCCTTGGTGCTGAAGCTACCCTCACTGTGCACTCTCCGTGGCACTGAAGCTACTCTCACTGTGCACTATCCTTGGTGCTGAAGCTACCCTCACTGTGCACTCTCCGTGGTACTGATGCTACTCTCACTGTGCACTATCCTTGGTGCTGAAGCTACCCTCACTTTGCGCTATCCTTGGTACTGAAGCTACTCTCACTGTGCACTATCCGTGGTACTGAAGCTACTCTCACTGTGCACTATCCGTGGTACTGAAGCTACCCTCACTGTGCACTATCCGTGGTACTGAAGCTACTCTCACTGTGCACTGTCCTTGGTGCTGAAGCTACCCTCACTTTGCGCTATCCTTGGTGCTGAAGCTACCCTCACTGTGCACTCTCCGTGGTACTGAAGCTACTCTCACTGTGCACTGTCCTTGGTGCTGAAGCTACCCTCACTTTGCACTATCCTTGGTGCTGAAGCTACCCTCACTTTGCGCTATCCTTGGTACTGAAGCTACTCTCACTGTGCACTGTCCTTGGTGCTGAAGCTACCCTCACTGTGCGCTGTCCTTGGTGCTGAAGCTACCCTCACTGTGCGCTGTCCTTGGTACTGAAGCTACTCTCACTGTGCACTATCCTTGGTGCTGAAGCTACCCTCACTGTGCACTCTCCGTGGTACTGAAGCTACTCTCACTGTGCACTGTCCTTGGTGCTGAAGCTACCCTCACTTTGCACTATCCTTGGTGCTGAAGCTACCCTCACTTTGCGCTATCCTTGGTACTGAAGCTACTCTCACTGTGCACTGTCCTTGGTGCTGAAGCTACCCTCACTGTGCGCTGTCCTTGGTGCTGAAGCTACCCTCACTGTGCGCTGTCCTTGGTACTGAAGCTACTCTCACTGTGCACTATCCTTGGTGCTGAAGCTACCCTCACTGTGCGCTGTCCTTGGTGCTGAAGCTACCCTCACTGTGCACTCTCCGTGGTACTGAAGCTACTCTCACTGTGCACTGTCCTTGGTGCTGAAGCTACCCTCACTGTGCGCTGTCCTTGGTGCTGAAGCTACCCTCACTGTGCGCTGTCCTTGGTGCTGAAGCTACTCTCACTTTGCGCTGTCCTTGGTACTGAAGCTACCCTCACTGTGCGCTGTCCTTGGTGCTGAAGCTACCCTCACTGTGCTCTATCCTTGGTGCTGAAGCTACTCGTACTGTGCGCTGTCCGTGGTGTTGAAGCCACCCTCACTTTGCTCTGTCCCTGGTGCTGAAGCTACCCTCACTGTGTGCTGTCCTTGGTGCTGAAGCTACCCTCACTGTGCTCTATCCTTGGTGCTGAAGCTACCCTCACTGTGCGCTGTCCTTGGTGCTGAAGCTACCCTCACTGTGCGCTGTCCGTGGTGCTGAAGCCACCCTCACTGTGCTCTGTCCCTGGTGCTTAATCTGCCAGCTTCTGACCTCCGACAACAGTAGCCCCCCTACCCCCAACGCCCGCTCGCTCCTGCAGCCCCGACACGAGCAGCTCTAGGGAATGGGAACTGTACGTTAGGCGTTGCATGAATAATTGAGTCATCGGTTACAATCGATAGCCCCACTGGTGATGCATGCATTGCGTCCCGACTGTGAGAATCGATCATTTTCCGTCCGCGTGTGTGGAATGTAATCCGCTTCACGTCAACCGCATGCGGCGCGATTTCCGACTGCTGCATTGCCACTCGATGAATTGTCACCATTCGGGGTGGAGGTTCGTCTCAAACAAATATTATTTGTATAATTATTTTGTTGTATTCTGGTGAATACAGCACCTCGGTTTGATTGCATGTACCTGTCTGAGTGTGGGTACGTGTGCGTACGTGACACACACGCACACGGTTAGTGCGGTGCGCTATGGACCTGGTGACCCAAGTTCGATTCCCGTTCACGGTTACCACTGGTGACGATTATCTGAATCGGTCCTGGGGCCCTCCTAGGTCGACTCAGCACTTGCCCCAACACTTTGTTAAGGTTATACGGTGGATCTTTGACTTTGGGTGTGTGTGTGTGTGTATGTGAATGTGGGTGGGTGGGTGTGGGTACGTGCGTGTGGGTGGGTGTTTGTGGGTGCGTGCGTGCGTGTGGGTGGGTGTTTGTGTGTGTGTGTGGGTGCGTGTGTGTGTGTGTATGTATGTGTGTGTGTGTGTGGGTGCGTGCGTGTGTGTGTGTCGGTGTTTGTGGGTGTGTGTGTGTGTGCGTGTGTGTGTGTGTGTGTATGTATGGGTGTGTGTATGTATGGGTGTATGTGTGTGTGTGTATGTATGGGTGTATGTATGTGTGTGTGTGTGGGTGCGTGCGTGTGTGTGTGTCGGTGTTTGTGGGTGTGTGTGTGCGTGTGTGTGTATGTATGGGTGTGTGTATGTATGGGTGTATGTGTGTGTGGGTGTGTGTATGGGTGTGTGCGTGCCGCGTGACATATGTGCGTGCGTTTGCCATTGATTGGTCCCCCGATGAGCATGGCTTAGCTGAGCGGAGCCGCTCCACTGATTGTTTCCCCAGGGGAAGGGAGAGAGAGAGAGGGAGGGGGGTTGGTGGACAGTTTGGATAAAACTACAAGTTCGCGCTCCGATGAGTGAATGCCCCCTAGCCGACGATGCTGCCCCCCCCCTGCCCCCCACCGCCCCCTACCCCCCAACGAGTCTCGGTGTCTCAGCCACCCCCTTGTTATTTTTGGCAAGTCGGCCAAAAGTAATTAAATGCGCGGCGGCGGCTCCCGAGAGAGCGTGCGCGGTTCGAGGGAGGAAGTAACGCCGAGCGAAAAATAGCCGAGTCGCTGAGCTGCAGCGGAGAGGAACGGAGAGACGGGGAGACGAGGAGATGGGAGAGATGGGAGATGGGGGAGAGATGGGGGAGACGAGGAGATGGGAGAGATGGGAGAGAGATGGGGACATGGGAGCGATGGGAGATGGGGGAGATGGGAGAGATGGGAGCGATGGGAGATGAGGGAGATGAGGGAGATGGGGGAGATGAGGGAGATGGGGACATGGGAGGGATGGGAGATGAGGGAGATGGGGGAGATGGGGGACATGGGAGGGTTGGGAGGGATTGGGGAGATGAGGGAGATGGTGGAGATGGGAGGGATGGGAGATGAGGGAGATGGGGACATGGGAGGGATGGGAGATGAGGGAGATGGGGACATGGGAGGGATGGGAGATGAGGGAGATGGGGGAGATGGGGGACATGGGAGGGTTGGGAGGGATTGGGGAGATGAGGGAGATGGTGGAGATGGTGGAGATGGGAGGGATGGGAGATGAGGGAGATGGGGGACATGGGAGGGTTGGGAGGGATTGGGGAGATGAGGGAGATGGTGGAGATGGGAGGGATGGGGGAGATGAGGGAGATGGTGGAGATGGGGTCATGGGAGGGATGGGGGAGATGAGGGAGATGGTGGAGATGGGGTCATGGGAGGGATGGGAGGGATGGGAGGGATGAGAGAGATGAGGGAGATGGGGTCATGGGAGGGATGAGGGAGATAAGGGAGATGGTGGAGATGGGGTCATGGGAGGGATGGGAGGGATGGGAGAGATGAATGAGATGGGGACATGGGAGGGATGGGAGAGATAGGATAGATAGGAGATGAGGGAGACGGGAAGATGCAGAGACAGGGAGAAGGGGAGTAGGGGAGATGATAAGATGGGGAGATGATAAGATGGGGAGATGAAGAGACAGTGAGTATGGGAGTTGAGGAGAGAGTTGTAATTGGACGACTGGAGGTGGCTACTCGTGAGAGATCTTGCGGTTCGAATCCAGCAGCCCGCCCTGGATATTATTGTGGGTGCATCAACCGTAAAAAAATACTACTCGTACGACTACCACTGCTACAACGCGCCGTCTGCTTCACTGTGCATGTTACAGATCCCCGCTGACGTCATTCGGACAGGGTGGGCCATTGTGTGACAGTGTGAGCGTCCAAATAAATTAATTAACCCACCACCCACGGATTACTCCATCGGGGTCGCACACAGTAGCAGCATTGCCCCACCCCACCGACTGTGAGACTACAGCGGGGGGAGGGGGGGAGGGTGGGTGCTCTAGGCCTGACCACGTGATCTGTGACACCGCTGCCGTGTGATCAAGACGAGGAGTGGGGGTGGAGAGTGACGACGCTTGGTGCGGGTGGACACACACGGGGGGGGGGGGGGGAGAGGGGGGGGTGCTGTTGGTACATCCGTGTTTATTTGTGTGTCTGTGTGTCGGTGTCCTTGGGTGTCCGTGCATCTCGCTGTGTCCGTGTGTACCTCTGACCGCCTGCATGGACATGTGGCGAAGATTAAAGGCGCATTCGTGCAATTGCTTCAC
>NC_136325.1:7376101-7397351 GCF_964198595.1 Lampetra fluviatilis | reverse complement strand
GAGAGAGGCAAGGGAGAGATGCAGGGAGAGAGGCAGGGAGAGAGGAAAGGGAGAGAGGCAAGGAGAGAGGCAGGGAGAGAGGCAGGGAGAGAGGCAGGGAGAGAGGCAGGGAGAGAGGCAGGGAGAGAGGCAGGGAGAGAGGCAGGGAGAGAGGAAAGGGAGAGAGGAAAGGAGAGAGGCAAGGGAGAGATGCAGGGAGAGAGGCAGCGAGAGAGGCAGGGAGAGAGGCAGGGAGAGAGGCAGGGAGAGAGGCAGGGAGAGAGGCAGGGAGAGAGGAAAGGGAGAGAGGAAAGGAGAGAGGCAAGGGAGAGATGCAGGGAGAGAGGCAGGGAGAGAGGCAGGGAGAGAGGAAAGGGAGAGAGGAAAGGAGAGAGGCAAGGGAGAGATGCAGGGAGAGAGGAAAGGGAGAGAGGCAGGGAGAGAGGAAAGGGAGAGAGGCAGGGAGAGAGGAAAGGGAGAGAGGCAGGGAGAGAGGAAAGGGAGAGAGGCAGGGAGAGAGGAAAGGGAGAGAGGCAGGGAGAGAGGAAAGGGAGAGATGCAGGGAGAGAGGCAGGGAGAGAGGCAGGGAGAGAGGCAAGGGAGAGAGGCAAGGGAGAGAGGAAAGGGAGAGGGGCAGGGAGAGAGGAAAGGGAGAGATGCAGGGAGAGAGGCAGGGAGAGAGGCAGGGGAGAGCGGGGGGGGCGGAAAGGGTGGGGGATAAAGCGTGGGTGGGAGGGCAGAGGCGGGGTGAGAAAATCCATCTGCTGCTGCTGCTGCTAGGAGGGAGGGAGGGAATAGCAGGGAGGGAGGGAGGGAATAGCAGGGAGGGAGGGAGGGTGACTGGATGTGAATATCGAGAGAGAGCTGATCCTTTGCGCCGCTTGCCGGATTCGGCACAGCAGCAGTGACGACGCGCTCTCTCGCTCGCTCTCTCTCTCGCCGTCGCTCTCCGAGCGCCTTCCATTGCGTTCCGCGTCGCTCAACACGGACGTGACAAGGGGACGTGAGCAGCTGCTGGGCGAGCGGGCAAAGGGGAGCGAGCGCGTTTGGGGGGGGTGGTGGTGGGACCAGGTCGTCGTGGGAGGCGGTCGGAGCGAAGCGGAGATTTGCAAACGTCGCGGCTACGACCGTGACACCGACACCGCTGGCGATAGATTCCAACCCGCTCGCGTTCCGTAAGAGACGCCGGCGGCAGCAGCAGCAGCAGCACAAACAACAACAAGAAGAATCAACGAGTAGAATCAACGAGAAGAATCTGCTGAAAAAAATAAATCGACCGAGCCCGCCTGCCATTTGCGACCGCGGCGGCCGGCGATGAATCATTGGCGTTCGTTGGCTCCGCGTCGCACGGGGCAATGAGCTGAGCGAGGTGAGTGAGGGTGAGGAGGGTGAGGAGGTGTGCGGAGGGTGAGGAGGGTGAGGAGGAGGTGTGAGGAGGAGCGCGCGACATCGTCGTCGATATTAAGAGGCTCCTGGTTCCGTCATCGAGAGAGAGAGAGGGGGGGGGAGGAGGACGAGGTGGGAAGAAGAGGCGGTCGTTGTGTGTGTGCGCGAGATCCTCCGGGGAGAGAGTCGAGCGAGCGAGAGGAGAGAGCTGCCGACAGTCGCGAGCCGAGCGCTTGATTAGAAATCCGTGGCACGTAGCCGGCGAAATGCGCCAGCAGCAACAGCAGGAGCAGACGCCGCTACGGTGAAAAGCGCCGCTCATACGGGCAACAGCAGCAACAACAGCAGCAGCAGTAGCAGCAGCAGCAACAGGAGCAGCAACAACAGCAGGAGCAGCAACAGCAGCAACAGCAGCAGCAACAGCAGCAGCAGCAGTAACAGCAGCAGCAGGAGCAACAGCAGCAGCAACAGCAGGAACAGCAGCAGCTGCTCCGATCACAGGGGCGAGAGGGTGACCGGGAGCATTCCACGGTGGTGGTGGTGGAGGCCTTCCAACGCCGCCAAGTGGCGCATCCTCTCGGATCCTCTCGGCCGTGACGTCCTCCCATCGCACACAGAGGGCCTCACCCCCCCCCACCCCCCCCCCCCAAGTCAATCGACCCGACGTCCCATGGACTCGGCCCGCCGTCCACTACGCGACGGCTCCTCGCGCTCCCGTTGCCGCCGGGCGGGGAGGACGTCGCTGCCGCTGCCGACTCCCGGCGCGCGCCGGAGCGACCCACGCCGGCAAGAGGCCCTCGCTGAGCGGTTGACCTCTTGAGGAGGCCAAGGTAAGGCCCCCGAAACGTCGTCTCTCGGGGCAGCCCAAGAAAGGACCCCCCGCCGCCCCCCGCCGCCGCGCCGAGAAGCCGCGAACGAACACGCGCGCAACGGAGTTCACGCGGCACGGTGCCAGAGATCCGTGCGGAAGGCTCTTGCACCCACCAACCCACATCCTCCTCCTCCCACGCACCCTCCTCCACCCACCTCCTCCCACCCACCCACCTCTTCCACCACCTCGCCACCTTCACCCCCCCCCGACCCCAACCACCACCACCGATGACGGCCGCGCCGAGATGCGTCGGCACGCGTCGTCGGTGACTGGATCGCCCGTCAGCGGCGGCGGCGGCGGGCAGTGATCACCGAGTGGGACAATGACGGCCTACGGCTACCGCATGGACTACTGCTGCGGCGACCCGGACTGCTGCGACACCACGGCCGTGGGGGCCAACTGCTGGTACGGCGGAGGTCCCCACGGCGGAGGTCGGGCCTCCCCTCCTCCCTCTTCTCACAAACCGCCCGGCGGTGCCGGAGGTGGTGCCGGCGGTGGTGGCTACGGCGCGTCTTCCACGCTTCCCTCTCGCAGGGGCCCTGGTCCCGTGGCCATCGACGATCGGCCACGCGGGTCGGGTCACAGCGGCGGTGGCGGCGGTGGCAGCCGCACGATGGCGAGGGGCCACTCGGCTCCGGCGGCGGCGCCGGGTCATGTGCCGCACGGCGCTGCCGCGTGGTGGGGAGATGAACCCTCCTGGGTGCACGCGCACCACCACCACCACCCGCCCCCGCAGGTGCGCTGGGAGGGGTGCGTGGCGCGGTTGTGGTGGTGGGGTGGGTTGGTTGGTTTGGTGGGGCAGTCCGGGGTTTTTTGTCGGTGGTGGTGGGGAGGTCGGTGTTTCGGCGGTCGGGGGGGTTCGTGGGGCAGCGGTGAGGTCAGTGGTTGGGTTGTGTGGGCCGGGGAATCCATTTGGTGGTGAGGTTGGTGAGCGTGGGTTTGGTGAATTGGTGGTGAGGTTGGTGAGCGTGGGTTTGGTGAATCGGTGGTGAGGTTGGTGAGCGTGGGTTTGGTGAATCGGCGGTGAGCTTGGTGAGCTTACGTATGTCCGTCTGTGTGTTTAACTTCTTTTGCACCGTACGTTAGCCAACCTTGCTAATCGGAGGCACGGTCAATACGTCTTTCAGCATTGGGGTAGAGTTCGCCTGTGGAATTCTGTCTGATCATTGAACCGTGGATTTGATCGGCGTGTCACAGACGAGATGGGAAGGTCATTGGGAGATTCGCAGTCGGTGTCACCGGGGCGTTCGGTATTTCTCTGGTAGGAGTCACGTGGTACTGCTAGTGCTGGGGTCACCTATGACGAGGGTGGTGGTCTTGTCACGCCGGCCGTGCGGTCGCGGACGTCGACCTCCGGAGCGCCGGCGTGCATGACGGGAGCCGGGGTCGCTGTGGCCTGGGCCCCCTCACCCACTCGCTCAATCGCTCACCCACTCGCCCACTCACCCACTCGCTCACCCACTCACCAACTCTCGCTCACCCTCTCACTCACCCACTGACCCACTCGCCAACTTGCTCACCCACTCGCCCACTCACCCACTCGCTCACCAACTCGCTGACCCACTCGCCCACTCGCCAACTCTCGCTCACCCACTCACTCACCAACTCGCTCACCCACTCACTCACCAACTCGCTCACCCACCCGCCCACTCGTCCACTCACCCACTCGCTGACCCACTCGCCCACTCGCCAACTCTCGCTCACCCACTCGCTCACCCGCTCACCCACTCGCTCGCCCACTCGCTCACCTACTCGCCCACTCGCTCACCCACTCACCAACTCGCTCACCCACTTGCCCACCCGCTCACTCGCCCACTCGCTCACCCACTCGCTCACCCACTCGCTCGCCCGCCCGCTCGCCCACCCGCTCGCCCACCCGCTCGCCCACCCGCTCGCCCACCCGCTCGCCCACCCGCTCGCCCACTCGCTCGACCTCTTGACTGCCGGACGCGCCGTGGCGAGCGATCGGACACCGCGTCGGCATTTTGTGCCGGAGATTGTAGCGACATGGCACAGGCAGTGCTGAGCCCCCCCCCCCCCCCCGTCGCTCACCCCCCCCCCCACGTTGCTCACCCCCCCCCCCCACGTTGCTCACCCCCCCCTCCCCGACGTCGCTCACCCCCCCCCCCCTCTCTCCTCGCCCCAGCGTGCGTTGGTCCCGGGGGTGGTGGTGGGGGGGGAGGCAGGGTGGGGGTTGGTGGGGGGGAGGCTTGGTGGGGGGGAGGCAGGGTGGGGGTTGGTGGGGGGGAGGCAGGGTGGGGGTTGGTGGGGGGGAGGCAGGGTGGGGGTTGGTGGGGGGGAGGCAGGGTGGGGGTTGGTGGGGGGGAGGCTTGGTGGGGGGGAGGCAGGTGGGGGTTGGTGGGGGGGAGGCAGGGTGGTGGTGGGGGGGAGGCAGGGTGGGGGTTGGTGGGGGGGGGGAGGCAGGGTGGGGGTTGGTGGGGGGGGAGGCAGGGTGGGGGTTGGTGGGGGGGGAGGCAGGGTGGGGGTTGGTGGGGGGGGAGGCAGGGTGGGGGGGGGGAAGAGGTGGTCCACGTCACCACGGCCCCTCCCACTGTAGAGGGATTTACATTCCGCCTACATTCGCGCGTGGCCTCTCTGCGGGAGGATAGAGGCGCGGCGCTGCAACCGCCACCGCTGGCGGAAAGGGGCCTCCTGCAGGAAGATGCTTTAGAGAGCTCGACCACCCTGACCACACGTCTTGGATAGAGGTGCGGGTTACCCACCATCTTGTACTGCGTCATAGCCTTGTACTGCGTCCATCTTGTACTGCGTTGATCTTGTACTGCATCCATCTTGTACTATGTCATAGCCTCGTACTGTGTCCATCTTGTACTGCATCGTAGCCTTGTACTGCGTCCATCTTGTACTGTGTCCATCTTGTACTGCGTCCATCTTGTACTATGTCATAGCCTCGTACTGTGTCCATCTTGTACTGCATCGTAGCCTTGTACTGCGTCCATCTTGTACTATGTCATAGCCTCGTACTGTGTCCATCTTGTACTGCATCGTAGCCTTGTACTGCGTCCATCTTGTACTATGTCATAGCCTCGTACTGTGTCCATCTTGTACTGCATCGTAGCCTTGTACTGCGTCCATCTTGTACTATGTCATAGCCTCGTACTGTGTCCATCTTGTACTGCATCGTAGCCTTGTACTGCGTCCATCTTGTACTGCGTCATAGCCTTGTACTGTGTCCATCTTGTACTGCATCGTAGCCTTGTACTGCGTCCATCTTGTACTATGTCATAGCCTCGTACTGTGTCCATCTTGTACTGCATCGTACCCTTGTACTGCGTCCATCTTGTACTGTGTCCATCTTGTACTGCGTCCATCTTGTACTATGTCATAGCCTCGTACTGTGTCCATCTTGTACTGCATCGTAGCCTTGTACTGCGTCCATCTTGTACTGCGTCCATCTTGTACTGTGTCCATCTTGTACTGCATCGTAGCCTTGTACTGCGTCCATATTGTACTGCGTCATAGCCTTGTACTGTGTCCATCTTGTACTGTGTCTATCTTGTACTGCATCGTACCCTTGTACTGCGTCCATCTTGTACTGCGTCCATCTTGTACTGCATCGTACCCTTGTACTGCGTCCATCTTGTACTGCGTCCATCTTGTACTGCGTCCATCTTGTACTGCGTCCATCTTGTACTGCGTCCATCTTGTACTGCGTCCATCTTGTACTGCGTCCATCTTGTACTGCGTCCATCTTGTACTGCGTCCATCTTGTACTGCGTCCATCTTGTACTGCGTCCATCTTGTACTGCGTCCATCTTGTACTGCGTCCATCTTGTACTGCGTCCATCTTGTACTGCGTCCATCTTGTACTGCGTCCATCTTGTACTATGTCATAGCCTCGTACTGTGTCCATCTTGTACTGCGTCATAGCCTTGTACTGCGTCATAGCCTTGTACTGCGTCATAGCCTTGTACTGCGTCATAGCCTTGTACTGCGTCATAGCCTTGTACTGCGTCATAGCCTTGTACTGCGTCCATCTTGTACTGCGTCCATCTTGTACTGCATTGAAGCCTTGTACCGAAAGAACCACCACCGCCACCACCACACGTGCGAATTCATAGTCGCAGCCAAATAATCCGAATGTGGAGGAGGGTAACATTTGAGGAGCGACCAAAGCAACGACGGGCGTGGCCAGGGCCTCGGGGATCGAACCCCGCGGCGTCGTGAGCACACCGGTCGAGGGAGATTAATTTGGAACTTTCGTGACTGCAGGAATTATTCTTTGGTTCTTTCGGTAAAGTCACGTCTAAACGTAATCAACCAGGTTAGGGTTGTTGACTGTTATGTTATCCGACTCGCTGTTGTATTACATTACATTTCTAAGTATACTAGATTTGTACTCTTAGGTTGTTTCGGTAAAGTCACGTAGGTAAAAAAAAAAGTCACGTAGAAGGGAAGTAATAAAATAATAAAAATAAAACATAAAATAATTAAATTTCGATTTAAAGCTTTCGTGACTGCAGGGATTCTTCTTCTTGGTTCTTTCGGTAAAGTCACGTAGAAGGGAAATAATAAAATAATAAAAATAAAACACAATAAAATACAATTCTCACGACGTTTCGGCCACAACGCAAGCAGCCGTCCTCGGGTGAAGAACAGGTCTGTCAGAAAGACAGCGTCTAAATGAGCACCACCAGACCTGTTCTTCACCTGAGGACGGCTGCTTGCGTTGTGGCCGAAACGTCGTGAGAATTGTATTTTATTATGTTTCATTTGTATTATTTTATTATTTCCCTTCTACGTGACTTTACCGAAAGAACCAAGACGACTTCCGGTTCAGTTTGAAGGCTTCTGGTTTGGGGGGGGGGGGGCACACTATCTCTGATTTGCGTGGTGCCCCGTACCCCTCCCCTCTAAACGGTCCTGCCTACTACATTGGGATTTTTGACCCAATTCCATTAATGAGAGGTTGGCTTCTCGTGAAGGGGCGGGGGAGAGACTTGATTTATCCGCACAGAACCCGCCACGTTTGCGAGGGGCTGTAACGCTCAAATGATTTGTTTGTTTGCATGTTCACCACAAATACGTGTGCTTAATGCGGACATGATTCCTTGCAGAAGGTCTTTTAACATCTTAACAACTGTTTTATTTTTCTTCTTGGTTCTTTCGGTAAAGTCATCACGTAGAAGGGAAATAATAAAATAATAAAAATTCAACACAATAAAATAATTCTCACGACGTTTCGGCCACAACGCAAGCGACTGTTTCATTGCCAGAAAGGGTAAAACCAACTCTTTTATTTTGACACTGGCAATGAAGGCACCATAATGCTCTATACAAATTCAAGAAGCCGCTGCTGTGCTGTCGTTTCCTAGTCGCGTCGCTGCTCCAGCCTGCAACGGCTCGTGCTCCCAGGCGGGCTGCCGTACGTATTGAGCAGGCTCAAGCCTGCTGCGCTGATGCGATCTGATGAGATGGTGCATGTACAGAGTGAGCTGGTTGTAAGGCATGAAGGCCCATTCATTGAGCTGTTACATTGTGCTGAATTTGCCCAACACTCTGAGGTATACTTATATATATATATGGTTTGATCATTGGGTTTTTAGCCTTCTATCTGGCAACAAAACTGACACCATTTTTTACAAGGAGTCATGTTTGCATAGACCACAATACCTGCAGTCATAATGCAAACAAAAAACATAACTCTGTATGCACTATCCTTGAAGTTGATTGGTCCACACCCGAGACAGTTTTCCTTAGAGCCTAGTCTCACATGGGTTGGACCAGATGACGCCACATATGGTTTGTTCGGTAAAGTCACGTAGAATTTGCCCAACACTCTGAGGTATACTTATATAAATACAGTAAAACCTTGGCTTGCGAGCAGAATTCGTTCCGGAAACATGTTTGTAATCCAAAGCACTCGTATATCAAAGCACTCGTATTTCAGTTGTGATCACGTGACGCTCGGCAGACAAAGCGTACACACGTACTGCTCGCATTGCAAGACCTCGCTCGTTTATCAAATTAATATTTATTTAAAATGTTTGCTCGTCTTGCAAAACACTCGCAGACCAAGTTACTCGCAATCCAAGGTTTTACTGTATATGGTTCTTTCGGTAAAGTCACTTAGTTAGAAATAAAATAACCAAAGAGTATGGATTCCTGCAGTCACGAAAGCTTCAAATCCTCATATTCTTAGGATATTTCGGTAAAGTCACGTAGGTAAAAAATTTAAAGTAAAATTAATAAAAGTAAAAAAAAATTAAATCACGACGTTTCGGAGGCAACACAAGCCTCCTTCAAATCCTCAGTGTGCACTGTCCTTGGTGCTGAAGCCACCCTCACTATGCACTGTCCATGGTGCTGAAGCTACCCTCACTGTGTGCTATCCTTGGTGCTGAAGCTACCCTCACTGTGTGCTGTCCATGGTGCTGAAGCTACCCTCACTGTGTGCTATCCTTGGTGCTGAAGCTACCCTCACTGTGTGCTATCCTTGGTGCTGAAGCTACCCTCACTGTGTGCTGTTTGTGGTGCTCAAGCTACCCTCACTGTGCACTGTCCTTGGTGCTGAAGCTACCCTCACTGTGTGCTATCCTTGGTGCTGAAGCTACCCTCACTGTGCGCTATCCTTGGTGCTGAAGCTACCCTCACTGTGCACTGTCCTTGGTGCTGAAGCTACCCTCACTGTGTGCTATCCTTGGTGCTGAAGCTACCCTCACTGTGCACTGTCCTTGGTGCTGAAGCTACCCTCACTGTGCACTATCCTTGGTGCTGAAGCTACCCTCACTGTGTGCTGTCCGTGGTACTGAAGCTACCCTCACTGTGTGCTATCCTTGGTGCTGAAGCTACCCTCACTGTGTGCTGTCCGTGGTACTGAAGCTACTCTCACTGTGTGCTGTCCTTGGTACTGAAGCTACCCTCACTGTGCACTATCCTTGGTGCTGAAGCTACCCTCACTGTGTGCTGTCCGTGGTACTGAAGCTACTCTCACTGTGTGCTATCCTTGGTACTGAAGCTACCCTCACTGTGCACTGTCCGTGGTACTGAAGCTACCCTCACTGTGCACTATCCTTGGTGCTGAAGCTACCCTCACTGTGTGCTGTCCGTGGTACTGAAGCTACCCTCACTGTGCACTATCCTTGGTGCTGAAGCTACCCTCACTGTGTGCTGTCCGTGGTACTGAAGCTACTCTCACTGTGCGCTATCCTTGGTGCTGAAGCTACCCTCACTGTGTGCTGTCCGTGGTGCTGAAGCTACCCTCACTGTGTGCTGTCCGTGGTACTGAAGCTACTCTCACTGTGCGCTATCCTTGGTGCTGAAGCTACCCTCACTGTGTGCTGTCCGTGGTGCTGAAGCTACCCTCACTGTGCGCTATCCTTGGTGCTGAAGCTACCCTCACTGTGTGCTGTCCGTGGTACTGAAGCTACTCTCACTGTGCGCTGTCCTTGGTGCTGAAGCTACCCTCACTGTGTGCTGTCCGTGGTACTGAAGCTACTCTCACTGTGTGCTGTCCGTGGTACTGAAGCTACCCTCACTGTGTGCTGTCCGTGGTGCTGAAGCTACCCTCACTGTGCGCTATCCTTGGTGCTGAAGCTACCCTCACTATGCACTGTCCGTGGTGCTGAAGCTACCCTCACTGTGCACTGTCCTTGGTGCTGAAGCTACCCTCACTGTGTGCTGACCGTGGTGCTGAAGCCACCCTCACTGTGCGCTGTCCGTGGTGCTGAAGCCACCCTCACTGTGTGCTGACCGTGGTGCTGAAGCCACCCTCACTTTGCTCTGTCCGTGGTGCTGAAGCCACCCTCACTGTGCGCTGTCCGTGGTGCTGAAGCCACCCTCACTTTGCTCTGTCCCTGGTGCTGAAGCTACCCTCACTGTGTGCTGTTTGTGGTGCTGAAGCCACCCTCACTTTGCTCTGTCCCTGGTGCTGAAGCCACCCTCACTTTGCTCTGTCCCTGGTGCTGAAGCTACCCTCACTGTGCGCTGTCCGTGGTGCTGAAGTCACCCTCACTTTGCTCTGTCCCTGGTGCTGAAGCTACCCTCACTGTGTGCTGTTTGTGGTGCTGAAGCTACCCTCACTGTGCTCTGTCCTTGGTGCTGAAGCTACCCTCACTGTGCGCTGTCCGTGGTGCTGTAGCCACCCTCACTGTGCGCTGTCCGTGGTGCTGAAGCCACCCTCACTGTGCGCTGTCCGTGGTGCTGTAGCCACCCTCACTTTGCTCTGTCCCTGGTGCTGAAGCTACCCTCACTGTGTGCTGTTTGTGGTGCTGAAGCTACCCTCACTGTGCTCTGTCCTTGGTGCTGAAGCTACCCTCACTGTGCGCTGTCCGTGGTGCTGAAGCCACCCTCACTGTGCTCTGTCCCTGGTGCTTAATCTGCCAGCTTCTGACCTCCGACAACAGTAGCCCCCCTACCCCCAACGCCCGCTCGCTCTTGCAGCCCTGACACGAGCAGCTCTAGGGAATGGGAACTGTACGTTAGGCGTTGCATGAATAATTGAGTCATCGGTTACAATCGATAGCCCCACTGGTGATGCATGCATTGCGTCGCGACTGTGAGAATCGATCATTTTCCGTCCGCGTGTGTGGAATGTAATCCGCTTCGCGTCAACCGCATGCGGCGCGATTTCCGACTGCTGCATTGCCACTCGATGAATTGTCACCATTCGGGGTGGAGGTTCGTCTCAAACAAATATTATTTGTATAATTATTTTGTTGTATTCTGGTGAATACAGCACCTCGGTTTGATTGCATGTACCTGTCTGAGTGTGGGTACGTGTGCGTACGTGACACACACGCACACGGTTAGTGCGGTGCGCTATGGACCTGGTGACCCAAGTTCGATTCCCGTTCACGGTTACCACTGGTGACGATTATCTGAATCGGTCCTGGGGCCCTCCTAGGTCGACTCAGCACTTGCCCCAACACTTTGTTAAGGTTATACGGTGGATCTTTGACTTTGGGTGTGTGTGTGTGTATGTGAATGTGGGTGGGTGGGTGGGTGTGGGTGCGTGCGTGTGTGTGTGTCGGTGTTTGTGGGTGTGTGTGTGCGTGTGTGTGTGTGTGTGTATGTATGGGTGTGTGTGTGTGTATGGGTGTGGGGGTGTGGGTGAGTGTGTGTGGGTGTATGTATGTATGTATGGGTGTATGTGTGTGTGGGTGTGTGTATGGGTGTATGTATGTATGGGTGTGTGTATGTATGGGTGTGTATGTATGTATGGGTGTATGTGTGTGTGGGTGCGTGTGTGTGTGTATGTATGGGTGTATGTGTGTGTGGGTGCGTGTGTGTGTGTGTATGTATGGGTGTGTGTGTGTATGGGTGTGGGGGTGTGGGTGAGTGCGTGTGTGTGTGTGTGTATGTATGGGTGTGTATGTATGTATGGGTGTATGTGTGTGTGGGTGTGTGTGTGGGTGTGTGTATGGGTGTGTGCGTGCCGCGTGACATCTGTGCGTGCGTTTGCCATTGATTGGTCCCCCGATGAGCATGGCTTAGCTGAGCGGAGCCGCTCCACTGATTGTTTCCCCAGGGGAAGGGAGAGAGAGAGAGGGAGGGGGGTTGGTGCACAGTTTGGATAAAACTACAAGTTCGCGCTCCGATGAGTGAATGCCCCCTAGCCGACGATGCTGCCCCCCCCTGCCCCCCACCGCCCCCTACCCCCCAACGAGTCTCGGTGTCTCAGCCACCCCCTTGTTATTTTTGGCAAGTCGGCCAAAAGTAATTAAATGCGCGGCGGCGGCTCCCGAGAGAGCGTGCGCGGTTCGAGGGAGGAAGTAACGCCGAGCGAAAAATAGCCGAGTCGCTGAGCTGCAGCGGAGAGGAACGGAGAGACGGGGGAGACGGAGAGACGGGGAGACGAGGAGATGGGAGAGATGGGGGAGAGATGGGGGGAGACGAGGAGATGGGAGAGATGGGAGATGGGGGAGAGATGGGGGAGACGAGGAGATGGGAGAGATGGGAGAGAGATGGGGACATGGGAGCGATGGGAGATGGGGGAGATGGGAGAGATGGGAGCGATGGGAGATGGGGGAGATGAGGGAGATGGGGACATGGGAGGGATGGGAGATGAGGGAGATGGGAACATGGGAACATGGGAGGGATGGGAGATGAGGGAGATGGGGGACATGGGAGGGTTGGGAGGGATTGGGGAGATGAGGGAGATGGTGGAGATGGTGGAGATGGGAGGGATGGGAGATGAGGGAGATGGGGGAGATGGGGGACATGGGAGGGTTGGGAGGGATTGGGGAGATGAGGGAGATGGTGGAGATGGGAGGGATGGGAGATGAGGGAGATGAGGGAGATGGGGGAGATGGGGGACATGGGAGGGTTGGGAGGGATTGGGGAGATGAGGGAGATGGTGGAGATGGGAGGGATGGGAGGGATGGGGGAGATGAGGGAGATGGTGGAGATGGGAGGGATGGGAGGGATGGGGGAGATGAGGGAGATGGTGGAGATGGGGTCATGGGAGGGATGGGAGGGATGGGGGAGATGAGAGAGATGGGGGAGATGGGGTCATGGGAGGGATGAGGGAGATGAGGGAGATGGTGGAGATGGGGTCATGGGAGGGATGGGAGGGATGAGAGAGATGAGTGAGATGGGGGAGATGGGAGGGATGGGATAGATAGGAGATGAGGGAGACGGGAAGATGCAGAGACAGGGAGAAGGGGAGTAGGGGAGATGATAAGATGGGGAGATGATAAGATGGGGAGATGAAGAGACAGTGAGTATGGGAGTTGAGGAGAGAGTTGTAATTGGACGACTGGAGGGGGCTATCCGTGAGAGATCTTGCGGTTCGAATCCAGCAGCCCGCCCTGGATATTATTGTGGGTGCATCAACCGTAAAAAAAATACTACTCGTACGACTACCACTGCTACAACGCGCCGTCTGCTTCACTGTGCATGTTACAGATCCCCGCTGACGTCATTCGGACAGGGTGGGCCATTGTGTGACAGTGTGAGCGTCCAAATAAATTAATTAACCCACCACCCACGGATTACTCCATCGGGGTCGCACACAGTAGCAGCATTGCCCCCCACCCCACCGACTGTGAGACTACAGCGGGGGGAGGGGGGGAGGGTGGGTGCTCTAGGCCTGACCACGTGATCTGTGACACCGCTGCCGTGTGATCAAGACGAGGAGTGGGGGTGGAGAGTGACGACGCTTGGTGCGGGTGGACACACACGGGGGGGGGGTGGGGAGAGGGGGGGGGTGCTGTTGGTACATCCGTGTTTATTTGTGTGTCTGTGTGTCGGTGTCCTTGGGTGTCCGTGCATCTCGCTGTGTCCGTGTGTACCTCTGACCGCCTGCATGGACATGTGGCGAAGATTAAAGGCGCATTCGTGCAATTGCTTCACTAGAGAGAGCGAGCGGTGGACGGTGATGAGGTGGGGGGGGGTGGTGGTTGGGGGAGGTGGTGGTTGGGGGGGGTGGTGGGAGGGGGGTGGTGGTGGGAGGGGAGGGGGTGGAGGTGGAGGTTGGAGGGTGAGCGGGATGAACAGCGATGTGGGCGGTGGACATCTCCGGGTCACTGCCATGCATGGGGGTGGCGGGAGGGGGGGTGGGGGCATGGGGGGGGGGTGGGGGGAGGAGGGAGGGGGGGGTGGGGGCAGGGGGGGATGGGGGCACGAGGGTGGGGGGAGGAGGGAGGGGGGGGAGGGGGTCCGTGATCTTCGCTGCAGAGCTGCTGCAGAAGCAGCAACGGAATACTGATGAGCGAGCGACACCATCGCGGGGTGAGAGGGGGGGGGGGGTGCTGGCTGAGGCCCCCGGTCTCCTACCCCCCCCCCCCCCCCGGGCCCGACCCCCCCCCCCCCCCCCCCAACAACAATGCTCGCGTCTCGTCAATAACTCACGGCTTCCTTCACCTCTGGTGTCGTCGCGATCGCGCCCCGGGTTTGCCCGTGTAGGTCACACGGGGGTGGGGAAGGGGGGGCATCTTCGTCCCGTTTTCGTTGTGCGTTGCGTGAGTGTTGTTGTTGTGCTTGCTTGCGTGAGCGGGCGGGCGAGTGAGTGACTTCGAGAGAGAGACAAAGGCGGCCCGGCGTGGTGCCGTCCACCCACGCCCTCGTGTGCCGTGCCGGCATTCACAATGCTGCTAACTCACTAACAGCGCTTCAGGCAAGAGTCCGTTAAGGCTGTACGGGGAATTTTGTCTTTGTCCACTCAGCCATTCATCCTCCTGTACCACATCAGTCAATCTGTTCTACAACCCGTGCCACGCCTGTTTAAGCCCCCTCTGTCCGGCCAAACAGAAGCTGCTTGGGCACACGGTGGCTGGGGCACGCAGCCTTGCTTGCCGGATGAGCTCGCTGATGATGGGATTGCGTCCAGATCTTTCAAGCATCTGTGAGCTCCTCGCACTAACCTGCCCGGTCAAACCCAGGGTGGAGCGTAGGCAGGCCAGGCTGATTGTTTCAAAGCGGTGTAAATTTCGATTTAAAGCTTTCGTGACTGCAGGGATTCATCTTCTTGGTTCTTTCGGTAAAGTCACGTAGAAGGGAAGTAATACAATAATCAAAACAAAACATAATAAAATAATATAATTCTCACGACGTTTCGGCTACAACGCAAGCAGCCGTCCTGAGGAAGCAAGCAGCCGTCCTGAGGACGGCTGCTTGCGTTGTAGCCGAAACGTCGTGAGAATTATTTTATTATGTTTTATTTTTATTATTGTATTACTTCCCTTCTACGTGACTTTACCGAAAGAACCAAGACAAAGCGGTGTAAATGTTCTCTCTGTGGGGGGGGGGGGTCCACCTTTCGCAAGCAAAGAGAAAGGAAGGACACAGGAGTGTTAGCGAAGACCCGGAGCTTCGTGTGGACCGACAGAGACCAGGTAGCCTCCGCACGTGGTCACGCAGCTGACGAGAAGATAACACTGCTCTTCGAGATCATCTTGCGGTCTCTCTCTCTCTGCCTCCCTCCACACCCTCTCTCTCTCTCACTCGCACTTCTCTCCATTTTCCTCTCTCTTTTTTTACGATCGGAGGAAACTAGAAGATGCTCGGTGTAGTCGGCACTTTGCTTCGTTCATCATTTCGTTTTGGTTTTTTTAAACGCTTTGCTTTATGTAACTCCTTTTTTTTAATGAAATATTTTACAATAGATGTCACGCTCTGCTCTCCTTACCCCTTTACTCTATCTCTCTACCCCCTCTCTCTACCCCCTCTCTCTACCCCCTCTCTCTCTCCACCCCCTCTCTCTCTACCCCTCTCTCTACCCCCTCTCTCTCTACCCCCTTTCTCTCTACCCCCTCTCTCCCTACTCTCTCTCCCAGCTCCACTCCCTCTTCCCATCCTCCCTCTCTCGCGGTCTCCCCGCTCCCACTCTCTCCGTTCCCATCCCCCGTGGGATCTCCGTGTGACTGTACAGTTGTACTGCACTACCCGCCCCCCCACCACCTCCCCTCCCACATAAAGCTCCCTCCTGGGAGCCCAGCGGTGGTGAGCGGAGTGTGGTGAGCGGAGTGTGGTGATCATCGAGATGGCAATGGCCTAGAGCCTGTGTCTGCGTGTCTCGATGTGTGTCTCTGTCCATGTGTATGTGTGTCAACCTGTCTCGATGTGTGTCTCTGTCTGTGTGTCTCTGTCCATGTGTATGTGTGTCTATGGGCATCAATGTGTGTATCTGTCCATGTGTATGTGTGTCAACCTGTCTCGATGTGTGTCTCTGTCTGTGTGTCTCTGTCCATGTGTATGTGTGTCTATGGGCATCAATGTGTGTATCTGTCCATGTGTATGTGTGTCAACCTGTCTCGATGTGTGTCTCTGTCTGTGTGTCTCTGTCCATGTGTATGTGTGTCTATGGGCATCAATGTGTGTATCTGTCCATGTGTATGTGTGTCAACGTGTTTCGATGTGTGTCTCTGTCTGTGTGTCTCTGTCCATGTGTATGTGTGTCTACGTGTCTCGATGTGTGTCTCTGTCTGTGTGTCTCTGTCCATGTGTATGTGTGTCTATGGGCATCAATGTGCGTCTCTGTCCATGTGTATGTGTGTCAACCTGTCTCGATGTGTGTCTCTGTCTGTGTGTCTCTGTCCATGTGTATGTGTGTCTATGGGCATCAATGTGTGTATCTGTCCATGTGTATGTGTGTCAACGTGTTTCGATGTGTGTCTTTGTCTGTGCGTCTCTGTCCATGTGTATGTGTGTCTATGGGCATCAATGTGTGTATCTGTCCATGTGTATGTGTGTCAACGTGTTTCGATGTGTGTCTCTGTGAGTCTCTGTCCATGTGTATGTGTGTCTATGGGCATCAATGTGTGTCTCTGTCTATGTGTATGTGTGTCTACGTGTCTCGATGTGTGTCTCTGTCTGTGAGTCTCTGTCCATGTGTATGTGTGTCTATGGGCATCAATGTGTGTCTCTGTCCATGTGTATGTGTGTCTACGTGTCTCGATGTGTGTCTCTGTCTGTGAGTCTCTGTCCATGTGTATGTGTGTCTATGGGCATCAATGTGTGTCTCTGTCCATGTGCATGTGTGTCAACGTGTTTCGATGTGTGTCTCTGTCTGTGTGTCTCTGTCCATGTGTATGTGTGTCTATGGGCATCAATGTGTGTATCTGTCCATGTGTATGTGTGTCAACGTGTTTCGATGTGTGTCTCTGTCTGTGCGTCTCTGTCCATGTGTATGTGTGTCTATGGGCTTCAATGTGTGTATCTGTCCATGTGTATGTGTGTCAACGTGTTTCGATGTGTGTCTCTGTCTGTGCGTCTCTGTCCATGTGTGTCTCTGTCAAATATATAGAGCTGTGTCTGTCTATCTGTCTGTATATCCGTGTTTCTGTCTGTGTATATCTGTGTCTGTGTGTCTCTGTCTCTCTAAATGTGTGTCAGTGTGTCTGTCTCAATGATTCTGTGTGTGTCCGTCTCTGTGTATATGCGTCTCTGTATCTCTTTGTGTGTGTCTGTGTCTGTGGCCTCAAGGTGCACTTGGCCTGGCACAAGCGTCGTGGTGACGTCACCGCCACTTAGTGGCGAATGGCGGTTGTTGTTGTATGTATGTGTGTAGTCTATACAGGGGATCTTTGGTTTTGTTTGTCTATGTATATCTGTGCGTGTGCATGCTGTTGGTATATCCGTGTCAATTTGTTTGTCTGTGTGTCGGTGTCCTTGTGTATCCGTGCATCTCCCTGTGTCTGCGTGTACCGCTGACCGTCTGCATGTACATGTGCAGCATTGTAGAAGCGCAGCCCTGCAAGTGCTCCGCTAGAGGGAGCTATAGACATTTCCTGTGGAGGGTAATCCTGGCCTTCTCCTCCACGCGTGCCAGACATCTCGGAGTCACCCACACTCTACCCCACCACACGTCACCTGCGGTGGTCGTGGTGTTACCCATTTATACTATTGTGTGGAAAGAGGTGGCGCTGGCTGATTGCGTCTTTGGGCTTATGGATGTGTCCGTGCGTGCGTGTCTTTGTGGGTAGCGTAGCGGTTAACGCGCTGCGCTACGAACCGCTCACGGCCACCACCAACACCGGTGACGATTATCTGAACCGGTCGTGGCCCTCCCCTAGGTCGATTCAGCCTTAAATCAGTGCCCGGTGCGGTGCGTCAAAACATCGCCACTGGGGGAGACAAAGGCGGCCGGGCGTGGTGCTGGCCACCCACCCCTCCCTCGTGTGTCGTGTCGGCCTTAAAAGGTGGTGCTCGCTAACAGCGCTTGGCTCCATCAGTTATAGGTTACACAGGGGAGCTTTGTCTGTGTGTGTGTCTCTCTGTCTCTCTACATTTTGTCTTGCAGGCAAATCCCCCTCCCATCATCGTCAACGCGGACAATCTGGATTCACCGTCTTACGTGAGTTGTCCACGCCGCCCGCGCGCCACCGCCAACTCTACCGCTCGGATCACCCTCTCCACCAGAGGTCGCAAACGGGTTTTGATTCCTTACCCGTACCCGTACCCGGCCGCACCAGGGTCGCAAACGGGTACCCGGCCGGGTACGGGTAGCCGGGTATCGGGTAGGGTACGGGTATCGGGTACCCGATTGCGACCTCTGCCCTCTTCTCACCGATAACAACAACAACATCAACAACCACCATAACCACAACTAGAACGAGTCGGCCCGTGTCCACCGTATCTGCGGCACGGAATCTTTGCGTCTTTCTGCCTGCTGTGCGTGTCTCGATTCTACGCGTTTTGTTACCTTCACCTTAGCCGTAATAGAGGATCTTTGGGTTAGATCGCGTCAATATATAAAAGTGCCGTCAAACCCTCCACCACCCGACACAGCCAACTAGTAAGGGTTTGTCACGTAAACAGAACGTGGCCAATTCGTCACTAGTACAGCACTAGTGTATAGTGTAGTGTATAGTAGTGTATAGTGTAGTGTATAGTCTAGTGTATAGTTTAGTGTATAGTAGTGTATAGTGTTGTGTATAGTGTAGTGTATAGTGTAGTATACTAGTACAGCACTAACCGGTGTGTTGGAGAGCAAAGCCACAACATTTACAATCTGAGTACGACGTTTCGCCAGTAATTACAACCGGCTTCATCAGGCGGACAGCAACAACAACAAAAACAACCTCAATATTTGAAGAGCCGCAGTGCAGCGTGGCGGATAGCGTCATGAAGCAGTCCCTTGAAGAGCCGCACGCGGCTACGGGGCCGCAGGTTCATGCCTGCGACGCCCCTCTGGGTTGCTAACTCAAGAGGGAAGTTCAACCTGTGTAGGCCGCAGGCCTTGCTTGTTAGCACCCGCCCCACCCTCCCCTTGGGCTTTGCGCTGTGGCCTCCTACTGCTTAGGCCCCGCTCCTTCCTGGACAGGCTCCTCCTCTTCCTACATCGTTAGGCGGAGGTGGGCGTGGCCAGTAGGCGGAGGTGGGCGGGGACGGTAACCGGAAGTGGGCGTGGCTGGCAGCCGGAAGTGGGCGTGGCAGGTAGGCGGGAGTGGGCGTGGCAGGTAGGCGGGAGTGGGCGTAGCCGGAAGTGGGCGTGGCCGGTAGATGGATGTGGGCGTGGCCTGTAGGCGGAAGTGGGCTTGGTCAGTAGGCGGTGGTGGGCGGGGACTCAATCCCCAACAGTTGCCCAAGCTCTGCGTTCCTGCATGGTGATGTTTGGACAACGCCGTGCGTGAGTTGTTGGTGTGTGCGGCGAGGAAACCCGACGCACCCGGAGAGACAACAACCCCAGCTGCTTGCTCGCGTTGTACATGAACCCACTTGCTGTGCTGCCACCGGACCCCGGCCATGTTTGCCGGGAGATGGGAACGCTGGTGGCCACCGACCCCCCCCCCCCCCGCCATGAGGCCCTCCGTGTTGTGGCCTCGCGAAGACTGCGGCTCTGCAGTGGGATTCTTGACTCCATCCGTGCGGCGCTAACGAGTGCCACCTCGCATTCGGCGGGGTTCTCTCCGGGTTCTCCGGGTGGTTCACACCGCGCGACGCCAAACTCGCCTGCCGGCATCGGCAGCGCCCTCCCGAGAATCGCCGTAGGTTTTCACCGGGCGAATGCGTTCACTGTTTAGCGTCGACGGTGGTTGTCACGGTCACCGTCGCCGGGGCGAAATCGGTGGGGACCGGCTCGTTGAGCAGCCCCCGCGGGAGGGATGGAGGGAGGCCTCCATCCAGCAGTGGAGTGACCACGGCTGCTGATGACCCGCGAGAGGTCCGCTGCCTCGACATTATCGTCATTCATCTTCTTGGTTCTTTCGGTAAAGTCACGTAGAATGGAAATAATAAAATAATAAAAATAATTAAATAATTCTCACGACGTTTCGGCCACAACGCAAGCAGCCGTCCTCAGGTGAAGAATAGGTCTGTCGAGAAGACAGAGTCTGTTCTTCACCTGAGGACGGCTGCTTGCATTGTGGCCGAAACGTCGTGAGAATTATTCTATTATGTTTAATTTTATTATTGTATTATTTTCATTCTACACGACTTTACCGAAAGAACTAAGAAGATGAATCCCTGCAGTCACGAAACCTTTAAATCAAACGTTTATTATGTTTTATTTTTATTATTTTATTATTTCCATTCTACACGACTTTACCGAAAGAACCAAGAAGATGAATCCCTGCAGTCACGAAAGCTTTAAATCGAAATATTATTATGTTTTATTATTATTATTTTATTATTTCCCTTCTACGTGACTTTACCGAAAGAACCAAGAAGATGAATCCCTGCAGTCACGAAAGCTTTAAATCGAAATATTATCGTCATTGTCCCCCTCGTCATCGTTTCTCCCGTCTCGCCTCCCCCGTTTGCTCCCGTTCTG
Source organism: Lampetra fluviatilis (assembly GCF_964198595.1). Taxonomy (NCBI): domain Eukaryota; kingdom Metazoa; phylum Chordata; class Hyperoartia; order Petromyzontiformes; family Petromyzontidae; genus Lampetra; species Lampetra fluviatilis. Next base: position 7,376,940 of record NC_136325.1, on the reverse strand, counting down.
TCCTTCTGCCCTCGGAGGCTGTCGCCATGGTTACTGTCGTCAAGGGACCGCCGGGGTGGGGAGCTGCGGGGGAGGGGTGGCCGTGCCCTCGGTGATGCCGAGTGTCGTCACGATCGCAGATTTACATTGACGACGCGCGCTCGCTGGTCCAGACACAAAGACAAAGGTCCCCCGTGTAGCCTCCACAGCCTGGAGGAGCAAGTGCTGTTGGCGAGCACTTGTGAAGGCCGGCGCGGCACACGAGGGGGTGGGTGGTCGGCACCACGCCCGGCCGCCTTTGTCTCCCTAGTTGCGATGTATGCACACCGCACCAGGTACTCATTTGAGGCTGAGTCGATCTAGAGGAGGCCATGGGGACCGGTTCAGATAATTGTCACTGGTGTTGGCCGTGAGCGGGGATCGAACTCGGGTCGCCGGGTTCGTAACGCAGCGCGCTAAGCGCTGCACTACCACTCCCGCACACACACATATACATACACGCACGCAGAGTTGCACACGCAGAGTTGCACACGCAGAGTTGCACACGCAGAGTTGCACACGCAGAGTTGCACACGCAGAGTTGCACACTCAGAGTTGCACACGCAGAGTGATTAGTGGGCGGAGCTACATGATTAGTGGGCGGAGCTAACTTGGGTGGAGGGTGGGGCTACGTTCAAGTTGGCGGGGCCGTGGGTTTTGATTGGGCGGGGCTGTGGGAAAGTGGGCGGGGCGAGGGTGGTGAGTGGGCGGGGCTGTGTGAAAGTGGGCGGGGCGAGGGTGGTGAGTGGGCGGGTCTACCTGTAAGTGAGCGTGACGTAGGCTTTGAGTGGGTGAGGTTACGTGAAATTGGGCGGAGCTGC
>NC_136325.1:7324476-7375901 GCF_964198595.1 Lampetra fluviatilis | reverse complement strand
GCACACCCATAGAGACAGACGCCTGTATAGACACACGCCTGTATAGACACACACACACGATACAGACACACACGATACAGACACACACACAGACACACACGATACAGACACACGATACAGACACACACAATACAGACACACACACAGACACACACACAGACACACACACAGACACACACACAAACAGACACACACACAGACACACACACAGACACACACACACACAGACAGACAACAACAACCGCCATTCGCCACTAAGTGGCGGTGACGTCACCACGACGCTTGTGCCAGGCCATGTGCACCTTGAGGCCACGTGAAGTGTCGAACGCCCGCTGGCAGGAGGTCACGGGGCAGACCCAGCAGGTGCCACGGGTCGACTGACTGAGATGACCGAGATGACTGGCTGATGCACCACCTGTGCCCCCTACTGTGCCAACTTGCTGTGCTTTAGCCACCCGGCGCACACAGACACACCCAGACACACCCAGACACACAGACACACACAGACACACACGCACAGACAAACACACACACACAGACCTGCACACATTCAGCGGTGCTAGTTGTTGCTAGCCCCCTGGTGTGAGAAAGTAGCCTGTGACCCCCCCCTCCGCACCTGCTGATGCCTGCGTCCCTCTCCCCCCCCTCCACGTCCGCCTTTGTCTCCCTCGTGCCCGCAGCCTACCCCCCCAGCATGGACAACCACGTGATGGGGCCCAGCGGGTACGGGGGCATCCACGGCCCGCCCTCGCCCCTCCCGCTACTCCCCCGTGCCCAAGTCTCTGATGGGCGACGATGACATGCTGAGGTGGGTGTGGCGGGGGGGGCGGGGGGTGGTGGGGGGAGTGGTGGGGGGAGTGGTGGGGGGGAGTGGTGGGGGGAGTGATGAGTGGTGAGGGGGAGTGGTGGGGGGGAGTGGTGGGGGGAGTGTTGGGGGTAGGGTGAGTGGTGGGGTGAGTGGTGGGTGAGTGGTGGGGTGAGTGGTGGGTGAGTGGTGGGGTGAGTGGTGGGTGAGTGGTGGGTGAGTGGTGGGGTGAGTGATGGGTGAGTGGTGGGGTGAGGGTAAGAGGTGAGTGGTGGGGGGGAAGGTGGAGGAGGGGATTGAGAGTGTTGGGGGGAGGGTGTAAGAATGGGGGACCACCCCAATCATAGTCATCCTCGATGATCCCTGACCCCTCACCCTGACCCCTCACCCCGACCCCTCACCCTGACCCCTCACCTCTAACCCTGTTCCCCATGACCCTCAACCGACAACTCCCCAGCTCTACCACGTAAGCTGCGGTCACTCACCGGGGAGACAAAGGCGGTCGGGCGTGGTGGTGCTCTGCCCCCTACCCACCCCCCCCCCATCTCCCCGCACCCCACCCCCCCCCCCCCCCGTGACGGCCTTCGCAGGCCCCATCCACTCGCTGTCCGCACTTGCCAGCATTCTGCGCGAGGCTACACGGGGGACCTTTGCATGTTGTGTGTGCTCCCCCCCTTCGCTCCCGGTGCAACCAGCGGGCCGCGCAAGATCGCGCTGCACAAGGGCTCCACGGGGCTGGGCTTCAACATCGTGGGGGGTGAGGACGGGGAGGGCATCTTCATCTCCTTCATCCTGGCGGGGGGCCCCGCCGACCTCAGCGGGGAGCTGCGGCGCGGGGACCAGATCGTGTCGGTGAGCGCGGGGACGTGCGTGTGTGTGTGTACGTGTGTGTGCGTGTGTGCGTGTGTACGTGCGTGTGTGTGCGTGTGTGTGCGTGTGTGTGCGTGCGTGCGTACGTGTGTGCGTGTGTACGTGCGTGCGTGTGTGCGTGTGTACGTGCGTGTGTGTGTGCGTGTGTGCGTGTGTACGTGCGTGTGTGTGCGTGCGTGTGTGTGCGTGCGTGCGTGCGTGTACGTGCGTGTGTGTGCGTGTGTGTGCGTGTGTGTGCGTGCGTGTGTGCGTGTGTACGTGCGTGTGTGTGCGCGTGTGTGCGTGTGTGTGCGTGCGTGTGTGTGCGTGTGTGTGCGTGCGTGCGTACGTGTGTGCGTGTGTGTGTGCGTGTGTGTGTGCGTGTGTGCATGCGCACGTTACGCAAGACAGTGCGTTATGCAGGACTGTGTTTGTGTGTGTGTGTGTCTGTATGAGTGTCTCTCTGTCAGTGTGTGTGTCTGTGTGTGAGTTTGTTTGTCTGTGTGTGAGTTTGTTTGTCTGTGTGAATTAGCCTTCATAGGTGCCACTCGCTAGCGCCACGTGCCCCTCCAGTCTGTGAAGGCTGCAGCATCTCCTCTGTGTCTAGGTGAACGGCATCGACCTTCGTGGAGCCACGCACGAGCAGGCGGCCGCAGCGCTCAAGGGCGCCGGCCAGACCGTCACAATCATCGCGCAGTACAAGCCCGAGGGTGAGCGCGCACCTGCACAGCGAGTGACGCGGCACAGCGAGTGACGCGGCACAGCGAGTGACGCGGCACAGCGAGTGACGCGGCACAGCGAGTGACGCGGCACAGCGAGTGACGCGGCACAGCGAGTGACGCGGCACAGCGAGTGACGCTGCACAGCGAGTGACGCGGCACAGCGAGTGACGCGGCACAGCGAGTGACGCGGCACAGCGAGTGACGCGGCACAGCGAGTGACGCGGCACAGCGAGTGACGCTGCACAGCGAGTGACGCTGCACAGCGAGTGACGCTGCACAGCGAGTGACGCTGCACAGCGAGTGACGCGGCACTGCGAGTGACGCTGCACAGCGAGTGACGCGGCACAGCGAGTGACGCTGCACAGCGAGTGCCGCGGCACAGCGAGTGACGCGGCACAGCGAGTGACGCGGCACAGCGAGTGACGCGGCACAGCGAGTGCCGCGGCACAGCGAGTGACGCGGCACAGCGAGTGACGCGGCACAGCGAGTGCCGCGGCGCAGCGAGTGACGCGGCGCAGCGAGTGACGCGGCGCAGCGAGTGACGCGGCACAGCGAGTGACGCGGCACAGCGAGTGACGCGGCACAGCGAGTGACGCGGCACAGCGAGTGACGCGGCACAGCGAGTGCCGCGGCACAGCGAGTGACGCGGCGCAGCGAGTGACGCGGCGCAGCGAGTGACGCGGCACAGCGAGTGACGCGGCACAGCGAGTGACGCGGCACAGCGAGTGCCGCGGCACAGCGAGTGACGCGGCACAGCGAGTGACGCGGCACAGCGAGTGACGCGGCACAGCGAGTGACGCGGCACAGCGAGTGACGCGGCGCAGCGAGTGCCGCGGCGCAGCGAGTGACGCGGCGCAGCGAGTGACGCGGCGCAGCGAGTGACGCGGCGCAGCGAGTGACGCGGGGCAATGAGTGACGCTGCACCGCACACCGCACACCGCACAGCGCACAGCGCAAATGCATGACCCGTTCGAGCCGCGTGCATCAGAATTCACACGCAGCTCAGACCGCACTCTCCGTGTACAGCGACAACCCTGCCAGCGAGTACGAGCCCCACACCCCCACCTCCTAACCCCCACACCCCGCCCCCCATGTGCCCCCCCCCCCCCTCCTCGTGCCCCCACAGAGTACAGCCGCTTTGAGGCGAAGATCCACGACCTGCGGGAGCAGATGATGAACAGCAGCCTGAGCACGGGCTCCGGCTCGCTCAAGACCAGCCAGAAGCGCTCCCTCTACGTGAGGTAGGCAGAGCCTGGGGGGGGGGGGCAACACTGAGGCTGAGTCGACCTAGGGGAGAGACACTGAGAGCAGCCGGGAGACGTGCCTGGTGGTATAGTAGCAGAGGTCGCAACCGGGTACCCGATACCCGTACCCTACCCGATACCCGGCTACCCGTACCCGGCCGGGTACGGGTACGGGTAGCCGTTTGCGACCCTGGTGCGGCCGGGTACGGGTAAGGAATCAAAACCCGTTTGCGACCTCGGTGTAGTAGTCAGCGCTACGAAACCGGCGACCCGGGTTCGATTCCCGCTCACGGCCAACACCCAGTGACGATTATTTGAACTGGTCCTGGGCCTCCCCTAGGTCGACTCGGCCTCAAATGAGTAGCTTGTGCGGTGTGTAAATATCGCCACTGGGGGAGACAAAGGCGGCCGGGCGTGGTGTTGGCCACCCACCCCCTCGTGTGCCGTGCCGGCCTTCATAGGTGCTCGCTAACGGCACTTGCCCCTACAGTCTGTTAAGGCTACACGGGGGATCTTTGTCTTTGTGTGGAGGGGAGCGGTGGCTGGGCGAGCCGCACCGCACCAAGAACCCGGCGGCCTAAGTTCGATTCCCGCTCGCCAATGGCCAACGGCAGCGGCAGCGGTGTTGGCGTGTATCCTAGAAACTAAAACTATCAAAACAAGTGTCCTTCACCATCTACATGACAGGGTCTCGGTCCCATTAGCAGCAGTTGCACTTTAGCAACTCTGGCACCCCCCCTCTCAGCCAGTCTACATAACAAAGGCTCAGTCATTTGTTATGTTGACTAGCCGTAGTTTCAGCCGCACCAACCTTACCATAATAATAAAAAACTCCTATCCAGGGGCCTGCCCTGGCTCCTCCACACTCAACCAGTATATATACGGCAGAGGTGTGGACTCGAGTCATGTGACTTGGACTCGAGTCAGACTCGAGTCATGAATTTGATGACTTGCGACTCGACTTGGACTTGCATAACAATGACTTTGTCCCACCTCTGATATACGGGGTCGGATCTCTTGGAATTTCTCATTTACTTGATACAGCAAGCGTGCTGTGACGGTTCCACCTGAAGACGGAAGCTTGTGTTGCCTCCGAAACGTCGTGATTTTTATTTTATTTTTATTTTACTTTTATTAATTTTAATTTTTTACCTACGTGACTTTACCGAAAAAAACCAAGAATATTTTCCTTCAGCAGTTCTCTCGCTGTAGTTGTCTCACCTGATGACAGTTGCTTGTGTTGCGATCGAAACGTCGCGATCGATTAATTGTTCTACCCACGCGACTTTACCGAAAGAACCGAAGGGTATGTATTCCTGCAGTCGCGAAAGCTTAAAAATCAAGATTTAAAAGTTTCCAATTATTTTAGCAGGTCAAGCCCACTGAGCATTGATGGCTCAAAAAAGTGGGCTTCTCATCGTGTGGAAATTTATTTCGGCAGCCAAATGCTCCAAACGCGTGATGTTCATTCTAAATTTAGAAGGAAAACCCGGAGGAAATTGCACGCGACCATGGGGAGAGAAAGAGAGAGACACGCAAAATAAACAGCAGGTGTCAGGGTCGGGATCGAACCGACGACCTCCTGTATACGAGACGAGGCAGTTAACATCTCATAGCCACCATGCCGCCCAGGGTGGCTATGTATGTATCGCGCACTTCCGATTTCGCGCACCTCTGATTAGCACGCTTGGCTACGTGTGGTGCGAAATAAGTTCAACATACAACAATATGCAGGGACTCCTCTACTTACGAACATTCGACTTACGGACTTTCAGAGATTCGAACAAACCTGTCCCTATGTCCAGTTGCCCGTTCGTACCGAGAGGCGTAGGTTCAACTGCCCCGCAACAGATGGCGGTGGTGGCGTCTACATCTGCAGAACGTGAAGAAACAGTGGCATCTACAGAACGTGAAGAACCAGTGGCATTTACATCTGCAGAACGTGAAGAACCAGAGGCATCTACATCTACAGAACGTGCAGAACCAGTGGCATCTACAGAACGTGAAGAACCAGTGGCATCTACATCTGCAGAACATGAAGAACCAGAGGCATCTACATCTACAGAACGTGCAGAACCAGTGGCATCTACAGAACGTGAAGAACCAGTGGCATTTACATCTGCAGAACGTGAAGAACCAGAGGCATCTACATTTGCAGAACGTGAAGAACTAGTGGCATCTACATCTGCAAAACGTGATGAACCAGAGGCATCTACATCTGCAGAACGTGATGAACCAGTGGCATCTACATCTCCAGAACGTGAAGAACCAGTGGCATCTACATCTGCGGAACGTGAAGAACCAGTGGCATCTCCATCTGCAGAACGCGAAGAACCAGTGGCATCTACATCTGCAGAACGCGAAGAACCAGAGGCATCTACATTTGCAAAACGTGAAGAACCAGTGGCATCTACATCTGCGGAACGTGAAGAACCAGTGGCATCTCCATCTGCAGAACGCGAAGAACCAGTGGCATCTACATCTGCAGATCGTGAATAACCAGTGGCATCTACATTTGCAGAACGTGAAGAACCAGTGACATCTACATCTGCAGATCGTGAAGAACCAGTGGCATCTACATCTGCAGAACTCGAAGAACCAGTGGCATCTACATCTGCAGATCGTGAAGAACCAGTGGCATCTACATTTGCAGAACGTGAAGAACCAGTGACATCTACATCTGCAGAACACGACGAACCAGTGGCGTCTACATCTGCAGAACAACACGAAGAACCAGTGGCGTCTACATCTGCAGAACATGAAGAACCAGTGGCATCTACATCTGCAGAACATGACGAACCAGTGGCGTCTACATCTGCAGAACATGAAGAACCAGTGGCATCTACATCTGCAGAACATGACGAACCAGTGGCATCTACATCTGCAGAACGTGAAGAACCAGTGGCGTCTACATCTGCACAACAACATGAAGAACCATTGGCATCTCCATCTGCAGAACGTCAAGAACCAGTGGCATCTACATCTACAGAACGTGCAGAACCAGTGGCATCTACATCTACAGAACGTGAAGAACCAGAGGCATCTACATCTACAGAACGTGCAGAACCAGTGGCATCTACAGAACGTGAAGAACCAGTGGCATCTACAGAACGTGCAGAACCAGTGGCATCTACAGAACGTGAAGAACCAGTGGCATTTACATCTACAGAACGTGCAGAACCAGTGGCATCTACAGAACGTGAAGAACCAGTGGCATCTACATCTACAGAACGTGAAGAACCAGTGGCATTTACATCTACAGAACGTGAAGAACCAGAGGCATCTACATTTGCAGAACGTGAAGAACTAGTGGCATCTACATCTGCAGAATGTGAAGAACCAGTGGCATCTACATCTGCAGAACGTGAAGAACCAGAGGCATCTACATCTGCAGAACGTGAAGAACCAGTGGCATCTACATCTCCAGAACGTGAAGAACCAGTGGCATCTACATCTGCGGAACGTGAAGAATCAGTGGCATCTCCATCTGCAGAACGCGAAGAACCAGTGGCATCTACATCTGCAGAACGCGAAGAACCAGTGGCATCTACATCTGCAGAACGTGAAGAACCAGTGGCATCTACATCTGCAGAACGTGAAGAACCAGAGGCATCTACATTTGCAAAACGTGAAGAACCAGTGGCATCTACATCTGCAGAACTCGAAGAACCAGTGGCATCTACATCTGCAGAACGTGAAGAACCAGTGGCATCTACATTTGCAGAACGTGAAGAACCAGTGACATCTACATCTGCAGAACACGACGAACCAGTGGCGTCTACATCTGCAGAACAACACGAATAACCAGTGGCGTCTACATCTGCAGAACAACACGAAGAACCAGTGGCATCTACATCTGCAGAACATGACGATCCAGTGGCGTCTACATCTGCAGAACATGAAGAACCAGTGGCATCTACATCTGCAGAACATGACCAACCAGTGGCATCTACATCTGCAGAACGTGAAGAACCAGTGGCGTCTACATCTGCAGAACAACATGAAGAACCAGTGGCATCTCCATCTGCAGAACGTCAAGAACCAGTGGCATTTACATCTGCAGAACGTGAAGAACCAGTGGCATCTACATCTGCAGAACATGAAGAACCAGAGGCATCTACATCTGCAGAACGTGAAGAACCAGTGGCATCTACATCTGCAGAACGTGAAGAACCAGTGGCATCTACATCTGCAGGACGCGAAGAACCAGTCGCATCTACATCTGCAGAACAACATGAAGAACCAGTGGCGTCTACATCTGCATAACGTGAAGAACCAGTGGCATCTACATCTGCAGAACGCGAAGAACCAGTGGCATCTACATCTGCAGAACGCGAAGAACCAGTGGCATCTACATCTGCAGAACAACATGAAGAACCAGTGGCGTCTACATCTGCAGAACGCGAAGAACCAGTGGCATCTACATCTGCAGAACGTGAAGAACCAGTGGCATCTACATCTGCAGAACAACATGAAGAACCAGTGGCGTCTACATCTGCAGAAGGCGAAGAACCAGTGGCATCTACATCTGCAGAACGTGAAGAACCAGTGGCATCTACATCTACAGGAGATTATACAACTTGTAAATCCATTCCCCGTGTTTAGCGTACACGCCGTACAACGTGTTTGGAATCGACGGGGAGTAAAATTGGACTTGCGAACAGATCGACTTACGAACAGACCTCTGGAATCTTACTCGCTCGTAGGTAGAAGAGTCTCCCCAGTACATAAGCACGCGCGTACCTCTCCAAACGCGCACCTGGCCTGACCCCCTCTCCCCCCCCCCCCCCCCCCCCCCCCCCCCTCGTGCATCGTGCAGGGCACTCTTCGACTACGACCGCACCAAGGACAGCGGCCTGCCCAGCCAGGGCCTGAGCTTCCGCTTCGGGGACATCCTCCACGTCGTGAATGCCTCGGACGACGAGTGGTGGCAGGCGCGGCGCGTCACCCCCCGACGGGGAGGGCGACCTCATCGGGGTGGTGCCCAGCAAACGCCGGTGACAATGCGCGCACGCACGCACACACACGCACGCACTTGCACACACTTGCACACGCACGCACTTGCACATGCACGCACGCACATGTAGGCACATGTAGGCACTTGCACGCACTTGCACGCTGTTGATTCTGGTACTGATGATGGTAATGCTGATGTTGCTGCTGCTGATGATGCTGATGCTGATACTGATGATGGCAATGCTGCTGCTGATGCTGATACTCATGATGATAATGCTGCTGCTAATGCTTCTCATGCTGTTGATGCTGATACTGATGATGGTAATGCTGCTGCTGATGCTAATGCTGATACTGATCCTGCTGATGATTATGGTGATGCTGATTCTCATGATGGTAATACTGCTGCTGATGCTAATGCTGATTATGCTAATACTGATGCTGATGATGCAGATGACGATAGTGATCCTGATACTCATTATGGTAATGCTGCTGCTAATGCTGATACTGATACTGATGATGCTGATGATGATCATGGTGGCGGTGTACGCAGGGTGGAGAGGAAGGAGCGGGCACGTCTCAAGACGGTGAAATTCAACGCCAAGTCCAGCACCCTGGACAGCAAGGGGGTGAGACACACACACACAGTTACACTCCTGCTCTCACACACACAGTTACACACAACAACCGCCATTCGCCACTAAGTGGCGGTGACGTCACCACGACGCTTGTGCCAGGCCATGTGCACCCTGAGGCCACGTGAAGTGTCGAACGCCCGCTGGCAGGAGGTCACGGGGCAGACCCAGCAGGTGCCACAGGTCGACTGACCGAGATGACCGAGATGACTGGCTGATGCACCACCTGTGCCCCCTACTGTGCCAACTTGCTGTGCTTTAGCCACCCGGCGCTCCGCTCGTTGTTGTGAGCGTCGCTCCTCCGCCCTCCGCTCTCACACACATACACAGTTACACACACACACACACACAGTTACACACACGGTCACTCACACACACACAGTTACACACACACACACACAGTTACACACCCGCTCTCACACACACACAGTTACACACACACAGTTACACACACACACACAGTTACACACCCGGTCACACACACATACACAGTTACACACCCGGTCACTCACACACAAAGATCCCCCATATAGCCTTAACAAACTGTTGGGGCAAGTGCAGTTAGCGAGCACCTATGAAGGCCGGCACGGTACACGAGGGGGTGGGTGGTCAACACCACGCCTGGCCGCTTTTGTCTCCCTAGTGGCGATGTTTACACACCACACCAGGTACTCATTTGAGGCTGAGTCGACCTAGGGGAGGCCCAGGACCAGTTCAGATAATCGTCACTGGTGTTTGCCTCGAACGGGAATCGAACCCGGGTCGCCAGGTTCTTAGCGCAGCGCGCTAACCGCTACACTACCGCTCCCACACAAACACTGACACATACACACACGCCTTACACACCCGGTCACACACACACACACACGCCTTACACACGCATGAACGCTCCCAACGCACGCGTCCGCCCGTCCGCTTTCTCTGCTCTTCTTCTTTCACGCTCGCTGGACCACAGGACTACCCCGGGTTCGGCGATGATGCCATCCGGTCCAAGGCACTCCGTAAGTTGAGCTCCCCCTCTCTCGCTGTTGGTGGTGGTGGTGGTGGCGGTTGTGGTGGTGGTGGTGGTGACCGCCACCGCTAGCAACATCACCACGGGTCCGCAGTTGAACAGAGCTCACCGCTGCGTGTTCCTTCATTGCCCCTGAGTTGCGTCTCGTTGGTGTTCGTGCTTGTGCGTGCGTCTTGTCGTTGTGGTTGTTAGTTGTTGTTGTTGTTTTCGTTGCTGTTGTGTTTGCAGAGGATGCCACCTCTCACGCCGGCGAGAGTTTGGAGAGCCGGAGTGTGCGTTGCGTCTCTCCCGTTACGCGTGTGCGGTGTTTTTGTGTTTTATTCGTTGTTGAATTCACTTAATTTCTTGATTTTTCAATGTCCGCTCGCTCCATACTGAGCCCGGCTGCCAGGGCATGGCTGGGTGGGATATACAGAGAGCATGGCTGTGTGGTTCATACAGAGGGTATGGCTGGGTGGGGTATACAAAGGGCATGGCTGGGTGGGTCATACAGAGGGCATGGCTGGGTGGGATATACAGAGGGCATGGCTGGGTGGGATATACAGAGGGCATGGCTGGGTGGGATTTACAGAGGGCATGGCTGGGTGGGATATACAGAGGGCATGGCTGGGTGGGATATACAGAGGGCATGGCTGGGTGGGTCATACAGAGGGCATGGCTGGGTGGGACATACAGAGGGCATGGCTGGGTGGGATATACAGAGGGCATGGCTGGGTGGGATATACAGAGGGCATGGCTGGGTGGGATATACAGAGGGCATGGCTGGGTAGGTCATACAGAGGGCATGGCTGGGTGTGTCATACAGAGGGCATGGCTGGGTGGGATATACAGAGGGCATGGCTGGGTGGGACATACAGAGGGCATGTCTGGGTGGGATACACAGAGGGCATGGCTGGGTGGGATACACAGAGGGCATGGCTGGGTGGGATATACAGAGGGCATGGCTGGGTGGGATACACAGAGGGCTTGGCTGGGTGGGGTATACAGAGGGTATGGCTGGGTGGGATATACAGAGGGCATGGCTGGGTGGGATATACAGAGGGCATGGCTGGGTGGGATATACAGAGGGCATGGCTGGGTGGGATATACAGAGGGCATGGCTGGGTGGGGTACACAGAGGGCATGGCTGGGTGGGATACACAGAGGGCATGGCTGGGTGGGATATACAGAGGGCATGGCTGGGTGGGATATACAGAGGGCATGGCTGGGTGGGATATACAGAGGGCATGGCTGGGTGGGGTATACAGAGGGCATGGCTGGGTGGGGTATACAGAGGGCATGGCTGGGTGGGGTATACAGAGGGCATGGCTGGGTGGGATATACAGAGGGCATGGCTGGGTGGGTCATACAGAGGGCATGGCTGGGTGGGATATACAGAGGGCATGGCTGGGTGGGGTATACAGAGGGCATGGCTGGGTGGGGTATACAGAGGGCATGGCTGGGTGGGATATACAGAGGGCATGCCTGGGTGGGGTATACAGAGGGCATGGCTGGGTGGGATATACAGAGGACATGGCTGGGTGTGACATACAGAGGGTATGGCTGGGTGGGATATACAGAGGGCATGGCTGGGTGGGATATACAGAGGGCATGGCTGGGTGGGATATACAGAGGGCATGGCTGGGTGGGATATACAGAGGGCATGCCTGGGTGGGGTATACAGAGGGCATGGCTGGGTGGGGTATACAGAGGACATGGCTGGGTGTGACATACAGAGGGCATGGCTGGGTGGGATATACAGAGGGCATGGCTGGGTGGGGTATACAGAGGGCATGGCTGGGTGGGATATACAGAGGGCATGGCTGGGTGGGATATACAGAGGGCATGCCTGGGTGGGGTATACAGAGGGCATGGCTGGGTGGGATATACAGAGAGCATGGCTGGGTGGGATATACAGAGGGCATGGCTGGGTGGGATATACAGAGGGCATGGCTGGGTGGGGTATACAGAGGGCATGGCTGGGTGGGATATACAGAGGGCATGGCTGGGTGGGATATACAGAGGGCATGGCTGGGTGGGGTATACAGAGGGCATGGCTGGGTGGGATATACAGAGGGCATGGCTGGGTGGGATATACAGAGGGGATGGCTGGGTGGGTCATAAAGAGGGCATGGCTGGGTGGGTCATACAGAGGGCATGGCTGGGTGGGGTATACAGAGGGCATGGCTGGGTGGGGTATACAGAGGGCATGGCTGGGTGGGGTATACAGAGGGCATGGCTGGGTGGGATATACAGAGGGGATGGCTGGGTGGGTCATAAAGAGGGCATGGCTGGGTGGGTCATACAGAGGGCATGGCTGGGTGGGGTATACAGAGGGCATGGCTGGGTGGGGTATACAGAGGGCATGGCTGGGTGGGGTATACAGAGGGCATGGCTGGGTGGGTCATAAAGAGGGCATGGCTGGGTGGGTCATACAGAGGGGATGGCTGGGTGGGTCATAAAGAGGGCATGGCTGGGTGGGTCATACAGAGGGATGGCTGGGTGGGGTATACAGAGGGCATGGCTGGGTGGGTCATAAAGAGGGCATGGCTGGGTGGGTCATACAGAGGGGATGGCTGGGTGGGGTATACAGAGGGCATGGCTGGGTGGGTCATAAAGAGGGCATGGCTGGGTGGGTCATACAGAGGGGATGGCTGGGTGGGTCATAAAGAGGGCATGGCTGGGTGGGTCATACAGAGGGGATGGCTGGGTGGGGTATACAGAGGGCATGGCTGGGTGGGGTATACAGAGGGCATGGCTGGGTGGGTCATAAAGAGGGCGTGATTTTTGACCCGCGGTGGTGCGCTGTGTCACCCCCCCTCCCTCGCCCCCCTTCCCCCCCATCCCCCCCTCGCCTCCCCCCCTAACCCCCCCCCATCACCCCCCCCCCCCCCCCACGTCGCTCACCCAGCCGACACGGGCGACGCCGAGGGTAAAGACGCGAACTGCAGTCCACGCCCCGCACGGCTCGCCTCTCTCGCAGCCCCCGTCCGTGCCCCCCACTTCCTGCCGTGCCCTGTCCCGTGCCCCCCACCACGCCGCTTGCAGGGCACCGGTGGCACCACGGATTTCTGCTGCTACTGCTGCACGCTGCCCCCCCCCCCCCCCCCCATTTCTCTACTCCTCCTGCCCCCCCCCCCCCTCTCTGCCTTCACCACTGCTCAGAGCATCATTTCAGACTGCTTTGTCCGGAAAATGAGCCCGGCACACCACGTCCAGTATACCCAAGTAATTCATTCAAGTTCATTCAAGTTCATTTATTAGGTGTAGCCCTGTGAGCCATTCGGCTCTTGAATCGGGTGCGACCGCAACAAACAAAAAACTAAAACACGAACAAGAAAACATCTTGAAGTGACTATGTGACTGAGTGCAAACAGAAAATCCAAGAAAAGACAGCAACATATTGCAGAGAAAACACCGCACACCAACGCTGTGTGCAAAAATCCCAGTGGGATGCAAGTCAAACAACAACAACAACAACCACAAGACAACTTAGATTAAGGCCATCAGTCTAACTCTGTACTACAACAAACAAACATGGCCAAACCAATACACGGGGGGCGAGGGGCGGGGGGTGGGGGGCACGACACGGGGGGGGGGGTCCTGCAGGTGACGGTGGTGGTTGGCGTCTGGGCTGAGCAGGTGGAGGTGCGGCGTTTGGCACAATGTTCGGTGCTGTTCTCTGGTGCGGTGACTATGTGACTGAGTGCAAAGAGAAAATCCAAGAAAAGACAGCAAAATATTGCAGAAAAAACACCGTACACCAGCACTCAAGGAATGACACAAACGCACACCACGTTTCTCATTGGCAATAGGTACATTTCAATATATCACTGTCCTGGTCACAAAAGCAAAGTTTGTGGGGAATGACAGCCGTTTTCTGTACCTTTTAGAGGCATAAGCAATTAGAAATGAACACTTACTACCCAGGGAGAATTTTTTAAAATCTTTTTTTTGTTACACGGTGTAGTGGCCTAATAGGGATTTCCCCCTTTTTTCTGGCAACAAAACTGACACCTTTTGCAAGGAATCATGCTTACATTAACCACAATACTTGCAGTCAAATGCAAACAAAAAACAATACTCTGATCATTTATGCATTGTCCTTGAAACTGATTGGTCCACACCAGAGACAGCTTTTCTTAGAGCCTAGTCTCATATGGTGTTCGACCAGATGACGCCAAAAGATGCGCTAGGTACCATAAAAAGGGGAAAAACCCTATTAGTGTATTTTGGTACTGGCAAAGGAGATCCCATGATGGTGTAGTGGGTGTTGCGGATAATGGGGAGTCTCACCGTGCCGCGCTTGTATTGACGACTCACGTCTTCGTGTGGAAACGCGCGCGTGTGTGTTATTATCATGCATGTGCGTGTGTGTGTGTGTACACGTGTGTGTGTGTGTACACGCTTGTGTACACGCGGTTGTGCACGCACGAGCATATACACACGCACGCACACGCGTATACACACGCACGCACACACGCGTGTGTGTACACGCTTTATTATAATTATGCATTTGCGTGTGTGTACACGAGCGTGTGTGTGTATACGCCTGTATGTGTGTACTTGTGTGTACACGTGTGTGTATGTACGCCTGCGTGTGTACACGTGTGTGTGTACAATTGTGCACACACACACGCTTGTGTGTGTGTATTGTTCGCACGGCGTTTTCCATGCTGTGCTATCAGCATCGCCGCGAACCAAGGACCAGGGCCGGATTTAGGAACCTTGGTTCCTAGGGCACAGAGAAGGAAAGACCCCCCCCCGCATCCCTCCCTAGCAAAGACAAAGATCCCCCGTGTAGCTTTTAACAGACTGTTGAGGCAAGTGCCGTTAGTGAGCACCTATGAAGGAAGGAACAGCACACAGTGAAGGGTGGGTGGGTGGCCAACACCACGCCCGGCCGCCTTTGTCTCCCGAGTGACGATGTCTTACAACACCGCATTAGGTACTCGCTCGAGGCTGAGTCGACCTAGGGGAAGGCCGAGCACCGAGTTGGTGCTGGTGGTCTGCTCCGTACACAGCACCGCCGCTCACCACACCGACTCACTCGCTCACCGACACCTCCCCCCCCAAATCACTCACCCACCGACACCCCCCCCCCCCAATCTCTCGCCCCCCCCCCCCATCCCCACCACCCCCCCTCCCCCCCAAATCCAGTCCTGCCACGGACTCCCCCCCCCCCTCTGTCCCGCGCTGTGCATGCGGAACCCCGGGGCGGAGTTTGAGGGATGCTCGTTGCTTCCCGGCAGCTTTCCGCTCGCTCAGCTCTGTGCCCTGCGGTGCTCTGATGGGGAGAGCCTTTGCCGGCTGCTGGGCGCTGGCTTGCTGGTCGCTAATCGCTGGTTTGCTGGTCCGTGGTTGCTGTCTGCTTGATGTGTAAACATCGTGCGAGCGTAATCAACGTTTTTGGGTTTAGATCGCGTTATTTATAAATGTGTCGTAACCCTCCACCACCCGACACGGCCAATCAGTAAAAAAGTGTCACGTTGACAAAAGACAAATAGTTCACTGCTTTAGCCCACCGGTGTGTTGAAGCGTGGAACCACAACAATTCTGGCGAATTGCTGGATGGATGCAATTACCAGCGAAACGTTGTACTACTCAAAAATTGTAAATGTTGTGGTTTCACGCTTCAACACACCGGTGGGCTAAAGTAGTGAATTATTTGTCTTTTACACCATTGGAACCTCATTTGCCAGTAAAAATATGATAATTGTTTTTTTACCCTTCTATCTGGCAGCAAAACTGACACCTTTTTACAAGGAGTCATGTTTACATAGACCACAATACCTGCAGTCATAATGCAAACAAAAAACATAACTCTGATAATGTACACCTTTTGGCGTCATCTGGTCCAACCCATGTGAGACTAGGCTCTAAGGAAAGCTGTCTCGGGTGTTGACCAATCAACTTCAAGGACAGTGCATACATTATCAGAGTTGTGTTTTTTGTTTGCATTATGACTGCAGGTATTGTGGTCTATGTAAACATGACTCCTTGTAAAAAGGTGTCAGTTTTGTTGCCAGATAGAAGGGTAAAAAACCAATTATCATATTTGTCTTTTGTCAACGTGACACTTTTTTACTGTTTGGCCGTGTCGGGTGGTGGAGGGTTACGACACATAACGCAATCTAAACCCAAAAACGTTGATCGTGCGAACAGCCGCGCGCTGACTCGGGTCGCTCGCTTGCACGCAACGAACTTGTTCCCGCAAGCGGTCGCAAGCGGGTTGCCCAACTTCGATGCATGCAACAGAACCGTTGGAGCGTGCGCGGGGGGCAGCTCTTGCAACCGGTCGCGAGCGTTTGCTCGACTTGGTTTCACGCAGCTGAATTGCTAGAAACGCATGAGCGTGATCTCGTCTCCGTTAAACCGGTTCGTCGGGCAACCCGCGACTCGCTTGCCGCGTCTGCGCTTGGCGCTCCGATCGTTTGCGTTGTTTGTGTTTGTAAAACTCGCCGAACCCGTGGCACCCTTATTGGAACATCTGTGGGGGGTGGAAAAAAAAGAGATTCACAGCTTCTCAAATTAATCTTCCAGTCTAAATTAAGATTCCGATTCTGGTTCGCTGCTGGGGGCAGCAAGGCAGACCCTCGACTCCCGACGCGTCGATCCCTTCGGTGACGATTCGTCACGAAGGACAGGGACGCCTCGACTTACGAACATTCGGCTTACGAACTTTCAGAGGTGCCCCTTCAGGCCGAGAGTCGTAAGTTCAACCGCCGCGCAATTGGTGGCGGTGACGGCATCTACGTCTGCAGAACGTGAAGAACCAGTGGCATCTACATCTACAGCAGGAGATTATACAAGTTTAAAAGCCGTTCCCCGTGTTTAGTGTACAAGCCGTACAACGTGTTTGGAATCGACAGGAGTAAAGTTGGACTTACGAACAAATCGACTTACGAACAGACCTCTGGGCTCGTTCGCAAGTAGAGGAGTCCCTGTATATCACTTGCCCACGTGATGACACCTTTGCGCGGCTACGATTGGATCGCTGGAAATCCTGATACGGGCAAAGGGGCGGAGACTAACTGACAAAGGGGTGGGGCTAACTGACAAAGGGGCGGTGCTAACTGACAAAGGGGAGGGGCTAACTGACAAAGGGGTGGTGCTAACTGACAAAGGGGTGGGGCTAACTGGCAAGGGGCGGGCTAACTGACCAGGGGGCGGGGCTAACTGGCAAAGGGGTGGGGCTAGCTGGCAAAGGGGTGGGGTTATGCTAATAAGGGTGGGCGTGGTCAGACCGCTTAGCCACGCCCAGACGCGTGCAGGTCGCAGCAACTGCTGGTCAAGAAGTGGACAAAGCGGTCGCAGGCCCGCTGGGGTGTGGACTCGACTCGAGAGAGATGAACGATTGAACTGGGGTCGTATACAGGAGGGGGGAGCCCTTAGTGGTCGTATACCAGAGGTCGCAACCGGGTACCCGATACCCGTACCCTACCCGATACCCGGCTACCCGTTTGCGGCCGGGTACGGGTACGGGTAGGCCGTGAGTCACTAGTGAGTAACCGTTTGTCACTCATTTCGGGTAGGGTACAGGTACGGGTAGGGAACGGGTACCCATTTGCGACCCTGGTGCGGCCGGGTACGGGTACTGGTAAGTAATCAAAACCCGTTTGCAACCTCTGTCGTATACAGGATGGTTTGTGGGTTCGATCCCGACCCTGACGCCTGCATATTTCGAGTTTGCATGGTTTCCCCGTGTTCACGTCCATTGTATCTCCGGGTCCTCTGGCTTTTCCCTCCACATTTAGAATGAACATCGCACGTCTAGAGCATTGGGCTGCTGTACATGTCCACGTGATGAGGATAGGTCGCTCCTCTGAGATACCATTGGTGATCGCCAGCTCGCTTCTGCTAAAGAGCCGCATCGCTCAGTCCGGGGCCTTACCTAGTAGACAAATAAAAATAGTTCGTAGTTTCGATTTAAAGCTTTCGTGACTGCAGGGATTCATCTTCTTGGTTCTTTCGGTAAAGTCACGTAGAAGGGAAATAATAAAATAATAAAAATAAAACAATAAAATTTCGATTTAAAGCTTTCGTGACTGCAGGGATTCATCTTCTTGGTTCTTTTGGTAAAGTCACGTAGAAGGGAAATAATAAAATAATAAAAATACAACATAATAAAATAATTCTCACGACATTTCGAAGACCAGGTCTGTCGGGGAGACAGCGTCTTGCTGCTTGCGTTGTGGCCGAAACGTCGTGAGATTTATTTTATTATGTTTTATTTTTATTATTTTATTATTTCCCTTCTACGTGACTTTACCGAAAGAACCAAGAAGATTGTTCGTAGTTTATCCGCAATAGAGGTTTTTGGGTTAGATCGCGTTAATAGATATTGGTCGCGCAAAGCCTCCGTGTTAAAACCACCTTAAAGTTTTAGTTTAACATCCGGGCAGCTGGAATTTGACGCGAGGCTTCCACTCGAATCGAGTCCAATTTGTCGAGCGCGGTTCGGGCGATTTTTTTCGATCGTCAGAAAGGAAGGCGCCGCTGGTATTTCACGGACAACGGGAGCTAGTCCTGCACGTAGTTTTGCTCATTGAGGGAGTATTGGTAGCGGGGTGGGCGATGTGGTGGTGGAGATCATTTGCTGCGCCCTCTCCCAATGGAGACACTTTTTAGCGGCGGCGTTTTTTTTTCAAATGTTCCAACGGGAAACAAAGGAGAGGCGTTCACACTGCCGGCTCGCTCGCTGTCTGCCACTAGGGGCTGGGAGGTAGTCACTAGGGGCTGGGTGCTGGTCACTAGGGGCTGGGTGCTGGTCACTAGGGGCTGGGTGCTGGTCACTAGGGGCTGGGTGCTACTCACTAGGGGCTGGGTGTTAGTCACTAGGGGCTGGGTGCTGGTCACTAGGGGCTGGGTGCTGGTCACTAGGGGCTGGGTGCTGGTCACTAGGGGCTGGGTGTTAGTCACTAGGGGCTGGGTGTTAGTCACTAGGGGCTGGGAGCTACTCACTAGGGGCTGGGTGCTAGTCACTAGGGGCTGGGAGCTACTCACTAGGGGCTGGGTGCTAGTCACTAGGGGCTGGGTGTTAGTCACTAGGGGCTGGGAGCTACTCACTAGGGGCTGGGTGCTAGTCACTAGGGGCTGGGTGCTGGTCACTAGGGGCTGGGTGTTAGTCACTAGGGGCTGGGAGCTACTCACTAGGGGCTGGGTGCTAGTCACAAGGGGCTGGGTGCTACTCACTAGGGGCTGGGTGTTAGTCACTAGGGGCTGGGAGCTACTCACTAGGGGCTGGGTGTTAGTCACTAGGGGCTGGGTGCTGGTCACTAGGGGCTGGGTGCTAGTCACTAGGGGCTGGGAGCTACTCACTAGGGGCTGGGTGCTAGTCACTAGGGGCTGGGAGCTACTCACTAGGGGCTGGGTGCTAGTCACTAGGGGCTGGGTGCTACTCACTAGGGGCTGGGAGCTACTCACTAGGGGCTGGGTGTTAGTCACTAGGGGCTGGGAGCTACTCACTAGGGGCTGGGTGCTAGTCACTAGGGGCTAGGAGCTACTCACTAGGGGCTGGGTGCTAGTCACTAGGGGCTGGGTGCTACTCACTAGGGGCTGGGAGCTACTCACTAGGGGCTGGGTGCTGGTCACTAGGGGCTGGGTGCTAGTCACTAGGGGCTGGGTGCTACTCACTAGGGGCTGGGAGCTACTCACTAGGGGCTGGGTGCTAGTCACTAGGGGCTGGGAGCTACTCACTAGGGGCTGGGAGCTACTCACTAGGGGCTGGGTGCTGGTCACTAGGGGCTGGGTGCTAGTCACTAGGGGCTGGGTGCTACTCACTAGGGGCTGGGAGCTACTCACTAGGGGCTGGGTGCTAGTCACTAGGGGCTAGGAGCTACTCACTAGGGGCTGGGTGCTAGTCACTAGGGGCTGGGTGCTACTCACTAGGGGCTGGGAGCTACTCACTAGGGGCTGGGTGCTAGTCACTAGGGGCTAGGAGCTACTCACTAGGGGCTGGGTGCTAGTCACTAGGGGCTGGGTGCTACTCACTAGGGGCTGGGAGCTACTCACTAGGGGCTGGGTGCTAGTCACTAGGGGCTAGGAGCTACTCACTAGGGGCTGGGTGCTAGTCACTAGGGGCTGGGTGCTAGTCACTAGGGGCTGGGAGCTACTCACTAGGGGCTGGGTGCTAGTCACTAGGGGCTAGGAGCTACTCACTAGGGGCTGGGTGCTAGTCACTAGGGGCTGGGTGCTACTCACTAGGGGCTGGGAGCTACTCACTAGGGGCTGGGTGTTAGTCACTAGGGGCTGGGAGCTACTCACTAGGGGCTGGGTGCTAGTCACTAGGGGCTAGGAGCTACTCACTAGGGGCTGGGTGCTAGTCACTAGGGGCTGGGTGCTACTCACTAGGGGCTGGGAGCTACTCACTAGGGGCTGGGTGCTGGTCACTAGGGGCTGGGTGCTAGTCACTAGGGGCTGGGTGCTACTCACTAGGGGCTGGGAGCTACTCACTAGGGGCTGGGTGCTAGTCACTAGGGGCTGGGAGCTACTCACTAGGGGCTGGGAGCTACTCACTAGGGGCTGGGTGCTGGTCACTAGGGGCTGGGTGCTAGTCACTAGGGGCTGGGTGCTACTCACTAGGGGCTGGGTGTTAGTCACTAGGGGCTGGGAGCTACTCACTAGGGGCTGGGAGCTACTCACTAGGGGCTGGGAGCTACTCACTAGGGGCTGGGTGCTACTCACTAGGGGCTGGGTGTTAGTCACTAGGGGCTGGGAGCTACTCACTAGGGGCTGGGTGCTAGTCACTAGGGGCTGGGTGCTGGTTACTAAGTGCTCGTCACTGGGGGAGACCCAACTATAATGGGCCCGCAGTACCACTGCTATCAGGTAACGTGGTAACCTGATAATGTAGCAACATGGTAACGTGGTAACCTGATAACGTATTGACATGGCAACAAGATAACACTGTAACTCGATAACCCAGCGACGTGTTGAACCTGCTAACGTAACCCGGTAACGTGGCCACGTGGTGCCGTGGCGGCGTGGTGCATTGTGGGAGGGGGGACAATGACGATTGCCTTCGACCCTTCTGCGTTCTCAGCTGGCGTCCAGGAGGAGTACATCCTCTCGTACGAGCCCGTGCTGCAGCAAGAGCGTGAGCACACACACACACCTACACACACACACCTACACACACACCTACACACACACCTACACACACACGTACACACATACACGTACACACACACATCTACACACACACCTACACACACACACACCTACACACACACCTACAACAACAACAACCGCCATTCGCCACTAAGTGGCGGTGACGTCACCACGACGCTTGTGCCAGGCCATGTGCACCCTGAGGCCACGTGAAGTGTTGAACGCCCGCTGGCAGGAGGTCACGGGGCAGACCCAGGTGCCACGGGTCGACTGACCGAGATGACCGAGATGACTGG
Organism: Lampetra fluviatilis; assembly: GCF_964198595.1. Lineage (NCBI taxonomy): Eukaryota > Metazoa > Chordata > Hyperoartia > Petromyzontiformes > Petromyzontidae > Lampetra > Lampetra fluviatilis. The sequence continues at coordinate 7,354,294 of NC_136325.1, read as the reverse complement.
CTGATGCACCACACACACACACCTACACACACACACACCTACACACACACCTACACACACACGTACACACACACACGTACACACACACCTACACACACACGTACACACACACACACCTACACACACGTACACACACACACACCTACACACACACACACCTACACACACACCTACACACACACCTACACACACACGTACACACATACACGTACACACACACATCTACACACACACCTACACACACACGTACACACACACACGTACACACACACACGTACACACACACACCTACACACACACACCTACACACCTACACACACACGTACACACACGTACACCTAGACACACGTACACACACACGCACACACACACGTACACACACACGTACACACACACACGTACACACACACGTACACACACACACCTACACACACACGTACACACATACACCTACACACACACACCTACACACACACACACACGTACACACACACACGTGCACACACACGTACACACACACGTACACACACACGTACACACACATACACACACCTACACATACACACACCTACACACACACACACGTACACACACACACGTACACACACACACACGTGTACACACACACACACGTGCACACACACACACACGTGCACACACACCTACACACACACACCTACACACACACCTACACACACACACCTACACACACACCTGCACACACACACCTGCACACACACACGTGCACACACACACGTGCACACACACACGTGCCCACACACACGTACACACACACCTACACACACGTACACACACACCTACACACACACGTACACACACACGTGCACACACACGTACACATCCTCTCCTACGAGCCCGTGTGCGTGAGCACAAACACACACGTCAACACACACACACACGACCGGTCATCATCCTGCGCCGTGCGTGTGTGTACGCCGTACGTGCGTGTGTGTGTGTGTGTGTACGTGCGTGTGTGTGTGTGTACGTGCGTGTGTGTGTACATGCGTGTGTGTGTGTACGTGTGTGTGTGTGTGTGGACGTGTGTGTGTGGACGTGTGTGTGTGTGCGTGCGTGTGTGTGTGTGTGTGTGTGGACGTGCGTGTGTGTGTGTGTGTGGACGTGTGTGTGTGTACGTGCGTGTGTGTGTGTGTGTACGTACGTGTGTGTGTGGACGTGCGTGTGTACGTGCGTGCGTGTGTACGTATGTGCGTGCGTGTGTATGTACGTGCGTGCGTGTGTGCGTCGTGCGTGTGTGTGTGTGCACCGTGCGTGTGTGTGAACGTGCGTGTGTACGTTCGTGTGTGTGTGTGTGTACGTGTGTGTGTACGTACGTGCGTGCGTGTGCGCAGTGCGGTACGCGCGACCGGTCATCATCCTGGGCCCCATGAAGGACCGGGTCAACGATGACCTCATCTCGGAGTTCCCCGACAAGTTCGGCTCCTGCGTGCCCCGTGCGTACCGCCCCCAGCACACCACATCGAGGATACCACGCCTCAGCACGCCTTCCCCACCACGCACCGAACACGACAAAACAAAGACAAAGATCCCCCGTGTAGCCTTAACAGGCTGTCGGGGCCAAGTGTTGTTCGCGAGCACCTATGAAGGCCGGCACTGTGACACACGAGGCGGTGGGTGGCCAGCACTACGCCCGGCCGCCTTTGTCTCCCTAGTGGCGATGTTTACACACCGCACCAGGTACTCATTTGAGGCCGAGTCGACCTAGGGGAGGCCCAGGACCGGTTCAGATAGTAGTCACCGGTGTTGGAGGCCGTGAGCGGGAATCGAACCCGGGTCGCCAGGTTCGTAGCGCAGCGTAGCGCTAACCGCTACACTACCGCTTCCCCCGCAAACACACACACTGAGACAAACACACACACTGAGACACACACACACTGAGACACACACACACACTGACACACACACGAAGACAGACAACAACAACCGCCATTCGCCACTAAGTGGCGGTGATGTCACCACGACGCTCGTGCCAGGCTCTGTGCACCTTGAGGCCACGTGAAGTGTCGAACGCCCGCTGGCAGGAGGTCACGGGGCAGACCCAGCAGGTGCCACGGGTCGACTGACTCAGATGACTGGCACACACACTGACACACACACACACTGACTCACACACACACACTGACACACACACACAACTCGGCACGACCCCTGCGAGCGTCATAGTGAAACCCCCGGCGGTGTGAACTATTGACCTTCTGACCTGTCCGGCGTCACCTGGGCTGCCCCCCCCCTGCCCCCACCCCCCCCTGCCCCCACCCCCTGCCCCCACCCCCCCCCCCCGGCAGACACGACGCGGCCCAAGCGAGACTACGAGGTGGACGGGCGCGACTACCACTTTGTGGCGACGCGCGAGCAGATGGAGCGCGACATCCAGGAGCACAAGTTCATCGAGGCGGGGCAGTACAACGGGCACCTGTACGGCACTAGCGTGCAGAGCGTGCGCAACGTCGCCGAGAAGGTGCCGGGCCCGGCGCAGTCGTCGCCAACGCCACCACCGCAGCCATCGTCACCAACACCACCAACACCACCACCACCAACACCGCCACTATCGTCACCAACGCCGCCACCACTGCCACCACCAACACCGCCACCACCAACACCACCAACACCGCCACCGCCAACACCGCCACCGCCACCAACACCGCAGCCACCACGACCACTGCGGCCATCACCGCCACCAACAACACGGCAGCCATCACCACCACAGCTATCACCGCCACCACCACTACCACTACAACTATCACCACCACCACTACCACGACCACTACCACCACTACTACCACCACAACTATCACCGCCACCACCACTACCACTACAGCTATCACCACCACTACCACCACCACCACTACCACCACTACCACTACCACCACAGCTGTCACCACCACTACCACCACCACCACTACCACCACAACTATCACCACCACCAATACCACCACAACTATCACCACCACAACTATCACCACCACCACTACCACCACAGCTATCACCACCACTCCCACCACAGCTATCACCACCACTACCACCACAGCTATCACCACCACTACCACCACCACTACCACCACCACCGCTACCACAACCACTATCACCACAGCTATCACCACCACCACCACTACCACCACCACTACCACCACCACCATTACCACCACAACTCTCACCACTGTGATTGTGTATGTGGGGAGTGGTGGTGTAGTGGTTAGCGCGCTGCGCTACGAACCCGTCGACCCGAGTTCGATTCCCGCTCACGGCCAACACCGGCGACGATTATCTGAACTCGTCCTCGGCCTCCCCTAGGTCGACTCAGCCTCAATTGGAGACCCGGTGTGGCGTGTTAACATCACCCCTCACCCCTCGTATGCCTTGCCGGTCAAGCGCACTTGACCCCACAGTCAGTATGAGGCTATACCCGGGGGGGGATCTTTGTATTTATTTGTTACGAGTGCGAGTGAGTCAGCGTGTGCGTCAGTGCAGCGAACACGGCTGCCCCCGAGTTCGATTTCCCCTCTAGCGGCCCAGCGTCAACCCCGATGCGGTGCCTCGCCTAGGTCGACTCGGCCTTAAACGAGTGCGGACTCGGGCAGCCCGGGGCGCCGCTCGCTCGCCCGCTGCCCTTGCCCCGCCGTGCGGTGTGGGCTACACGGGGGACCTTTGCCTGTGCTGCGTGCAGGGCAAGCACTGCATCCTGGACGTGTCGGGCAATGCCATCAAGCGGCTGCAGGCGGCGCAGCTTCACCCCGTCGCCATCTTCATCCGGCCCAAGTCCCTCGAGTGCATCATGTGAGATGTCCACCTTTCGCTGGCCGTGTCCACCTCTCGCCGGGTTCACCTTTCGCCGTGTCCACCTTTCGCTGTGTTCACCTCGCCGTGTCCACCTCGCCGCGTCCACCACGCCCTGTCCACCACGCCGTGTCCACCACGCCGTGTCCACCTCGCCGTATCCACCTCGCCATGTCCACCTCGCCGTGTCGACCTCGCCGTGTCCACCACGCCGCGTCCACCTCGCCGCGTCCACCTCCGATGCATCGTTTGCCTCTCACTGCCTCACTGCCTCGCTGCCGGTCACCGTTTCTCCGATAATTCATTTTGGTGGAGGCCTCGAAAGGTGGCGATCGTCACCGCCATGCGGCTCTTGGGGACTCCGCTGATGACCTTTAACGTAACGGCCCCGATGCTGAGCGCTCTCTCTGTGTGCCGCTGCACCTCGGCGTCGTCCCCGCGTCGTCGTCGTCGTTGTCGTCATCGTCATCCACATCGTCATCCGCATCATCGTCGTCCCCGCGTCATTGTCGACGTCGTCGTCGTCATTGTTGACGTCGTCGTCATTGTCGACGTCGTCGTCATTGTCGTCGTCGTCATTTTCATCGTCGTCATCGTGGGTCGCACGTCGTCCCCGCGTCATTGTCGTCGTCGTCATCGTCATCGTCATCATCGTGGGTCACGCGTCGTCCCCGCGTCATTGACGTCGTCGTCGTCATCGTGGGTGGCGCGTCGTCCCCGCAGGGATCTGAACAAGCGGCTGAGCGAGGAGCAGGCGCGCAAGGCGTACGAGCGCGCCCTCAAGCTGGAGCAGGACTTCGGGGAGTTCTTCACAGGTGACTCGCCACGGCCACCACCACCACTACCACTACCACCACCACCACTACCAGTACCGCCACTGCCACCGCCACCACCGCCACCACCGCCATTACCACCACCGCTACCACCACTACCACCACCGCCACCGCCACCACCGCCACCACCGCCATTACCACTACCGCTACCACCACCACTACCACCACAGTTCACCACCGGCACAACCACTACCGCTACCACCACTGCCACTACCGCCACCACCACCTTAACCACCGCCACCACCACCACGCCGAAGTTATTGCCATATTGCGTCGCGGTTCTGCCGGTCGCGCCGCACCACCGATTTTCAGGTCGGTGCTGGCCACGGAATTCCATACGGTGCGGACGGGAGAACGATCGTCCCGTAACGACCCGTACAACACAATGCGACGTCTCTCGCAGGAAGTGACATCACGCGGCGTGGTCGGTCACTCTCCGCACCAGCAAATTAAAACGTGCCCCCCCCCTCCCCCCTCCCCCCGCCCCCCTCCCCCCCCAACTGCGTCCATGCAGCGGTGGTGCAGGGCGACTCCCTGGACGAGATCTATGAGCAGTCCAAGTTCGTCATCGACGAGCAGTCGGGGCCTTACGTGTGGATCCCCTCGCGCGAGAAGCTGTGAACGGGTCGACCTCCGGCTCCACCGCCACCACCACCAACAACAACAACAACAACCGCCTCCCCCCCCCCCTCCCCCCCCCTTGAGGCCGCCGCTACGTAACGGAGCTGCGGTCGACGTGATTCGAAATATTCGCGGCGGGAGGAGGATCACGTGACCCCCCCCCCCCCCACGTCCAAATCCACCTCCACCCCACCCCTTCCACCCCATACAGGGGAGGCCACTTGGGGCCCCCTCCCCCTCTCTGGGGGTTCCCTCTCCGCGTACCCCCCACGGTTCGCCTCACGGGGGGCTCGGCCCGGTGACCACAACCACCACCCCCCCCCCTCCGCACCGACTGCCGTGTCTCTTGGCGGCGTGCATCTCGGTGTCAGCGTGCCGTGCTCACCGCACGCTCACCGCACGCTCACCGCACGCGTGGGTCGGAGCGCCGTGCATCTCAGCGGTTACCGCCGTGGCGCACCGAGTTCGATTTCCCCTCTCGCGGCCCAGCGTCAACCCCGATGCGGTGCCTCGCCTAGGTCGACTCGGCCTTAAACGAGTGCGGGCCGGCGACGTCCCGTTGCCGCGGGGTGGGTGGGGGGGGTCGCGGGGCGGGGCGGGGGGGAGGTCTCCGTGCTGTGAGATTCTTCGTTTTTATTCTATCTCTCCGCGCCGCGCTGTTACGCCGACTGAGCTTTTGGCAACCGCATTGCGACCCTCCACTACCTCCTCCTCCTCCTCACGGTTCCTCTCCGCGTCCCTCCCCCCTGACTCAGCTGACTCACCTTGCCTGACTCACCTGACTCACTCTGCCTGACTCAGCTGCCCACTCTGCCTGACTCACCTGACTCACTCTGCCTGACTCAGCTGCCCACTCCGCCTGACTCAGCTGACACACTCTGACTGACTCACCTGACTCACTCTGCCTGACTCAGCTGCTCACTCTGCCTGACTCACCTGCCCACTCTGCCTGACTCACCTGTCCACTCTGCCTGACTCAGCTGCCCACTCCGCCTGACTCAGCTGACTCACTCTGCCTGACTCACCTGACTCACTCTGCCTGACTCAGCTGCCCACTCTGCCTGACTCACCTGACTCACTCTGCCTGACTCAGCTGCCCACTCTGCCTGACTCACCTGCCTACTCTGCCTGACTCACCTGCCCACTCTGCCTGACTCAGCTGCCCACTCTGCCTGACTCAGCTGACTCACTCTGCCTGACTCAGCTGGCTGCTTTCCACGTCTCTCCGGTCATCTCACCTCCCAATCCTCCCCTCTGTCTCCTCTCACTTGAACCTCCTCTTCCCCCCCCCCGTCTCCCCCCCCCCCCCCGTTTCCCCCCCCCCCCCCGTCCCCCCCTCGTCTCCCCTCCATCTCCCCCCGTCTCCCCCCGTCCCCCCCCCGTCTCCCCCTCGTCTCCCCCTCGACTCCCTTGTCCCCCCCCTCGTCTCCCCCCCATCTCCCCCCGTCTCCCCCCCCCGTCCCCCCCTCGTCTCCCCCTCGACTCCCCCGTCCCCCCCCCCCCCGTCTCCCCCCCCCCCCCCGTCATCTCCCACCGGCACCCCTGTCGGGGTACAAACCCCGAGGCCTGACCTCTGCGGCTCTCCGTGCCACGGCGTCGTGAGCCGAGCAAAAGTCGGGGGGGGGAGGGGTGAGCTGGGGGAGGGAGGTTTAGGGGGCGTTTGTGCAAAAAAAATAATTTAAAAAATGCAGTTTAACTCGTAACCACACACACAAATTAATATATATATAAACTACGGAGAAAATAACTTGAGAATAAGAGGGGGAGAAAATACGACGAAAGAGAGAATTTATATTCCTACGTGTGCGACTGCATCCGTGTTGCGCGCGCGTGTCGTGTCGTGCCATCCAGCACGTTCCTGCTGCTCCTACTGCTGCTGCCCCTGCTGCTGGTGCTGCTGCTGCTGCTGCTCCTGCCCCTGCTGCTGCTGCTGTTTCTGCTGCCCCTGCTGCTGCTGCTGCTGCTGCTGTTGCTGCTGCTGTTGCTGCTGCTGCTGTTTCTGCTGCCCCTGCTGCTGCTGCTGCTGCTGCTCCTGCTGCTGCTGCTACTGCTGCTGCTGCTGCTTCTGCTGCTGCTGCTGCCCCTGCTGCTGCTGCTGTTGCTGCTGCTGCCCCTGCTGCTGTTCTGCCCCCACACCCCTCCAGCGCGCGTTCGTCCAGGGCCATGCGGAGCCGCGAAGAGCATTGTGACGAGATGTAGACTGTGTCCCAGAGTCGGGGTGGGGGTGGTAGTACCAGCAGAGTCGGGGTGGGGGTGTGGGTGGTAGTGGTAGGGGTAGGGGTGGGGGTGGGGGTGGTAGTGCCAGGTGGGGTAGGGGTGGGGGTGGTAGTGGTGGGGGTCGGGGTGGTAGTGGTAGTGGTAGGGGTGGGGGTGGTAGTGGTAGGGGTGGGGGTGGTAGTGCCAGGAGGGTGGGGGTAGGGGTGGGGGTGGGGGTGTGGGTGGTAGTGGTAGTGGTGGGGGTGGGGGTGGTAGTGCCAGGAGGGTGGGGGTGTGGGTGGTAGTGGTAGTGGTAGGGGTGGGGGTGGTAGTGCCAGGTTGGGGTGGGGGTGGGGGTGGGGGTGGGAACGTGCTGTTAACGAGCATCTCTATGTGCCCGACAGGAACAAAGACAAAGTTCCCCCATGTAGCCTAAACAGACTGGCGGGACAAGTGCCATTAGCAAGCGCCTACCGATATGCACCAATAGGTACATACACACATATGACAGCATGTGCACACACACACACACACCAGTTGTGTGGCAGTCAGCGGTAGCTGCTTTGACAGGAAGACGTCGGTCCCTGTCATAGGAACGTGGAATTTGCACTACTGAATGAGCATTTCTCAGTGCTTGCCATACAAATTTGACATTGGATTTCCAATTCAGCATTCGTGTGTGTGTGTATGTGTTTATGTGTGTGTCTGTGGTAGTGTGTGTGTGTGTATCTGTGTGTGTCGGTCAGTAGCGGTTAGCGCGCTGCGCTACGAACCTGGCGACCCGGGTTCGATACCCGCTCACGGTCAACACCGGTGACGATTATTTGAACCGGTTCTGGGCCTCCCCTAGGTCGACTCAGCCTCAAGTACGATGTCCAAACATCGCCGCTAGGGAGACAAAGGCGGCCGGGCGTGGTTTTAGCCACCCACCCCCTCGTGTGCCGTGCCGGCCTTTATAGGTGCTCGCTAACAGCACTTGCCCCTACAGTCTGTTAAGGCTACACGGGGGATCTTTGTCTTTGTGTCAGTCGATGGCTGGGTGTGTATGTATGCTGAAATTCGTTCACACCGTACATAGCCAACCACGCTAATCAGAAGTGCACGTTGCCTGTCTATGGCCTTAATAGATGCTTGCTAACAGCACTTGGCCCCAACAGTCCATAAGGCCATGCGGGGGGGGGGGGGGGGGAGCTCTTCGTCTTTGTACATGCGATCAATGTGCGGTGAAAGTTCACACGCTCTGGATTCGCGAGTTACTGAACCCCAGACGATTCGTGACCGGGCCAAACTCACGGTGTTTGCTGCCTTTGTGAGCCCGTGTGGCAGAACCATCGGAGGTTGCGCGCGCAAAAAAAAAATCGCTTTTTTTTGGGGCTTAAAACTTTCGCGACTGCAGGAATTCATATTGTTGGTTCTTTCGGTGAAGTCACGTTGATAGAAAATAAAAGTAATGAAATTAAATTGAAATTTAAAATAATAAATTGAAAATAAAAACAAACAAACAAAAAACAACATTTATTATTTTTTATTTTAAAATTGTATTTTATTACTACCACTACCACGACTGCCACCACCGGCACCACCGGCACCGCCACTGCCACCACCACCACTACCACCACTACCACCACTGCCGCCACTGCCACCACCACCGCTATCACCACGTGACTTTACCGAAAGAACCAAGAAAAATTTTTTTAGGGTTTTCGTTTCAAACATTTTTCGTTTTCGTCCGCGAAAAGGTGAGACGCGGCTGCCCGTGTTGTCCTCAGTCACGTGGTCATCCCACGTGCCACGACTAACCCTGCAGCTTCCTCTGCTGTGATATTCTTGTTGTTCCTGCTGCTGTTACTTTGCACGTCTCGCGGCTCGCGAGGAAGACGTCCTCGTCCCGAACCCGTCGGCGTCACCCACCCACCCACCCACACCCTGCATCGTCCACAAATCGTGACCGAGGTTGATTTTTTTTAATATATAAAAAAAACACATTGTTCTTTATACATTATTTATTCTGCTCATTGTTATTAAACATTTACCACATCCCTCCCCTCTTCCCCCACATCCCCTCGCCCACCTATGTTCAGTCGTAACCACATTTCCCCCCCATTGGAACCAAGGTTTTCCGCTTTCGCGGGCGTTTTCAGGAGCGTGTGATCTTGGCGGGGTCAGGGATGTGGAGGAAGTTCGACAGGAGCTTGGGTTCCCTCCCGCGGGTCACGTTACGTTCACTGCGCCCCCACTCTGATTTCAATATCCGGCATCGGCTCTTGCAGTGCAGGCATCCCTCGGATTGCAGGGCTGCGCCTACATATAATATTTACCCACCCCTCCCCATATATATATGATTGACCCTTGAGGTGTACAGGATTACTCTACTTACGAACGAGTTTGGTTCCAGAGGTCTGTTCGTAAGTCGATTTGTTCGTAAGGCCAACTTCACTGCCGTCGATTCCAAACGTGTTGTACGCATGTGCACTAAATACCGGGAATGGCTTTAACAGTTGTATCATCTCCTGTAGATGTAGATGCCACCGGTTCTTCACGTTCTGCAGATGTAGATGCCACTGGTTCTTCACGTTCTGCAGATGTAGATGCCACTGGTTCTTCACGTTCCGCAGATGTAGATGCCACTGGTTCTTCACGTTCCGCAGATGTAGATGCCACTGGTTCTTCACTATCTGTAGATGTAGATGCCACTGGTTCTTCACGTTCCGCAGATGTAGATGCCACTGGTTCTTCACGTTCCGCAGATGTAGATGCCACTGGTTCTTCACTATCTGTAGATGTAGATGCCACTGGTTCTTCACGTTCTGCAGATGTAGATGCCACTGGTTCTTCACGTTCCGCAGATGTAGATGCCACTGGTTCTTCACGTTCTGCAGATGTAGATGCCACTGGTTCTTCACGTTCTGCAGATGTAGATGCCACTGGTTCTTCACGTTCTGCAGATGTAGATGCCACTGGTTCTTCACGTTCTGCAGATGTAGATGCCACTGGTTCTTCACGTTCTGCAGATGTAGATGCCACCACCGCCATCTATTGCGCGGCGGTGGAACTTACGACTCTCGGTCCGAACAGGCAACTGGACATATGGACCAGGTTTGTTCCTATCTCTGAAAGTTCGTAAGTTAAACGTTCGTAAGTTAAACGTTCGTAAGTAGAGGATTCCCTGTATACAGTTTGGCTGGTCTAGAGTGGGGAGTGACTTCTTCGAAACACATCCAGAATTTTTCCCGATTTAAATTAATGGCAAAAGCCATTTACGAAATTTCGTTTTGCGTGCATGTTCCCACCTTTCTGAAAATCGCATCCCCTTTCGTAAACCGAGTGATGCCTTTCCCCCGTTCCGAACGCCGCCGTCGTGGTTAAGTTCACAGCCGCTTCGCCATCGCGAACCACGCTACGTGACCTCCGTCGTGACCCTGCCTCTGGACATTGATTAATCAGCCGGTGCTTTGTGACCTCGTGTGACCGTGCCAGTCGTTACGATCTGCTTGGGAGGTGGGGGGGGCACGGAAATCGTTTCCCGGCCACCACCGTTGCCCGCGAGCATCTTTCCATTTTGGGCTTTTTCTGCTCGGATTTTATTTGCGCGACGCAGGCTGCATCCGTCCTGGAACGCCGCCTCAATTCTCGGTGGGATCGTCGAGTCGACGGGCAAATAAGCTCTCGAGTTTCGGCAAAAGCAAAAAAAACAATAGGCGACAAAGTAAACTGCACAGCCGGTAAATCGCGGAATCCAGAGACAGCACTCTCAACACAATTTCCGATCAAATGCGCGCTTGTTTTTTTGGACACGGGCCCTCATTTGTTTGGGACGACGGGATGAGAGGGGGGGGGGCTAGTGAATTATATCGGGCATCGTGGACCTTGGGACGCTAGATGTACCTCTTGAGTTTTTGGGTGCCATGGACCGTGGTGAACTTTGAGACGTGGGCTCTCTTTTGATTTGTTTTTATTTCGGGCTCTCGCCGAAGGATGAGTTTGTCGAACTTGAATTTCGAGGCGTTGGGTCTCGTGACATTTTTTTTGGACGCTCATGAACTGTGGGACGATGTAACGTCGTGAATATTAAGATGCTGGGTCTTGAGAATTTTGAGGCACAGGACACTTAAATGATTTTGGGGGGGGGGGGTGGGATGTGGGCCCTCTTGAATATTGGAATGCCCCATGAATTGTTGGGACGCTGGCATCTCGTGATATTTTGCACATGGGCCCTCATGAATGTGCAACCCGCCTGGGGCTCGCTCTGTGGACATCTGTGAAAAAAGAGCTTTATAGTTCTGCGGATTCCTCCAGTATAAATAAAGATTCTAAATTATGTGGCAGGTGGCAGTATGTGTGTGTGTGTGTGGCTTTCAGCTTCGCTTCTGGCTTCTCAATTACCGGCGTGGCATATAGTCGAGTTATTATCGGGGTTTCTTTTTTTTATTTCATAGAGGCTAATATTATTATTATTCCTTACTTGGAACTCGTTATAATAAAATACAAAAAATATGAATATAATGTAATTGACAATGACGATGATGATGATGATGGCATCTTTGTATTGAACCAAACAGCCGCATGTAAATAGTATTCTGAATCCCGCCGTCACATTTTGTGGAAGGGGTTTTTGTCTTCAAATAAATTCCACCTCCAACTCAAGACGCGTCCGACTGTTGTGGTTTCACGCTTCAACACACAGGTGTGGGGCTAAAGCAGTGAACTATTTTGTCTTTTTGTCAACGTGACACTTTTTTACTGATTGGCCGTGTCGGGTGGCGGAGGGTTACGACACATTTATAAATAACGCGATCTAAACCCAAAAACATTGATTATGAATAATATTGGTCGCGAAAGCCTGCTACGTGTTAAACTGATCCTCATTTTCTGCTCACTGATCATTGCTCCTTTTCGTTCTAAGAATTGCGCGAATACTACATAACACTGGCTATGGGTCTCTGTGCGAGCCTACGGGTCACTGTGTCTATGGGTCTCTAGGGGAGTATCTTGTCTATGTGATCCTGTGGGTCTCTGTGCGTGTCTGGGTCTCAATGCGAGAATGTGGGTCTCTCTACCAGCCTGTGGGTGTCTCTCTGCGATTATGTGGGTCTCTGTGCGAGTCTGTGGACCTTTGTGCGAGTCTGTGGGTCTCTGTGCGAGTCTGTGGGTCTCTCTGCGATGTTGTGGGTCTCTGTGCGAGTCTGTGGGTCTCTGTGTGAGTCTGTGAGTCTCTGTGCGAGTCTGTGGGTCTCTCTGCGATGTTGTGGGTCTCTGTGCGAGTCTGTGTGTCTCTGTGTGAGTGTGTGGGTCTCTGTGTGAGTCTGTGGGTCTCTGTGCGAGTCTGTGGGTCTCTGTGTGAGTATGTGGGTCTCTGTGTGAGTCTGTGGGTCTCTGTGTGAGTCTGTGGTCTCTGTGTGAGTCTGTGGGTCTCTGTATGAGTCTGTGGGTCTCTTGTGAGTCTGTGGGTCTCTGTGTGAGTCTGTGGGTCTCTGTGTGAGTCTGTGGGTCTCTGTGAGTCTGTGGTCTCTGTGTGAGTCTGTGGGTCTCTGTGTGAGTCTGTGGGTCTCTGTGCGAGTCTGTGGGTCTCTGTGTGAGTATGTGGGTCTCTGTGTGAGTCTGTGGGTCTCTGTGTGAGTCTGTGGTCTCTGTGTGAGTCTGTGGGTCTCTGTGTGAGTCTGTGGGTCTCTGTGAGTCTGTGGGTCTCTGTGTGAGTCTGTGGGTCTCTGTGTGAGTCTGTGGGTCTCTGTGTGAGTCTGTGGTCTCTGTGTGAGTCTGTGGGTCTCTGTGTTTGTCTGTGGGTCTCTGTGTGAGTCTGTGGTCTCTGTGTGAGTCTGTGGGTCTCTGCGCGAGTCTGTGGGTCTCCGTCTCTATCCATGTTCTGTAAAGTCACCACAACACATTCGTTGTAATCTTTACCGAGATTTATTTCAATAAAGGGTCCCTCCCCTTAAACCAAAGGCCCCGGGCACATACATTCTCATTCTTCATTAAAACTTCCCAAAACCATTACATTTGAGATCATCATAATATTAATGACAATCAGCTGAATCCACAGCAATACGAATGTGCGATGAGAATGGGGAAACCTAGATTTGAAGTTTTCGTGACTGCAAGGATTCATACTCTTAGTTTCTTTCGGTAAAGTCACGTAGGTAAAAAAATTAAATTAAAATTAATAAAAATAAAACAATAAAAATCACGACGTTTCGGAGGCAACACAAGTCTCCGTCATCAGGTGGGACCGTCACAGCCAGATTTGCTGAAGGCAAAGATGCAAGCTCTTAAGTGACAGTTAAGGAGGGAGGGAGGGGAGGGGCTTATCAGAATGTGGTAGCCATTGGTGATGCAGCTAATCTGGCTGTGACGGTCCCACCTGATGACGGAGACTTGTGTTGCCTCCGAAACGTCGTGATTTTTATTGTTTTATTTTTATTAATTTTAATTTCATTTTTTACCTACGTGACTTTACCGAAAGAACTAATAGAATGGGGAAACCACCCAGTGGACCTTCTGGCTCATGGCTCCCAAGCTGCTCACTCGCTCGCTCGCGTTCATTCACGATTCCCGGTGGCGGGTTACCTGATAGCGCCCAACACAGTGGGGCATTAACACCATTGGAACCTCATTTGCCAGTAAAAAACATGATAATTGTTTTTTTACCCTTTTATCTGGCAACAAAACTGACACCTTTTTACAAGGAGTCATGTTTGCATAGACCACAATACCTGCAGTCGTAATGCAAACAAAAAACATAACTCTGTATGCACTGTCCTTGAAGTTGATTGGCGCCTTTTGGCGTCATCTGGTCCAACACCATGTGAGACTAGGCTCTAAGAAAGCTGTCTCGGGTGTGGACCAATCAACTTCAAGGACAGTGCATACATTATCAGAGTTATGTTTTTTGTTTGCATTACGACTGCAGGTATTGTGGTCTATGCAAACATGACTCCTTGTAAAAAAAGGTGTCAGTTTTGTTGCCAGATAGAAGGGTAAAAAAACCAATTATCACAGTGGGCAGTATTATGATTTCCCACGCGTGTTCACCCGAGATCGCCTCACCGAGTCTCAAGACTCCTTGCCAGGCTTTCATCGGGCTTGGGTGGCAATGTTGGCTGTTGTGCTGCTGCTGATGCTGGATGTCATCCAAATCGGGCGATTTTCTGGGTATTGTTCAGCATTGCGATTCCTTGAACAATACCGGTTTCACTATGAGACCTCCTTTACCAGTGGCAAAATATAGTAGTAGGTTTTTGCCCTTTAAACTGGTACAAAACTGACACGTTTATACAAGGCATCATGTTTGCAATAACCACAACACAAGCAGTCAAAATGCAAACAAAAAGAAACAACTATGATAATGATAATGATATGCACTGTCATTGAAGTTTATTGGTCCACACCCGAGACAGCTTTCCTTAGAGCCTAGTCTCCATTGGTGTTGGACCAGATGACGCCAAAAGGCGTACAACTCAAAAAACAGTGCACTATCAGAGTATTGAGAGCTCGGGGTAAGCATTTACACTATGAGACCTCCTTTGCCAGTGGCAAAATATAGTAGTAGGTTTTTACCCTTTAAATGATGCCTTGTATAAAGGTGTCAGTTTTGTACCAGTTTAAAGGGTAAAACCCGACTACTACAATACCAGTTTCACTGTGTGTGTGTGGGTTTAGCGTGTGTGTGTGTCATGTTGCATAGCTGTGTGGTCATGTTCCACGTGTGTGTGTGTGGTTATATTCCATAGGCGTGTATGTTCATGTTCCATAGGTGTGTGTATGTGTCTTGGCAAGGCCGTAGCCATGGAGTCAATATTGGGGGGGACCAAATCTTCCAGGGGGTTCCAACCCAGAAAAAAAATCTAAATTTTAAAACTCATTTCCTGCCTAAAATATTAAAACATTCACTAACACACAGGATGGACTTTTTATTTATGTTTTACAATAATGTCTAATAGTGTATTGTATGACATTACTCTGTTTTTTCTTTTTTACCTTTTCTCGTTTCATTGTATGTAATGGCAAAGATTTGGGATTCATAAAGTACAACCATAACCACAATCATATACACAGAAATCGATTTAATAGCAACATATTGTGGGGGGACATTTTGAGCGTATTTCAATATTGAATATATATTATAATCACGGCCTTGATGTGTGGTCATAGCTGTGTGTGTTTGTGTGGCTACCTTCCATGGGTGTGTACGTTCATGTTCCGTAGCTGTGTGTGCTGCGTAGGTGTTCACGTGACATTTATGGAGAAGGCCACAGCGTATCGGCGCAACGGCCTAAAGTCGCCCAATTCAAAGACATTGCACCGCAAAAAAATTCATCAACTGGGATCACAGCCACACAACAACAGTGGCAATCGCCCCCTACTGGCGAACAGAGGCCCGCTCGCAGGTACGCGTGCTCAGTCACCCTGTGCCGCACAGGGACAGCTGCCACCGGGGGCGCCCTTTGAAATGAGTCGCGATAATGAATGGCGTGCGTGTTTGTTGAACTTCTTTCGCACCGTGCGTCACCGTGCCGTCTCCTCTCTCCTTGACGTCTCCCCCCCCCTCCCCACGCCGTCTCCCCCGGCCCCCCCCCCCCCTCCCCCACGTCTCTCCGCGCCGTCTCCCTTCCACCGTCTGCGTGAGTCTTAGGCGAGCTCCGGGTCACGCATGGCCCGGAGCGCGATGACTTTCACCGCCTCCATCGTTTCCTAGGAGGTGGCCAAGCGGGGAATTAGCGGGGGACCCCCCCCCCCACCACCCCCCCCCCCCCCCCCCCCACAACAAGGATACGCCAGACGACCACTCGCTATGGAACCCACGTGTTGATCTCGGTGAGCGCTGTGAGCGAACGGTGCTGGTAGGAAGGGCACGGATTTTCAAGAGCACACAGGCTCAAGTGAATTACAAGACGCAATCGGCGTTTCTGGAAGAGGTGGCATCGTGAACCTCTCGTCTCTCAGGCCACCGTCAGAGTAAATGTGAGCCCACGTGACCGACTGACTATCAGCAGCAGTGATGCTGAGCTAAAACTGTGAACGTTCCATGATGTATCTGCTCACCCCGAGCTCGCATTACTCTGATAGTGCGTTGTCTTTGTGCTGTGAACGCCTCTTGGCGTCATCTGGTCTAACATCGTTTGAGACGAGGCTCCAAAGAAAGCTGTCTCGGGTGTGGACCAATCAGTTTCAAGGACAATGCATTTATTATCAGAGTAATGTTTTCTTTTTTGCATTCTGACCACAAGCATTGTGGTTAATGCAGACATGATTCCTTGTAAAAGGTTTCAGTTTGGTGTTTTAACATCTTAACACCTGTTTTGTTGTTATTTAGATGATCGGGTAAGGCGCCACTGAGTTACGTGGCACTTTCTCTACCCCACGTGACTTTACCGAAAGAACCAAAGAGTATGGATTCCTGCAGTCACGAAAGCTTCAAATCGAGATTTTAAAGTTGAGTTTAGAGCCAGGCTCGACTCGACTGCTGTGTGCGTGTGTGGTGGGGGGAGGAGGGGGTGGAGGAGGGGTGGAAGGGGGGTGGAGGGAGGGGGTAGAGGGAGGGGTGGAGGGGGGGTGGAGGGGGGTGGAGTAGGGGTGGAGGGGGATGGAGGGAGGGGGTAGAGGGAGGGGGTAGAGGGAGAGGTGGAGGGGGGGTTGGGAGGGGTGGAGTGGGGGTTGAAGGGGGTGGATGGGGATGGAGGGGGGGTAGAGGGGTGGAGGGGGCGTGGAGGGAAGGTGGAGAGGGGTGGAGGGCGGGGGTAGAGGGAGGGGTGGAGGGAGGGGTGGAGTGGGAGTGGGGGGGGGGGTGGAGGGGGGAGGAGGGGGGTTGAGGGGGGTTGAGGGGAGTGGAGGGGGATGGAGGGGAAGGTGGAGGGGGTGGAGGGAGGGGGTAGAGGGATGGGTGGAGGGGGGGGAGGAGGGAGGGGGTAGAGGGAGGGGGTAGAGGGAGGGGTGGAGGGGGGGGGGTAGAGGGAGGGGTGGAGGGGGGGTAGAGGGGGGTTGGAGGGGGGGTGGAGGGGGTTGGACGGAGGGGTGGAGGGGGGGGTGGAGGAGGGGTGGAGGGGGGTGGAGGAAGGGGGTAGAGGGAGGGGTAGAGGGGGTGTGGAAGGAGGGGTGGAGGGAGGGGGTAGAGGGAGGGGTGGAGGGGGGGTGGAGGGGAGTGGAGGGGGATGGAGGGGAAGGTGGAGGGGGGGTGGAGGGGATGGGCAGGACCTGGCAGGTGGCGCGGATGAGGTGTGCGGGCAGCAGGAAGCCGTATCGTCCCGTGTCGCGCAGCTCGAACGTGAACGAGTACTTGATGCCCAGGTCGTGGGCCCAGTCGTCAGAGCCCCCCGCTGCCATGTCTGTCCCGGGGGGGGGGGGGGGGACAGGGGGTGGGGGTGGTGAGGGGAGGGTCGGGGGTGGGTGGCGGGGGTGGGGAAGGGTGGTGGGGCTGGCGCTGGGTGGTGGTGGGGCTGGGTGGTGGTGGGGCTGGGTGGTGGTGGGGCTGTGGGGTGGTGGGGCTGGGTGGTGGTGGGGCTGTGTGGTGGTGGGGCTGGGGGGTGGTGGGGCTGTGTGGTGGTGGGGGTAGTGGGGGTGGTGGGGCTGGGTGGTGGTGGGGCTGGATGGTGGTGGGGCTGAGTGGTGGTGGGGCTGAGTGGTGGTGGGGCTGGGTGGTGGTGGGGCTGGGGGGGTGGTGGGAATGGGGGGTGGTGGGAATGGGGGGGTGGCGGAGCTGGGTGGTGGTGGGGCTGGGTGGTGGTGGTGTTGGGTGGTGGTGGGGCTGGGTGGTGGTGGTGGTGGGGCTGGGTGGTGGTGGGGCTGGGTGGTGGTGGGGCTGGGGGGGTGGTGGGGCTGGGGGGTGGCGGGGCTGGGTGGTGGTGGGGCTGGGTGGTGGTGGTGTTGGGGCTGGGTGGTGGGGGTGGTGGGGCTGTTTGGTGGTGGGGGTAGTGGGGGTGGTGGGGCTGGGTGGGTGGTGGTGGGGCTGGGTGGTGTTGGGGCTGGGTGGGGCTGGGTGGTGTTTGCTCGCCACTCACACAGCATGGGTCCCCCTGCGCCGTGTCTGTACGGCGTCCCGTGCACGCTGCGGAGCGCCTGCACCACCTCCTGCGCCACCAGCTCCTGCAACACACACACAGTACACAACACACAGTACACAACACACAGTACACAACACACAGTACACAACACAACACACAGTACACAACACACAGTACACAACACACAGTACACAACACACACACACAGTACACAACACACGGTACACAACACACAGTACACAACACACACACAGTACACAACACACGGTACACAACACACAGTACACAACACACACACACACAGTACACAACACACAGTACACAACACACGGTACACAACACACGGTACACAACACACACACAGTACACAACACACAGTACACAACACACAGTACACAACACACACAGTACACAACACACGGTACACAACACACAGTACACAACACACACACACAGTACACAACACACGGTACACAACACACACACACAGTACACAACACACAGTACACAACACACAGTACACAACACACACACACAGTACACAACACACAGTACACAACACACAGTACACAACACACACAGTACACAACACACGGTACACAACACACAGTACACAACACACACAGTACACAACACACACAGTACACAACACACGGTACACAACACACAGTACACAACACACACACACAGTACACAACACACGGTACACAACACACACACACAGTACACAACACACAGTACACAACACACACAGTACACAACACACGGTACACAACACACAGTACACAACACACACAGTACACAACACACAGTACACAACACACAGTACACAACACACAGTACACAACACACACAGTACACAACACACAGTACACAACACACACACAGTACACAACACACAGTACACAACACACAGTACACAACACACAGTACACAACACAACACACTGTACACAACACACAGTACACAACACACAGTACACAACACACAGTACACAACACACAGTACACAACACACACACACAGTACACAACACACGGTACACAACACACAGTACACAACACACACACACAGTACACAACACACGGTACACAACACACAGTACACAACACACAGTACACAACACACACACAGTACACAACACACAGTACACAACACACAGTACACAACACACACACAGTACACAACACACAGTACACAACACACAGTACACAACACACAGTACACAACACAACACACTGTACACAACACACAGTACACAACACACAGTACACAACACACAGTACACAACACACACACACAGTACACAACACACAGTACACAACACACACACAGTACACAACACACTGTACACAACACACAGTACACAACACACACACAGTACACAACACACGGTACACAACACACAGTACACAACACACACACAGTACACAACACACGGTACACAACACACGGTACACAACACACAGTACACAACACACAGTACACAACACACAGTACACAACACACACACACAGTACACAACACACAGTACACAACACACGGTACACAACACACACGCACACAGTACACAACACACAGTACACAACACACACACACACAGTACACAACACACAGTACACAACACACACACACAGTACACAACACACAGTACACAACACACAGTACACAACACACACACACACAGTACACAACACACAGTACACAACACACACACACACAGTACACAACACACAGTACACAACACACACACACAGTACACAACACACAGTACACAACACACGGTACACAACACACACACACACAGTACACAACACACACACAGTACACAACACACAGTACACAACACACAGTACACAACACACACACACAGTACACAACACACAGTACACAACACACAGTACACAACACACAGTACACAACACACAGTACACAACACACGGTACACAACACACACACACAGTACACAACACACAGTACACAACACACAGTACACAACACACACACACAGTACACAACACACACAGTACACAACACACAGTACACAACACACAGTACACAACACACACACACAGTACACAACACACAGTACACAACACACACACACAGTACACAACACACAGTACACAACACACGGTACACAACACACAACACACAGTACACAACACACAGTACACAACACACACACACAGTACACAACACACGGTACACAACACACAGTACACAACACACAGTACACAACACACAGTACACAACACACAGTACACAACACACACACACAGTACACAACACACGGTACACAACACACAGTACACAACACACAGTACACAACACACACACACAGTACACAACACACAGTACACAACACACGGTACACAACACACAGTACACAACACACGGTACACAACACACGGTACACAACACACACACACAGTACACAACACACAGTACACAACACACGGTACACAACACACAGTACACAACACACGGTACACAACACACAGTACACAACACACAGTACACAACACACACACACAGTACACAACACACAGTACACAACACACAGTACACAACACACACACACAGTACACAACACACAGTACACAACACACAGTACACAACACACGGTACACAACACACGGTACACAACACACACACAGTACACAACACACAGTACACAACACACAGTACACAACACACGGTACACAACACACACACAGTACACAACACACAGTACACAACACACGGTACACAACACACGGTACACAACACACACACAGTACACAACACACAGTACACAACACACAGTACACAACACACACACAGTACACAACACACACACAGTACACAACACACAGTACACAACACACACACACAGTACACAACACACGGTACACAACACACAGTACACAACACACACACAGTACACAACACACGGTACACAACACACACACACAGTACACAACACACGGTACACAACACACAGTACACAACACACACACAGTACACAACACACGGTACACAACACACACACACAGTACACAACACACGGTACACAACACACAGTACACAACACACGGTACACAACACACACACAGTACACAACACACGGTACACAACACACACACACAGTACACAACACACGGTACACAACACACACACAGTACACAACACACGGTACACAACACACAGTACACAACACACAGTACACAACACACGGTACACAACACACACACAGTACACAACACACGGTACACAACACACACACACGGTACACAACACACACACACAGTACACAACACACAGTACACAACGCACGGTACACAACACACACACAGTACACAACACACACACACACAGTACACAACACACACACAGTACACAACACACAGTACACAACACACAGTACACAACACACGGTACACAACACACAGTACACAACCCATGGTACACAACACACGGTACACAACACACAGTACACAACACACGGTACACAACACACAGTACACAACCCATGGTACACAACACACGGTACACAACACACAGTACACAACACACGGTACACAACACAACACACAGTACACAACACATAGTACACAACACACAGTACACAACACACACACACAGTACACAACACACAGTACACAACACACGGTACACAACACACACACACAGTACACAACACACAGTACACAACACACAGTACACAACACACGGTACACAACACAACACACAGTACACAACACATAGTACACAACACACAGTACACAACACACGGTACACAACACACAGTACACAACACACGGTACACAACACACAGTACACAACACACGGTACACAACACAACACACAGTACACAACACATAGTACACAACACACAGTACACAACACACACCACGGTACACAACAAACGGCACACAACACACAGTACACAACACACACACAGTACACAACACACAGTACACAACCCATGGTACACAACACACGGTACACAACACACAGTACACAACACACGGCATGTATGTTGAACTTCTTTCGCATCGTACATAGCCAACCGTCTAATAGGAGGTGCGGGAGGAAGGACAACACTAAACACACACGTAGACCGAGACACACACACACGTAGACACACACACACGTAGACACACACACACACGTAGACCGAGACACACACACACGTAGACACACACACACGTAGACACACACACACACACGTAGACACACACACACACGTAGACACACACACACACGTAGACACATAGATACACATACACAAGACGAAGACAAAGATTCCCCTAGAGCCTTTAACAGACCTCCTGCACACCAGGCGAGGTAGTTAACATCTCCATGCCACCGTGATGATGATAAGAGAGAGACACGCACATTCCAAATATACAGCAGCAGGCGTCAGGGTCGGGATCGAAGCCACGACCTCCTGTACACCAGGCGAGGTAGTTAACATATCCATTGGGAGAGACAGAGAGACACACATTCTCAATTATACAACAGCCGTCAGGGATGGTGATCGAACCCACGACCTCCTGCATACCGGGCGAGGCAGCTAACATCTCCTAGCCACCGTGATGTTGATGATGATGAAAGAGAGACGCAAACTACAAATATACAGCAGCAGGTGTCAGGGTCGTGATCGAACCCACGACCTCCCGTACACCAGGCGAGGTAGTTAACATCTCTACGGAGAGAGCGACACACACAAATTCTCAATTGTACAGCAGGCGTCAGGGATCGTGATCGAACCCACGACCTCCTGCATACCGGGCGAGGTAGTTAACATCTCCATTGGGAGAGAGAGAGAGACACACAAACTCCCAAATATACAACAGGTGTCAGGGATCGTGATCGAACCCACGACCTCCTGCATACCGAGCGAGGTAGTTAACATCTCCATTGGGAGAGAGAGAGAGACACACAAACTCCCAAATATACAACAGGTGTCAGGGATCGTGATCGAACCCACGACCTCCTGCATACCGAGCGAGGTAGTTAACATCTCCATTGGGAGAGAGAGAGAGACACACAAACTCCCAAATATACAACAGGTGTCAGGGATCGTGATCGAACCCACGACCTCCTGCATACCGGGCGAGGTAGTTAACATCTCCATTGGGAGAGAGAGAGAGACACACAAACTCCCAAATATACAACAGGCATCAGGGATCGTGATCGAACCCACGACCTCCTGCATACCGAGCGAGGCAGCTAACATCTCCCCCGGCCACCGTGACACACAGCGGCGGGGAAAACGACTTAGGAATGAGTGAGCACCCCCAGCCCCCTCCCCCGGGCACCAGTTGTTCGTGGTGTGCGCTGCGCTGCTCCGTGTACGAGTAGGGGAAGATGAGCATCTGCGAGTACGCGTGGACCGTCAGGTAGGCGTGCAGGCGGTGGCGCCGCTCCCGGATGAACGCGGCCACCGCGCGCACCTCGGGCTCCGACTCGGGCCACGCGCCCTGGAAGGTCTGCGAGCAGGGGTCGGCAGACGCGCCGGGGCCTGGGGTAGGGGTGGGGGGGTGGGGGGGGGGTGGAGGGGTGGGGGGTGGAGGTGGGGGGTGGGGGTGGGGGTGAGGGGGGGTAGTGGGGGGTGGAGGGGGTAGTGGGGGGTGGAGGGGGGTAGAGGGGTGGAGGGAGGGGGTGGTCGGGGGTGAGGGGGGGTAGTGGGGGTGGTTTGGGTGGAGGGGGTGAAGGGGGGGTGGAGGGGGGATAAGGGGGTGTGGAGGGGGTTGGAAAGAGGTTAGAGGGGGGTGGAGGGGAGGCGGGGGGTGAAGGAGGGGGTCGTGGAGGGTGGAGGGGGTGGTAGTGGGGATGGAGGGAGGGTGAAGGGGGGGGTGAAGATGGAGGGTGGAGGGGGGTAGTGAGGGTAGCGGGGGGTGGAGGGGAGGTAGTGGGGGATAAAAGGGGGTTGGAGGGGAAGTTGAGCCGGGAAGTTCTGGTGGGGTGACTACTCCAGTGACGTCGCGCACACGTGACTGGTCTGCGGTCACGTGGCCACCCCCCTCTCCTGCCGTGGCTCCCACAATGCAACTGCACGGCCTACACCACGTGGCCTTCAGAGCACGACCCCGCGGGCCACTGACGGCCCCCTGGTGGCCTTCAGCGCGGCCCCTGACGTACAGCCCCCCGACAATACACAGTCCATCGCTTCGATGCGGGCCTCTGAGTCCCGTGTTAGTGTATGAGACCCGGCGGTATGGTCTGTGTGAGTCAGTGGGTCTCTATGCGAGTCCATAGCTTCGATGCTTTGCTGCAATAGTTTGCTGTCTTTTCTTGGATTTCTGTTTGCACTCAGTCACATAGTCACTTTAAGATGTTTTCTTGTTCATGTTTTTGTTTTTTGTTTGTTGCGGTTGCA
Source organism: Lampetra fluviatilis (assembly GCF_964198595.1). NCBI lineage: Eukaryota > Metazoa > Chordata > Hyperoartia > Petromyzontiformes > Petromyzontidae > Lampetra > Lampetra fluviatilis. Next base: position 7,329,471 of record NC_136325.1, on the reverse strand, counting down.
CCCGATTCAAGAGCCGAATGGCTCACAGGGCTATACTTAATAAATGAACTTGAACTTGATGCGAGCCTCTGAGACCCGTGTTAGTGTATGGGTCCCGGCGGTATGGTCTGTGGGAGTCAGTGGGTCTCTATGTGAGTCCATGGGTCCAAGGAAAGTCCCCGTGGTCCTTTGCTTGATCCACTGGTTGTTATATGTGAGTCAATGGATCTACGTGTACGTCTATGGGTCGCTTTGTGAAAATGTAGATGTTTTAAAGTTTTGTATTCGTCTATGGGTCTCTCTGTGTGAGTCTATAGGTTTCTGTGAGTCTATGGGTCTCTGTCAGTCTATGTGTCTCTCTGTGTGAGTCTATGGGTCTCTGTCAGTCTTTGTGTCTCTCTGTGTGAGTCTATGGATCTCTGTGAGTCTATGGGTTTCTGTGTGAGTCTATGGATCTCTGTGAGTTTATGGGTTTCTGTGTGAGTCTATGGATCGCTGTGAGTCTATGGGTCTCTGTGCGAGTCCATGAGTCCAAGGAAAGTCCCCAGGTCCTTTGCTTGATCCACTGGTTGTTATATGTGAGTCAATGGATCTCCGTGTAAGTCTATGGGTCGCTTTGTGAAAATGTAGACGTTTACGTGAGTTCATTAGGTTTGTATTCGTCTATGGTTCTCTCTGCGAGTCTATAGGTTTCTGTGAGTCTATGGGTCTCTCTGTGTTAGTCTATGGGTCTCTCTGTGTTAGTCTATGGGTCTCTGTTTGTGAGTCTATGGGTCTCTGTGTGAGTATATAGGTATCTGTGATTCTATGGGTCTCTGTGATTCTATGGGTATCTCTGTGAGTCTATGGGTCTCTCTGTGTTAGTCTATGGGTCTCTATGTGAGTCTATGGGTCTCTGTGTGAGTCTATGGGTTTATGTCAGTCTATGGGTATCTCTGTGAGTCTATGGGTCTCTCTGCGTGAGTCAATGGGTCTCTCTGCGAGTCTATAGGTCTCTGTGAGTCTATGGGCCCTCTATGATTCTATGGGTCTCTCTGTGTGAGTCTATGGGTCTCTGTGTGAGTCTATGGTTTTCTGTGTGAGTCTTTAAGTCTTTAGGTCTCTGCGTGAGTCTATGGGTCTTACTGAGAGTTTCTATGCTAGAATTGAATTGTGTGTAATATGAGGATATATCCGGCTCACTGACGTATCACAGCTCGTTATGGTGATTGGTTCTGCCGGTCCTGGTCTATAGCCAATGGGGGGAAGCCTAGGGGCGTGGCCCTGACGTAATGGAAAGGTGACAGCTGTAAGGATTGGTTCTGCGGGCTTTGGCCACAGCCAATGGGGAGATGAGTCAGGGGCGTGGTCCCGGGAGCTTACGAGGGAGCCTGGAAGATTCCACGGAGGCTAACCAGGATTGGTGGAAACGTACCACGTGACCCGGGTATTAAATAGGGGTGGAGACGAACGACACGTGGTCAGAACGGGAACGAACGGAGGAAGGTGGCCACGCGGGAGCGGGGCTCCGGGTTGCCACGTGGCAGTGTGTCTCTCTCTCTATCTATCCCTCTCACGCTGCCTGTCAGCAGCGTGAAGGAAAGCCGTGATACAAGTTGAATAAAAGACGGATTCCAGAAGTCGCCTCAACGACCTTTATTACATGTGCATAGGAATCCAATGACACTGCTGCTGCTCGTTCTGCTGCTACTGGTTGTGCTGCTACTGGTTGTGCTACTGGTTGTGCTGCTAGTGGTGGTTGTGCTGTTGGTTATGCTGCTAGTGGTTGTGCTGCTAGTGCTGGTTGTGCTGCTAGGGGTGGTTGTGTTGTTGGTTGTGCTGCTAGTGGTGGTTGTGCTGCTGATTGTGCTGCTGCTGGTGGTTGCGCTGCTGAGTGAGAGTGGGGGGCTCCTGGCACGCACCCCCCCAGCTCGCGTTCCAGTTGCGGTTGAGGTCGACGCCGACGCAGGCGCTGTGCACGCTGCGGGCACGGTTCTTGCGCCACAGACGAGACTGTGGGGGGGGGGGGGCACACGGGGGGGTGGGGGGCACACGGGGGGGTGGGGGGGGGTATAAGGGGATTATGCAAAACACTCACTAAAGTTGTTATCAGCAGCAATAACCACTGATGGACACGGTGAGCTTCTTAGTCCCTGGGTCTCCATGCGAGTCTGTGTGAGTCTGTAGGTGTCTGTGTGAGTCTGTGGGTCTCTGTGTGAGTATGTGGGTCTCTGTGTGATGAGTTTGTAGGTCTCTGTGTGAGTCTGTGGGTCTCTGTGTGAGTCTGTGGGTCACTGTGTGAGTATGTGGGTCTCTGTGTGATGAGTATGTAGTTCTCTGTGTGAGTCTGTGGGTCACTGTGTGAGTCTGTGGGTCTCTGTGTGATGAGTTTGTAGGTCTCTGTGTGAGTATGTGGGTCTCTGTGTGAGTCTGTGGGTCTCTGTGTGAGTCTGTGGGTCTCTGTGTGAGTCCGTGGGTCTCTGTGTGAGTCTGTGGGTCACTGTGTGAGTCTGTGGGTCTCTGTGTGAGTCTGTGGGTCTCTGTGTGAGTATGTGGGTCTCTGTGTGAGTCTGTGGGTCTCTATGTGAGTCTGTGGGTCTCTGTGTGAGTCTGTGGGTTTCTGTGTGAGTCTGTGGGTCTCTGTGTGAGTCTGTGGGTCTCTATGTGAGTCTGTGGGTCTCTGTGTGAGTCTGTGGGTTTCTGTGTGAGTCTGTGGGTCTCTATGTGAGTCTGTGGGTCTCTGTGTGAGTCTGTGGGTCTCTGTGTGAGTCTGTGGGTCTCTGTGTGAGTCTGTGGGTCTATGTGTGAGTATGTGGGTCTCTGTGTGAGTCTGTGGGTCTCTGTGTGAGTCTGTGGGTCTCTGTGTGAGTCTGTGGGACTCTGTGTTAGTCTGTGGGTCTCTGTGTGATTCTGTGGGTCTCTGTGTGAGGTTTGTGGGTCTCTGTGTGAGTCTGTGGGTCTCTGTGTGAGTCTGTGGGTCTCTGTGTGAGTCTGTGGGTCTCTGTGTGAGTCTGTGGGTCTCTGTGTGAGTCTCTGTGTGAGTCTGTGGGTCTCTGTGGGAGTCTGTGGGTCTTTGTGTGAGTCTGTGGGTCTCTGTGTGAGTCTGTGGGTCTCTGTGTGAGTCTGCGGGTCTCTGTGTGAGTCTGTTGGTCTTTGTGTTAGTCTACGGGTCTCTGTGTGAGTCTGTGGGTCTCTGTGTGAGTCTGTGGGTCTCTGTGTGAGTCTGTGGGTCTCACCTTGGTCCAGCTGTAGTGGTAGCCGTCCACGTTGAGCACTGGGAGGACGTAGAAGTCAAAATGTTTGAGCAGATGCATCATGGAGCGGTCGAGACGGTTCACCGCCTGGGAGACATGGCACAAGTAGCCACCTCACCGGGTGAGCGGGTGGGTGATTGGGTGGGTGGGTGGGTGGTTGAGTGGGTGGGTGGTTGAGTGGGTGGGTGGGTGAGTGGGTTGTTGAGTGGGTGGTTGAGTGGGTGGGTGGGTGGGTGAGGGGGTGGGTGGGTGGGTGAGGTGGTGGGTGGGTGGGTGAGGGGGTGGTTGACTGGGTGGGTGAGTGGGTGGGTGGGTGGGTGGATGAGCGGGTAGGTGGGTGGGTAAGTGGGTGGTTGAGTGGGTGGGTGGGTGAGTGAGGGGGTGGGTGGGTGGGTGGGTGGGTGAGGGGGTGAGGGGGTGGGTCGATGGGTGAGTGGGTGGGTGAGCGGGTGGGTGAACGGGTAAGTGGGTGCGTTAGCGGGTTAGTGGGTGGTTGGGTGGATTAGTGGGTGTGTAGGGTAGTGGATGGGTGGGTGAGTGGGTGGGTGGGTCAGCGGGTGAGTGGGTAGGTTAGTGGGTGGGTTAGTGAGTGGATGGGTGGGTGAGTGGGTGGGTTGGTGGGTGAGCGGGTGAGTGGGCGGGTAAGTGGGTGGGTTAGTCAGTGGGTTAGTGGGTGAGTGGATGGGTGGGTGAGTTGGTGGGTGGGTGAGCGGGTGAGTGGGTGGGTGAGTGGGTGAGTGAGTGAGTGAGTGGGTGAGTGAGCGGGTTAGTGGGTGGTTGGGTGGGTGAGCGGGCGAGCGGTCGAGTGGGCGAGCGAGCGGGCGGGCAGGCGAGCGAGTGGGCAAGTGGGCGAGCGAGTGGGCAGGCGAGTGGGTGAGCAGGCGAGCGAGTGGGTGAGCGGACGAGCGAGCGGGCGAGCGGGTGCGTACGTGCTGCACGAAGTACTGGCAGAACGCGGGAGCGATCCACTCCCTGGCGTGGATGCCGCAGTCTATCCACACCGCCGGCTTGGGCACGGAGCTTCGCACCCCCACCTGGCGCCCCGGGTGGGGGGGGGGCGCGGGGGAGAGGGGGCGGGGCACGCGGAGAGATGTGAGTACGTGTGTAGGCATGGTTGAACTTCTTTCGCACCGTACGTAGCTAACCGTGCTCATCGGAGGTGCGGGGAAAGGACAACAAACTATGGGTCTCTGTGTGAGTCTGTGTGAGTCTATGGGTCTCTGTGTGAATTTGTGGGTCTCTTTGAGAAGCTATGATTGTCTGTGTGAGTCTGTGAGTCTCTGTGTGAGTATATGGATATCTGTGTGAGTCTATGGGTTTCGGTGTGAGTCTATGGGTCTCTGTGTGAGTCTATGGGTCTCTGTGTAAGTCCATGGGTCTCTGTGTAAGTCCATGGGTCTCTGTGTAAGTCTACGGGTCTCCGTGTGAGTCTATGGGTCTCTGTGCGAGTATATGGATATCTGTGTGAGTCTATGGGTTTCGGTGTGAGTCTATGGGTCTTTGTGTGAGTCTATGGGTCTCTGTGTGAGTATATGGGTCTCTGTGTGAGTCTATGGGTCTATGTGTGAGTCTATGGGTCTCTGTGTGAGTATATGGGTCTCTGTGTGAGTCTATGGGTCTCTGTGTGAGTCTATGGGTCTCTGTGTGAGCCTGTGGGTCTCTGTGTGAGTCTATGGGTCTCTGTGTGAGTCTATGGGTCTCTGTGTGAGTATATGGGTCTCTGTGTGAGTCCATGGATATCTGTGTGAGTCTATGGGTCTCCGTGCGAGTCTATGGGTCTCTG